>NW_006408783.1:1268720-1275318 GCF_000296735.1 Chrysochloris asiatica
TCATTAACAACATGTAATATGCAGATGATACAATGTTGCTTGCTGAAAGTAAAGATGACTTAAAACATATACTGATGATGATCAAACCCTTTGGAATGGGTTGCATCCCGATGTAAAGAAAGCAAAATCCTCAGCAATGGTCCAGTCATAATAAATGGAGAAGAGATTGACGTTGTGAAAGCCTTTATTTTGCTCAGATCAATCATCAACACTCACAGAAGCAGCAGTCAAGAAATCAAACGACGTAGTGCATTAGGTAAACTTACTACACAGGACCTCTTTAAAGTATTGAGGAGCAAAGGTATCAGGGCCTGATGCAAGCCATGGTATTTTTAATAACCTCATATGCATGCAAAAGTTGGACAGTGAATAAGGAAGACTGTAGAAGAATTGATGCTTTTGATTTACGGTGTTAGAGAAGAATATTGAAAGTGCCATGGGCTGTCAAAAGAACAGACAGATCTGTATTGGAAGAAGTACAGCCAGAGTGCTCCTTGGAAGCCATAATGGCCAGACTTCATCCCTCATACTTCAGACATATTGTCAGGAGGAACTAATCCCTGGAGAAGGATATCATGCTCGGTAAAGTGGAGGGTCAGAGAAAAAAAGGAAGACCCCCAACGAGATGGACTGGCACAGTGATGGCAGCTATTGGCTCAGGCATAGCAAAGATTGTGAGATTGGCCCAGGATCAGGCAGTGTTTCGTTCCTTTGTGATGGGGTCACTATGACTCGGTACTGACATAACAACAACAATAATGCCTAAGATAGTGATCTTTACGTATTTCTTTTCATTTTTGAAAACTTCCAATTTTCCTAGGATTGTCCTTCTTACATTCCACGTTCCAATTATTCAGGGATATTTGCAGCTGTTTCTCTTCATTCTAAGTTGTGCCCCATAAATGAAGGTCTTGAAAGATTGACTCCATTCACGTCATCACTGTCCACTCTATTTTGAGGAGGCAGCTGTTCCCCAGTGGTATTCTGATTGCCTTCGAACTGAGGCACTGTATCTGACAGTGTTCCACTGCTACTCATAAAGTTTTATTGGTTAAACATTCAGACATAGTCTGCTTCTCTTTCATCCTAGTCTGGCTTAGTGTTGAAACTCAACTGCAACCTGTCCATTATGGGTGACCTGCTGGTATTGAAAATACCGGTGGCATAGCTGCCAAAGTCACAGCAACATGTAAGCCACCACAGGAGTACAAGCTGACTGATGAGTGATATGGTTTAGTTCTTATATGTAGGTAATTGATCTATTTTCAGTCAGTTTTCATATATGGTGTGAGGTACAGGTCCAATGTCATGATTTTTTTATATGGAGGTCCAGTTATCCCAGGATCCTTTATTATAGAAACTATTCTTGTTTCACTGAACGAACCCTTGCCAAAAATCAAATAGATGTATGAGTTTCTTTTAAATCTTAGAACCCTCATTTTCTTAAACCACCCGTCCTGGGGGAAACAAAGGTGTAGGGAACAGTTTCACTGGTAACAGAAATAATGTTTGGTGCAGACTCCATATCTCTCAGGATCATGGTGACTTAAGCCCAATCTTGACACAGGATTTTATTTGGGTTGACCCAAAGAACTTGCAAATTCTAATGAACAACATGAATGCTTTCTTGGTGTTTCACCCCCACGTGGACTTACTCCATAGCTGCTTCCTTCATGTCAGAGTCTGAGCTTACTGTGCCTTCTCTGACCTTGTGGTTCCTCCCACAACATTCACTGGGCTCTCTCTCCACTTACATTATAACACTGTATTAAACTCTAAAAAATCATTGTCACATTCTTAAGTTGCCTGGTCATTTCTCTAGAGCTTTATAGAAAAGGACGGGAGGGGCATAGAAACATCAGACACAAGAATGTCCCTCACCTCTGTAACCAAACTGCCTCTTAGGTATATAAATTTTGTTCTCTTCAGAATAATTTTCCTACTTTCCCTATGTTACATCTTACAGTTCTTGTATTTTGGACCTGCTGATTTAGGTAACTTAGGTTCCTTTTGGTCTCATTTTAACATGTTGATTAGGTTCCTTTTTGGTCTCATTTTAACATGTTAGTTTAATATAACATGCCTGGAGGCAGATGATAGTTTTGTTGTTGTTTTGACATCTGACGAAACAAGAATAGCAAGAATAAGTGACTTGCATAATATGATCACATAATTAAGTTGTATCAATTATAAACTTGACTAAACAACTTGACTCCTCCATTCATCATCAGCCTGAGCATACTGATCCCATCCAAACCCATTGGCATCAAATTGATTCTGATTCATAGTGACCCTGTTAAACACAGGATAACTGCCTCTGTTTAGTGTTTTCTCTGGTAGCGTAGTGGTTACGAATCGGGCTGCGAACCGGAAGGTCAGCAGTTCGAAACTACCAGCCGCTCCGCGGGAGAAAGATGAGGCGATCTGCTCCCGTAAAGATTTACAGCCTCGGAAACCCTATTCAGGGTCGCTATGGGTCGAAACCGACTCGACGGCACTTAACAACAACAACAACAATCTTTATGCAAGCAGAATGCCAGTTCTTCCTCCTGCAGAGTAGTTGGTGGGTGCAAACCACCGACCTCCCAGTGATCAGTCAAATACATAACCACTGAACCAAGTTCTCTGGGCTTTCCTAACATAGTGTCTAGTAATAGTAGCGTGCTGATAAATGCTTAACGATAAGTTCTCAAGGGAAGGGGATTTATGGTATTTGCCTATTTCCCTGGGGTAAATACTTATGACATGGCAGATTTAAAGCTACCACTATTAGGCTACTGAACTCAGAAATAGGAGGATAGGTACACAATCAGCTTGTGAGCTGGTATGAGCCAACTCCAGCATACTTCTGTCTAGCACTTAGTCTGAAGGTAGAGTTTCATTTTTTTTTTTTTTTTTCTGTCTTGAGCATTTGCCATGGCAAATAACCATAATCATGGAGTTGTGTGTGGTTACATATCTGCTTTTGCAAGTATTGATTCTGATGCTAAAAACAATCTTGGAAAGGCATGTACATATTGCATGTATATGTACATTAGTCTTTTAGAGATTTGCTGTTGGTAAGTGCTGTTGAGTCAGTACCGACCCATAACGACTCTGTATAGGGTTTCCGAGGAGCGGCTGGTGAACTTGAACTGCCAACCTTGTGGCTCAAATCGACTTTGCAGTCCAGTGCATTAATCCATAGTGCTGCACCAGTACTCCTCTTCTAGGGATAAATGTCATTGATTTAGGCATAGCCAATAGTCTTAAAAAACATATCAAGTTTAGCTTAGTCTTAAAAAACATATCAAGTAAGACGGTAGTTGGGAGAATATAAACTTGCCTTTGCCAACTTTTAGATTCAAGCAGAAGAGGAGATGGGTCATAGTACCAGGTGGTCACAGGTTGGCCTATGCATTAGTAAACTCTGAGTTAAGAGACTTGGGTTCTACTCTCTATTCTGCCACAAACTAGTTTTGATACCTTATCCATGAATGCCTGCTAGGTGTTATATTTCTCATCTGAGAAATGAGAGAATTATGCTAAATAATCAATAAGGTCCTTTTCAATTGTATCATTCAAATTATATAAAATAATAGCGAAATGAATTTCAAATGATAAACTATATCAAAACTACATCATCATCAACAACACAAACACAAAAACATGAAGGCATTTTGTAAGTTTGGTAGTGGTCGTGGGGATTTACCAAATCTGTTTCTCCAAATAGCCCTTAGTAGGTGATGACAGGGTTTCATAATAAAGTATTAATTACTATCCTGAGGGATTTTCAGTGATGTTGTTAGGAAGTTGTCTATATTGCATGACTAAACATGGCATTTTGCATTTTTGAAATTGTATACATCATTCTGAGGGTAAGATTAACTAAAGTTTTAACTATCAATCCCCTTTAATTAGTTGCCTTAAATGTATTTAAGAACAAGCCAAAATAAATGATAAAAGTCCAGCTGCAAGTGATGAAGTCAGTGGGCTGCTCACAAAGACTTGGGTCAGGCTCTGATTGTTAACGTGCTGGTATTTACCTCTGGTAGGCAGCTCACAAGTTCCCAGAGGGCAGCCCAGGCATATGACTGTGCTGGGCAGCCTGGTTGTGAAAGGAAGTTCCCGACATCTGACTCCATTGTCCTTCCATCTGTGCATTCTCAAGTCACCTCTTCTGTAACAAGTTTCTGGACTTTTAAGAAACATTAACATTGCCCTGGGAATTCTTGAATGGTGCAAATGGCTGAGTGCTCAATTACTAGCTGAAAGGATGGTGGTTCATACCCACCACAGAAATAAGTCCTGGCAACATGCTTCTGAAAGGTCACAGTCTCGGAGATCCTACAGAACATTTCTACTCTGTACACATGAGGTCACCATGAGTCAGCAACTAACAACAACAACATTGTCCTCCTGGGCTTTGCTTTCATCAGCTTACAAACTGAAATGAGTAAGTCAGCTGACAATCCCCAACAGTTTGCTATTGATTTTTTTTTTTTTTTATGTTTTATTGTGAATTATGGGAGAACATTAGCTTTACATTCATCCTGTCGTATATTATTTCATTGCCATGGTTACAGTCCCCTCCATGCATCATCAATCAACCAAAGGATATACCTTACAAGCCTTCCCCCAGTCATCAGCACACAGCCCCTCTCCCTCTCTGGGTCCAGAGTCCCCAGTCACTCCATCTCTCCATGTCATCATCCCTGCCTCCATCTCCAGCGTCACCACCTCCCTGTGTAGGGTCCTGCACTCCAGTCTTCTCCCTTGTTGGTCCCAGGGACGGATTTTCTTTTTTATTCCCAGAAAAGAAGTGGCTATACCACCATATAAGATATTGATGTAATATCAAAGTCTTTTCTTTGAATACAGGCCCACCGTTTTGGAGTTCCATGTTGTCTTTCTTGCATAAACTACTTTGATAATACATCATTTTGTATTTCCAATTTTAGTTCTTTAAACTACAGCAAGAAACAAAAGACCAGTGGAGCAAATCATTCAAGTACACATTTTATTCAGATTTTAATTTTTCCTAATTTCTTATGGCCATCCTGGTCTTATTGTTAATTGCAATCATGTCTTCTCTCACACATGGATATATGATGATAGGACTTATGAACAGAACTCATGCTTGTCCTAAACCAGTAAAACCAACCTGATGTCTGTTGAGTCAATTCCAACTCTATGAGTGTCAAAGCAGAACTGTGCTCCATAAAGTTTTCAATGGCTGGGGGTTGTTTTGTAAGTAGATCACCAGGCCTTTCTTCTGATGTGCTTCTAGGTGGACTTAAACCTCCAATCTTTTACTTAGCAGCCAAGTGCACTAACAGACTACACCAACCAAGAACCCCATGGTTGTCCTGTACAGACTTCACTTTTCTATTTTTGTCGTTGTCATTCTTGAGTGCTTGTAAAACATTCCTTTTTTCTTTCAAGAAACAGGTCAGTATTCACCAGTTTTTCTATTAGTCACTTAAATTCTGTAATTACAGAAATAAATCAACTGTTTTAAGTATGATTCAGAACAAATGAAACTAAATGATTCTCAGTATATTTACAGATCAGCTGCTGAGAGGAGAAATGGTGCTGTAAGATAAGCTCTGAACTGCTAACCATAAGGTCAGTGGTTCAAACCGACAAACACAACAGCCGCTCCTTGGAAACCCTATACAGGGTCACTGAGTCTGAACTGACTGGACAGCACATAACAAGAGAAAGTTATCTGTTAGCCCCAGTCTCACGCAGCCAGCCTGCCTGCCTGCCTGCCTGCCTGCTCTCTTTTCTTCTAACCAAACTCACTGTCGAGGTCACCTCAGTGCACTGATTGATACCTCTCAAAATTACATCTTTGGTCCAGTTTTCTCCCCTAAACGTCAGTGTCCTATATCCACAGTTCAGATCACTCTACAATTCCATCTAGTCACCTGATTGTTGTAGTTTGTTAAGTGGTTTTGACTCTGCTTCCAAGGAGAAGCTGATGGATGTTGAACCACTGACCTTAAACTTAGCAGTCCAGTGTTTATCCTACAGTGCCACACCAGGATCACCTGGTGATGGTGGTGGTAGTTATGTGCCGTGGAGTCGGTTCCAACTCATAGCGACCCTGTATTGGGTTTCTGAGGCTGTAAATCTTTATGGGAGCAGAAAGCCTCTGGTAGATTTCAACTGCTGACCTTGTGATTGGCAGCCCAGCTCATAATCCACTCCGCTGCCAGAGGCATTTCAAAAGTAACATGTTCAGAATCAAATTCTTCATTCTACTTCTCTGAAATTTGCTCCTCTTTTTTCGACCCATTTTGTAAATGCACCTCCATTTGTCTAGTTGCTCAGGGTAATAACCTGCGAGTCACGCCTCCTACTGTAATATTCTGCAAGCTCTACTTTGAATTCTAGCTCAAGTTTACTGCTTTTCACCATCTCTGTTCCCCCAGTAGCACCGTTTCCTGTTGCACCAACACAATTACATCCTAATTGGTTTTCCTGCTTCTGCCTTGACCCCCTACAACCTGTGATCTAGAGAACAACCAAAGAGAACCATTCTAAAACGTCATTATATCATATTACTGTTTTGCTTGAAACACACTCATTGACTCCTTTCTTTTTCTTTTTT
>NW_006408783.1:1284703-1291514 GCF_000296735.1 Chrysochloris asiatica
GCACTTAACAACAACAACATCAATATACTGTGTATCTTACTTGCATTTTTTTATAAAATGATTATCTGATAGCTGGCAAAGAGTTGGTCTGAGCATTTTGTTATGGAACATACCAGGAATAACATTTATGAAATTTCTAGAACCCCTTAAAAGTTTGTTGGAGTATGTATGAGTGGCTGTCTCTCAGTAATGTCCCTCCATTTACACATCACTAGATTGGAAACCCTATACTGGACCATTAGGAGTTGGAACCAACTCCACAGCACATAACCGCCACCACGACCAGATCTTTACTATTTCTCTCTCAGATTTCTCATTGCAATCTAAAACCATGGAATTTAAGAGATTACCTATAAAAGGAATATGCACAGAGAGCCATAAAAGCTGAAGACAAAGTCTACATGAATTGGAAATTTTAGAGATCAAGTAGAGGAGGAAGACTAACAGGGAAGATGGAGCAGAATGACCATGAAGGTATCCAAACCCAACTCAACCCATGGCCGTTAAGTGGATTCGGATTCATAGCAACCCAATACTGGGTTTCTGAGACTGTAAGATTTTACAGGAAGCAAATAGCCTCATCTTTTCTCCAGCAGATGGTAAACTGAGAAAGTGTCCTATCCTAGAAGTTGAGAGTGGAGAGTTATTCCAGAAGGAAGTCACAATCAACTGTGTCTAAAAGTTGCTAAGAGGTATCATATTTCATTAATTTTCTTAAGCAGACTTGAGAATTTCAACTTAAGACCATAAAACAGAAGACAGCCATAAGTATGTTCATTTTCAAAGGGTGTATTTTAGATTAATTGGTTATGAGTTTATTGCAATGGGCATGCACACCTGCTTTAATAAAAGTTATCTATTGTAATTTGAGAGTCCTGATGTGGTGTTGCTGTAAGGTAAGCCAACCACAAGACTGGTGGTTCAAACCTATCAAGTGCTCCTCAGAAATACTATACATGGTGGATATGAATCGGAATGAACTCAGTGCCACTTAACAACAGTCTTATAATTATATCATTTCAGAGAACAGTATGGCTTATGGGTTATAGATCAAGCAATCCAAAAAAATTCTAGGTTCTTCTCCAAATTTTATTCTAAGTTAATTTGATAATAACTCTGTAATCTATCACTGATGACCATCTTGGATTCTTTTCCAACCTGTACAATATATGCTGCATTCAGGGTAAATAAATCATAATCTTTGCAGTATATTTCAGAGAACAAAAAAGTAAAAGCAAAGTTTATCTTTACTATGTTTTATGGACAAGTGACACAGTAAAGCAAGGTGGTAGTGAGAACTGTAAATCACATGCTACCTCATGATAAGACTAATTCACTTTGGATCCAAATAGATACATTAGCTCAGTTTTGATAAGTAAAGTTATTCACAACAGCCATTCTTTAATAACAGACCACTCCTCTGTCCAAGGAGCTCTGGTAGCATAGTGTTGATGAGTCGGGCTGCTAACCTAACAGTCAGCCGTTCAAAACTACCAGCTGTTCCATGGGAGAAAGATGAGGCTTTCTGCTCCCATAAAGATTTACAGCCTCAGAAACCCTATGCAGGGTCGCTGTGAGTTGGAAAAGACTCCACGGCACACCACCACCTCTGTCCACATCCTCATCAGAATTTATTGGCCCATTGACTATTACTGATGTCAGATTTTCCATTAGCAGTAAATCTTACTGATGTTGTTTGCCGTGGAGTTGGCATCTTTATGGGAACAGACAGCCTCATCTAGATCCTGGAGAGCAACTGGTGGGTTTGAACTGCCGACCTTGTGGTTAGCAGCCCAGTGCTTAGGCCACAGTAACATCTGGACTCCTAAACAATATACGTTGTTGTTAAGTGTTGTTGAGTCGACACCAACCCATAGCAACCCTGCATAGGGCTTCTAAGGAGCAGCTGGTGAGTCTGAATTACCAACCTTGCAGTTCAAATCGACTTTGCAGACCAGCACATTAACCCACAGCAACTTCTTAGTTTTTAAAACCACATTCCAAAATAAACGTAAAAGTTCCATATCTGATAATAGCCAGATAGAGCTAAATGCAATATGGTTGGGGAAGTAAAAGGCTAGAAACTGTTTATTTCCATGCCCTGAACTATGCATTTGGTACCATTCCACAAGATTTTTGCTTATCAGACAAAACTTCAGTGGGGAGAGAATGTGTTTGTAAAAAGAGAGGTTACAAGCTCTTTTTTTTTTTTTTTTTAATGGTTTCCATGGGAGAACATTGGCTTTACACCATCGTTTCATTGCAATGGTTACAATCTCCTCTGTGCATCATCATTCAATAGTATTTGCTTCCATTCCCTGTTTGTTTGTTTTGTTTTTGGTGGGGGGGAAGGATGTACACAAAAACACTCAGGAATATATAATAATTTAAACAACCAAAGGGCACATTCTGTAAGTCTGCCTCCTGGCTGCCAGCTCTAAGTCCCTCTTTTTTCATGAGTCTAGAGTCCTCAGCCACTTCCTCTCTCCAAAATGCTCAGACCAACTCTCTGCCTCCATCTCTGCTGTCGCTGCTTTTCTGGATAGGGTCCCATACTCTGTTTGTGCTTTTCTCTCTTGATGGTCCTAGGGTCCTCTGTTTCTGGACTGTAAGAGTAACTACTCCCCTGTTTTGGTTACAAGCTCTTTTTACTTAATTTATTCAACTGCCAAGAGATTGTAGCTCAGTGGAAGAAGTACAGCCAGTTTGTTCCTTAAAGAGAAGATGGCAAAACTTCTTCTCTCGTACTTTGGACATGTTGTCAGGAAGGACCAGTCCCTGGAGAAGGACATCATGCTTGGTACAGTGGAGGGTCAGTGAAAAAGAGGCAGACCCTCAATGAGATGGACTGACACAGCGGCATCAAGAATGGGCTCAAACATGGCAATGATTATGAGGATGGTGCAGGACAAGACAGTGGTTTTTTCGGTTTCATGTAGGGATGCTATGAGTCAGAACTGACCAAAGTTCACACTCTGGTTTGGTCACTTAGTACCAGTTATGTGAACTTAGGCAAACTATTGATTCTTCTAAACCTTGATTTCCTCAAGTAACTTGAGAGTTTATTTATTCTACTTAATCAGTTGAGGGGGAGGGAGTTACTGTATTTACTGTGAACAGGAAGGGTCTGGAATGAAGTCACTTTTTCTTACACAAACACAAATGTGTAGTGTTCCCACTCCTAGAGTATAGAGAATGGCAGGCTTGCATGGTGTGGAAACACATATTTTTTTAAAACTTCCAGGAAGAGTATAGTTAAGTTAAATGTGAAACCTGTTGTTACTTAATCTTCTTGTCCAAGTGATTCAGATAAATCTTTGCCACACCCTTTCTACTTAGGGGGTTTGATGTTAGAACCATATTAGCTTAAAGCATATTAGCTTAAAGAATCAACTGAGTTGTCTGATACACCTTCAAGTGCCAATACCAGTGTACTAATGGAATATCAGTCACTATTACAGATAAACCTCACGTTTTTTAGGGACTTAATCAAAACACCAACTCATATGATTTCTATTTTCCTATGGAATAAAAGTAAAAAATGGGGTTTGATACAGAAATTAAAGTGATGGCATTAATTGTGTTACTAGTTAATGAGTGCTCTCCAAGTGTCAATTTTAAGCACATTATAAAAAGAAGTCACTTACCCTCTCAGTAAGTCATGAGATAGGCACTCTAGCCCCTGTTAGCAGCCGAGGAAACAGAGGCAAGGAGTGTTTAATTAATGCAGTTAATAAATAGAAGAGCTGGGATTTGTATTCACATCATCTAGCTCCTGAGTCTGTTCTCTTAACTAAGCTCAAAGCTCATCTGTGCAGTTGTACAGGGTCCCGTGTTTCAAAGAGTCCAGTAATACACTCTGGTTACGTCTTAGCATTTTCCATTAGTTGTGAGCAAGGGGTTCTGCATTTCCATTTTGCTCTGTGCTCTGCAAACGACGCAGCTGGTTCTGCTAGTCTATAGTATCACAGCAAAAGGAAATAAAAAACAGAGGGATTGAAAGCAAATGCTGTTGAATGATGATGCATGGAGGGACTGTAATCATTGCACTGAAACGGAATACAATAGGATGAATGTAAAGCTGATGTTCTCTCATGTAAAGGATCACTCAGTTCACAATAGAAACTTCAAAAAAAAGGAAAAAGAAAAAAAAAAGTTTGAACTGAGATCTATCTGAAAGATTTGTCACCTTTGTAACTTCCCAATATTATTTCCTTTGCAAAAGAGGACCTTCTGCTTTGAGATCAGAACTTACGACATTAAACTGGTGCTTTTCTATTACCCAGTTATAGTCAATTATTGGTTCATATGGACTCAAGTTAATATAATTGAAAAATGTTAATAATTTGGAAGTAAATTAAGTTTGGCAAGAAACAAAAAAAAGGAAATCGAATGCTTGTAAAGGTTACAATATAGACATTACACACTCTCAATATCGCTAATTAATTATTGCTTTATTTTGTCAACTATTTACTATCTTCAATACACATGGACAATGATGGACATGACAACCAAGAGATACTACTCCCATGTAAGCCATAACCCAAATGGTGTGTTTTACCACTTACCAGAATCTTTCATTTGATCTTCCTCAATAACCTCCTATCAGAGGAAGCTCATAGATTCTCATTTTACAGATGAGGAATTTGAAGCTTAAGTGATTTGCCCAAGGTCACATAGTCATTTAAAGTAGAAGATTAGATTGCAGAAGGGTTGACTCCTGTCTGCTGCCTTTTCCATCATTCTGAACAGCCTCCAATCATTGACATGCTAGATTGGATGCAACTCTATTAATAAGAAAGCTACAAAGAAATTCAATTTGCTGGGAAAAATATGTTGTAGTAATTCTCATTATTAAGACAAGAGTTTTATTATTTACCAACTAACTGAGTTAAAGCTAAAGGGGTTGTAGTTTTGAAAGACTTCAGGCATTTGTAAAAAGAAAACCTCTTCACCATTGTTTATTGAATAAATGACAATAAACTAGCTTATTTTCTTAATTGGAACTGTCCCTGTTAGGAATGATGAGGGTGCAGGTTTATAGCAATTGGCTCAGAAATGTGGCTCAAGAAATGTGATTATACAGAAATTGTTGTTAGGTGCCACACATCAGTCCTGCTTCATGGAGATCCTACACAAGTCATGGTAACAGTTATTCACTATGGAATCATAAGAACGAGACACTGCCCAATCCTGTGCCAGCCACATGATTATTCCCATGTTTGAGCCAACTCTTGAAGCCACTGTGTCAATCCATCTCATGGAGGGTCTTTCTCTTTTTCACTGACCCCTTACTTAGCCAAGTACGATGTCCTCCAGTGACTGGTTCTTCTGATAACACATCCAAAGTATGTGAGACGATCTGGCCATCCACATTTCTAAGGATCACTCTGGTTGTATTTCTTATACAGATTTGTTCATTAGATGAGGTTTTTGGCTCCCATAAAGATTTGCAGCCTTGGACACCCTATACAGGGTCACTCACTATGAGTCTGAACCGACTCCACGGCACATAACCACCACCACAATGGTATATTTGATACTCTTCACCAACACCACAATTCAAAGATATCAACTCTTCATTGGTTTTTTAATTTACATTCCAGCTTTCACATGTTTATGAGGTGACTGAAAATATCATGGCGTAAGTCAAGCACACCTTAGTCTTCAAAGTGACATCTTTGCTATTAAAGAGGTCTTTTGCAGCAGAGTTTCCCAATGTAATCATTTGATTCCCTGACTGCTGCTTTCATGGATGTTGATTGTGGATCCAAGTAAAATTGAATCCTTGATCTTCTCCATTTACTATGATGTTGGTCAATGACCCAATTGTGAGGATTTTGTTTTATTTATGTTGAAGTGTAATCCACACTGAAGTCTTGGATCTTCAATAAGTACTTCTAGTCCTCTTAGCTTTCAGACAGCAAGGCTGTGCTATCTGCGTATCAGAGGTTGTTAAATGGTCTTCCTCCAATCCCGATGCTGCTTTCTTCTTCATATAGTCCAGCTTCTGAGATTCTTTGTTGTGTATACAGACTGAATGAACATGGTGAAAGGTTACAACTCTGGTACATAACATTCCTGACTTAAAACCATGCAGTATCCCCTTAGTTCTGTTCAAACAAATCTCTCTTGTTCTATGTACACGTTCAATATGAGCACAATTAAATGCTCTGGAATTCCCATCCTTTGCAATGTTAATTTATTATCATCCACACAGTTGAGTGCCTTTGTATATTCAATAGAACACAGGTAAACATCTTTCTGGTATTCTCTGCTTTCAGCCAAGATCCATCTGATATCAGCAACAATGTCCCTCATTCCATGTCCTCTTCTAAATCAGGCTTGGATCTCTGGCAGCTCCTTGTTGATGTACTGCTGCAACCATTTTTAGATGGTCTTCAGAAAAATTTTACTTCCATGTGACATTATGATATAGTTTGATAATTACCACATTCTGTTGAATCATCATTTTTTTTTTTTTTTTGGAATGGGCAAAAATATGGATCTTTTTCAGTTGGCTGTCTTGCAAATAATTCAGTTGGCTGTCTTGCAAGTGAGTATCTCCAACACTGCATCCATTTGTTGAAACATCTCAACTAGCATTTCATCAATGTTTTCAGCCTTGTTTTCTGCCCTTGTCTTCAGTGCAGCCTGAACTTCTTCCTTCAATACTATCGGTTCTTGATCATATGTTACCTCCTTAAATGTTTGAATATTGACCACATACTTGATAAGGTAATTCTGTATTTTTTAATTTAATTTTTAATTGTTAATTAAGTGATAGTTTATATGGGAGAACATCGGTTTT
>NW_006408783.1:1292204-1294153 GCF_000296735.1 Chrysochloris asiatica
GATTTTGATTTAGAAGTATTCAAAGTATAACAAATCCTGTTGTTGTTAAGTACAGTCGAGTCAGTTCAGACTCATAGTGGCTTTGTATAGGGATTCCAAGGAGCAGCTGGTGAGCTTGAACCACCAACTTTACAGTCCAAACTGCCTTTACAGTCTACAGCACCAAACCAGGACTCCACAAAATAGTGAACCAGAGGTATCAGTTTGCAGCAATAATAACAACAAATCATAAAGTAAAAAAAGGTAATAGAGTAGAGAACTTCCAAATGAAGGAGAAATGAAGTAGATTTCAAGAAAACAATAAAAACAAAATAAATAAACCTAACTGCAACCCTAAATCTAGACCATCCTGTCATATTTCATTTCATTGAAATGATTACAATCCCCTCTGTGCATCATCATTCAACAGTATTTGCATCTATTCCCTCTGTTTTTGTTTGTTTGTTTTTGGATATACACAAAAACACTCAGAGATACATAATCATTTAAACAACCAAAAAGCACATTCTGCAAGCCTGCCTCCTGACCACCAGCACACAGCCTTTATCTTTCCATGAGTCTGGAGTCCTCAGCTGCTCTATCTCTCCATGTTATCATCTCTGCTTCTCTCTCTGGTGTCTCTTCTTCTCTGGATAGGGTCATGCATTCCGCTCATGCTCTTCTCCCTTGATATTCCTAGGGTCCTTTGTTCCTGGAATGTAAGAATCCCTTTATGTTACAAACCTTCTACCTTTACAGCTGTGATGGTCACAATTAGTCATGCTAGCAATTACTCACTATTGAACCATAATCTTTATTAAGTTTTTAACAGGAATAAAAATAAGACAAAGACATAGATGAGTCAGGAGAGACAAATCATTAAAATGACGCCATGATGAGTTTATAAAGTTCTACCTCCATGAGGTGAGCTTATGGGACACAGAGAATAAAGGAATTTCCTCTCACAACCACTACTGATGGCAGCAATGTGTTACATATGCGTGCAATGACTACAGAAGCTGGGAAGGGCTATTACAGAAAGGAGAGCTTACAGACAGCCTTGGGGTATAACATCACAAATCAGTCAACCATTCAGGACCTATCCGTGAAATTTCAACAGGAAAGTTCTTGGGTGAAGTCACTTTTTATTAGGAAAACCGAAGCATCTACAGTCCCTACTCCTAGGACATAATGGGTGGTAGCACAGTGGTTATTAGTTGGGTTGCTAACCTCAAAGTCAGCAGTTCAAAACTACCAGCCATTCTGTAGGAGAAAGAGGAGGCTTTCTGCTCCTGTAAAGATTTACAGCCTCAGAAACACTATACAAAATTGTTATGAGTCGGAACTAACTTCACAGTATACCACCACCACCACCAGACATGTATAGAGATGTGTACTTTCAGATTTCTAAGGAAAGTATGGTTAAGTAAAATTATATAACAACACAACCTGTTATATAACCATATTGTTCAAGTGACTCAGAAATTAATTTTTTCCTCATAAACTTTTATTTTGGGTTTAAAACCAGTATAAGGAGAACAAACAAGATGGCAGATCAGGTGGTAGTGCAGTGAGGAGCTTAGTCCGCAACAACACAGAATACCGGACCAAGCAGGTTCAGGGAATTGTCCCAGAACTCTGAACCACATACAAAGGAATATTTAGAAGGTTAGAAGGCTTACAGCTAAGGGAATTTGTGGCAGAAGCAAGAAATTCATTGCTTTCTAAATCAAGATGCTCAGCTGCTCTTGGAGCTACCTTCTTGGGCGAGACTGAGCTGGAGAAGGATCAGAGCAGCCATGGACACCTGACAGAACCACGGAGATAAAGGTATGGACACTCTTTTTCTTTTTATCTGTTCATTGGTCTCTTGCTGGCGGCACACTTACATTCTGGTGACTATAGGGGGTCCCTGCATGAATGGAACCCCACCCCCACTCCCGGATGGTTCTACTACGCATGCACACAGA
>NW_006408783.1:1297304-1314214 GCF_000296735.1 Chrysochloris asiatica
AATCTTGATGGAAGCAGAAAGCCGCATCTTTCTCCCACGGAACAGCTGGTAGTTTCGAACTGCTGACTGTGAGATTAGCAGTCTGATTCGTAACCACTACGCTACCAGAGCTCCTTAATGTGCCCTTTAGAAGTGTAAATTATTATATAGGCCTGAGTGTTGTTTTTTTGTTTTTAAAAAAGCTAAAGTGAATAGAGAGAAATACTGTTAACTGATGGTACATGGAAGGGATTATAATCATTGTAATGAAACAAGGTTTTTGATTTGTTGAATGTAAAACTCATGAGCTGCCCTGTGAACTTTCACTCAATCCACAATAACACCTTAAAAATAATAATAATAAAAAGCAGTATAAGATTATAGCTGAAAGTATGGACCTTTGCGTGAGTCTGACACCATTTCAGGGTATTAGTTAAGGTAATGATAGGCACTATTGCAGATACATTTTCAGAGGCTTTACAATGATAATGCTCTTTTCTCACTCACATCATAGTCTCATGTTCATGGTTAGGTAGCTTTCCACATGGTCATTCAGAGACCCATGGTCTATTGTCTGATGGCTTCCATCCTTCTTTAGGTTCTTGGTGTTGTCTCCATTTAGTTGGTGAATTACAAGAGACTGTATGGAGAATCATGGAGATTTTTAAGGGCCAGTTCTGGCAGAGGTATGCATTGGTTCTCCACATTCTTTTAGACAGAATTTAGCCTCATGATTCCATTCAGATGCAAAGGAGCCTGGAAGAAACAGTTTCTGGAAAGGCAACCAGTTCCCAGCAACAGCAATGAAAAGAACCATGAATTTTTTGTCAACAGCTTGTCACTTCTTCCACAAACACCTTGGCTGTTTATAGACTATATGGTCTTGCCTAAGTTTCTCATGCTCTCTAAGCCTCAGTTTGTATCTGTAAAATGGGAATAAAAACATATCTAATTATGCAAATGGTACATAAGGGAATATCAGTGAATGCAGAAGTAATACTGATTCACAGGTGATTTTTCTGTCTGCATGCTAATGTTTTGTTCCATCAAATAACAGCTGATGAGTCATGCCATCCCTCTACGTTCTTCCTTTGCCTCAATCCAGACACATACGCTATCTTGGAATGACTTCGTGTAGTAGCATAGCTTTTCCTGAGCTTTGTGTATTTTTAGCATGTTTCACAACTCAGCAACCTCAACAATTTCTTCCATCATCTTCCATCAAACTATCTTCACTAGTTTCCATTCAAAAAACAAAAAGCCAAAAAACACCAAAACAAACCAAAACTTTGAATTTTGAAATAACTTCAGACTGACAGAAAAGTTTCCATAAAAATGTCCCCAAATTGGTTCTAGTAGTTACATTAGGAAAAGTGAAGTGAGACCACAGGTGGGAAGAGGTTCCAAGATGACGGACTAGGCAGATACACTACCCAGACCCTTTACAACGAAGACATGAGAAACCAAGTGGAACAGCTATGGATGACAATGTTGGAACCCCGAGTTTCAAAAGAGATTATAAAAGTAGATCAAACACCAATGACAAGAAGAAACTGAATGAGAAAAGTGAACAAGGAACCATAAACTACCAACTGATACAGTATGTCTATTTCAAATTATTACAAGCAGCATTCCAATCAGATCATGCATCAGAGAACCAGCTTTGTTTGCCCAGGACTACACCAACACCCATGGCTGATGATCAGTGAGTGACCAGAGATATGTGACCTTCGTCCTTACTTTCCATAACTTCCTGGTGACTAGAGGAGTGGCCTCCCTCTCCCTGACCCCTTGACACACGATGCTGCTGTGTTATCCATCTTTCTCCTTAGTTTTTCCCCCTCCCTACTTCTATCCTACCCCACCCCCATTTTCTTTTATTTTCCTTTTTATCCTCTTCCCTGTCTTTTTTTTTTTTTTGGATCTGGCAGACAGGGTACCTTTCCCCCTGCCTCCCTTACAGTTAGCAGTGTCCATTGCTGTTCCTCCTCAAAGTAGAGTTCACCATAATTACATGAATGGAGCAAAGCTTTTAGAACCTCCCTTTACCAACGAGGCACAATATCTCTTAACAGTTGAAACATGGAATGTATGGAAAATTGGAAGTTGTGAAAAATGAACTGGAATGCATAAAGATCAATATTCTAGGCATTAGTGAGCTGTAAAGGACTGGTATTGGCCATTCTCAATTAGAATGGTTTATTATACCAGAACAACAAATGGAATAGTAATGAAGTCATATTCATTGTCAAAAAGAGAATTTCAAGATCTTGAAGTACAATAGGATAATATTCATACACCTACAAGAAAGACCAGTTAATACAATAATTACTCAAAGGTGTGCACTAGAGTTGTATTCTTTCACCATACTTATTAAATCTGTATGCTGAGCAAATAATCTGATAAACTAGAGTACACAAAGAAGAATGTGGCATCAGGATTGGAGGAAGACTCATTAGCAACCTGTAATATGTAGATTATACAACCTTGATTGCTGGAAAGAAAGATGATTAAAAATACTTAGTGCTGAAGATCAAAGAACACAGCCTTTAGTATGGATTACACCTCAATGTAAAGAAAACAAAAATCCTCACACCTGGACCAGTAAATAGCATGATAAATGGAGAAAAGATTGAATTTGTCAAACAATTTTGCTTGGATCCACAATCAATGCTCATGGAAGCAGCAGTCAAGAAATCAAAGAATATTGCCTTTGGCAAATCTGCTGCAAAAGACTTTTTAAAAATGTCAAAGAGCAAAGATGTCAGTTTGAGGATTGAGGTACTCCTGTCAGAAACCTTTATATTTTCAATTGTCTCATTTGCATATGAAACTTGGACAATGAATAAGGAAGCCTGCAAAAGAATTGATGTATTTGAATTATAATGCTGGAGAAGAATATTGAAAGTGACATGGCCTGCCAGAAGAACAACAAATCTGTCTTGGAAGAAGTACAGCCAGAATGTTCCCTAGAAGCCAGGATGGTGAGGCTTTGTCTTGTACTTTGAACATGGTGCCAAGAGGGACCAAGTCCTTGAGAAGGGCATCATGCTTGGTAAAGTGGAGAGTCATCATAAAAGAGGAAGACCACCAGTGATGCCATGGCAACAACAATGCATTCAAACAGAATAGCTGTGAGGATGGCACAGGATAGGGCAGTGATTTGTTCTGTTGTGCAGAGGTCACTATGAGTCGGAACTGACTTGTTGGTTTGGCAAGGTTGGCAGCTCAAACTCACCAACCATTCCTTGGAAGCCCTATACAGGGTCACTACGGGTCAGAACTGACTCAATGGCACTTAACAACAACAGCAACTATAAAAGCTCGAGAAAAAAAATTAAAAACTTTACCTTATTTCTTAAATGTTAACACTTTTACCAATTTTGCTTTATTGCCATTCATCTATAAGTTATTGTTTTGCAGTGAGTTGTTTGAGTGAGTTACACACATGAGATCCAGTTCATCCCTAAATCCTTAACTGTGTATTTCCCCCAAACAAGCATATTCTCTTATAAAACTACAGCACAATCTTCAAAATTAGGAAGCAGACATCAACAATATACTATTATTTAAACCATAGTCTTTATCCAAATTTAACAAATTGTCCCAGTTATGTCCTTTATAGTAAAAAATTATCCCAGTCTACAGTCATGTGTGGTATTTAACTATCATTATCTTTTTGTCTTCCTTAATCTGGATTAGTTCCTTGGCCTTTTTTGTATTCAATGACCATGACATTTTTAAAGAGTACAAAGCAGTTATTTCATAAAATATCTTTCTTTACCTTTTAGTTTAGGTAATGTTGTATGTTTAACGTCATATTCCCTTATTTTTAAGAATAATTTAAATTGTTTAAATTTTATTTCCATTGTTATTGCTTTTGCTAGTGTGTTAGCTTACAAAATTACATTGGTTTTGAATGGTCTGTCTTAATCCTGTTTTTGCAGTATTATTTTTAGTGTCCAATTTTAGAGAAGGCAAATTTTTCTGTAAAAACAATAAAAGATACAATAGGGAATTTGAACTGAAAGATAAGCAAAAGGATAATATTTGTATTAAGAAAGCCTCTGAAGAAAACCAACACAATGAAAGAGTTGGATTGAAACTATAATTCAACATAAATTTCCAGAAATAGAAAAAGAACCTAATCCTAATCACTGAAAGATCCCATAGATAGCTGAAAAAAAATGAACCCCAAATGATCAACTCTAAGACACATATTATCAAAGTTATTAGTATCTAAGATAAATACAAACTCCTGTAAATCTCCATGAAAAAGATATCAAATATGCAAAGATAAAAGAATTAGAAGAGCATTCGATGTATTAAAACCAATATAAAAGGAAAAGCAACAACTGAGGGGCATTTTCAAAGCACTCACTGAAACAAAGTAGAAATCAAGCATTTTATATCTAGCCAAGCTGTCCTTCAAATATCAAGGGTATAAAAACCAGTTTCAGTATATAAAACTGTAGGGAATTTTTCATCAGTAAACTTTTCCTAAGAAAACAATGGGAGGATGTGCTTCATCAGCCAAATCGTGACTAGGGAAACTTTAGCAGAAGGAATAATGGTGAGCGTTAAAAAACCTACAAATGTCTGTGTAAGACTGAAACAAAGGTGAGGATGTGAGTGTACATTAACAAATATGTATTGTGACAGTGTAGAAATAACACATCTTAAAAATGGGGAGGAAAAGGAAGATAGAAAAAGGAAAACAGAAAAAGCTCAGTCCTAGATAGGCAACAGCTGTGTTAAAAGATAACTGAAAAAAATCCTGATAAACCAGATAATTAACGAAACAGGGATTTGAGTACAAGTAACCACTTGAACTGTGTGTATCAACAGCTGCCAGTTCCCTCAAAATTATAATTCTACTGGAATGAGGATTCTACTATCCAACCCAATTGAGTTATGGATGGATGGAGGTATGCCGTGGAGTCGGTTCCAACTCATAGCAACCCTGAATAGAGTTTCCGAGGCTGTAAATCTTTATGGGAACAGAAAGCCTCATCTTTCTGCTGTGGAGACGCTGGTAGTTTTGAACTGCTGATCTTGCAGTTAGCAACCCGACTCGTAACCACTATGATACCAGACAAGTTATTTGCTCAGTGTTTGCAATTAAAAACTGTTCTTTATAGAAAGTAAACAGTACACTGCGAACAAAGTGAGAAGAAAAAAAGAAAAAGTAAGCTGACAAGAACAAATTTGAGGTGAACCATATGAATATTCCACTTAGCATCATGCGAGAGGAACCCCATTATATCTAAAAGGGACCTGATCACCCTTCCAAAACCAACCATATCCATTTCTGTGTTACTAGGTGTGTCAGGTAGACCAGATGTCCCTGTGGATCAGGTGTCAGTAGATATGTGTGTTGGCTCAGGCTGGGTGTGGTGTGGTTGTATTTGGTTTCTCTTTATGACTTTCCATGGCTGGCTTGGGTTCCCTTGTGCTCAATGGAAGCTTTGGGACAACCTGAGCTAAAGCCATAGTCAGGTCAGCACTGTGACAGCTATTTGAGGCAAAACTTTTAGGGGTATCCCTTTTAAAGGATATGCCTAAGACTCTGTCTGCTCTCTTGGCAACCTCCTGCCTGGAAATGCCCAGCTCTGCTCTATGGACCAACTCATCCATTGCCACTGTCTCCCCTGTGGGTGAAATGCTCAGCTCTAATGCCTACTGGCCTTGTGGTTCCCACTGGTTCATCTGTATGCTGCATGGCTCTGCTGTACTTGCCACGATTTCTCTCCAGCTTCAGTGTTATTAGATCACTGAGTATTAAAAGCTCAATGCTGCAGCCCTTGGCCTATATTAGAGTTCTCCTAGAAGGATCTCATTGTGGTCTGTGTTCAAAGAATACATTCCTTTCAGACTGCCATTGATCTAGAAACCCCCAAACCTCTGTGAGAACGGCCACTTATGTCAGAACACTCCTTGTCTATTTAAGGGCATGACTTTCAGAAACTTACCAACCCCTTAAGAAACTGAAACCTGTTGTTGTTAAGTGCCATCGAGCTGGTTCCAACAACCCATAACAACCCTGTATAGGGTTTACAAGGCGTAGCTGGTGAACTTGAATTACAAACTTTGTGGTTCAAACCAACTTTTCAGTCCAGTGCATTATCCCACAGCGCTACCCCACTGCCGTCAAGTTGATTCCAATTTTTAGTGACCGTGTATAGGGTTTCTGAGGTTAGAAAAATCTTTACAGAAGCATAAAGCCTCACCTTTCTCCTGTGGAGTAGCTGGTGGGTTTGAACTGCCAGCCTTATAGTTAGCAGCCCAGTGTTTATCCTATAATACTACCAGGGCTCCTTAGGTGGTTCATAAACCAGCCCTTTAGGTGGATCATAAATTGACCAATTCTACTGAGTAGATTGGAAGCAGCTTATGCAGATAGTAAATTGACCAATCCTTGAAAAGCGCTTATGTGGCTGTAACCAACCAATATTTTAGCAGATTGCAGCCGACCCATCATTTTGAGAACTACTAATCCAAGGATGGAGTCCTGGTGTGGCACTGTGGGTTACTGCGTCAGACTGCAGTTATTTGAACTGCAAGGTCAGTGGTTCAAGCTCAGCAGCTGCTCCTTGGAAACTCTATACAGGATTACTATGGGTCGGAATCGACTCAACGGCACTTAACAACAACAACAATCCAAGGATGAGTCATGGTGTGGCACTGTCGGCTAATGTATCTGATTGCAAAGTTGTTTGAACTGCCAAATCTGTGGTTCAAGCTCACCAGCTGCTCCTTGGAAACCCTATACAGGGTGGCTATGGGTTGGAATCGACTTGACAGCACTTAACAACAACAACAATCCAAGGATGAAAACCATATAAAAGAAAACTCATTGCACCACACCACGTGTTATGGGTTGATTTGTATTCCTTCAAAATATGCGAAGAAATTCTAATTCCTGTACCTGTAATTTGACCCTATTAGGAAATAGGGGTTTCTTTTGTTGTCTTAATATAATGTCATGCCAAAGTAGGGTGAGTCCTAAACTCATTTCTGAGTTACAAACAGTGCAGGATAGAGAAACTCACAGGGGATGGATCCATATATAAAGCGCTGGATAGAGACACACAGGGGATAGTTCCATATATAAAGCACAGGATAGATGTAGAGACACACAGGGGATAGTTCCATATATAAAGACAAACTCTCAGTAAATGTTATCTACAAGCCCAGGAACTCCAAATTTCTGGTTTCTAGGAGCTAAAACCGGCAAAAAAGAGTGGGACTCCTTCTAGAGTCATGCCCTGAATTGGGAATTCTAGCCTTCCACCACCACTCATCTGTCAGTTTGTCCTCCTGTGGTGGCTTGCGTGTTGCTGTGGTGCTAGAAGCTATGCCATTGTTGTAAGGACAAGCCACAGATTTGCCCAATGCAATACATCTTTTGATGTCTTGATTGCTGCTTCCTTGGACTGTGGATCCAAGTAAAAGGAAACCCTTGACAACTTCAATCTTTTAATTTTTCTTGATGCTGCCTAATGGTCTAGTTGTGAAGATTTTTGTTTTATCTTGAGATAGTCCATACTGAACACTAGGATCTTTAATCTTCATCAGTAAGTGATTCAAGTTCTCTTTATTTTAGCAAACAAGGTTGTGTCACCTGCATACCATATGTTAATTAGTCTTCCTTCAATCTTGATTGCCATGTTCTTCTCCATATAATCTACTTTCGGGTGCTATTTGCTTAGATTACAGATTAAGTATGATGAAAGGATACAACCCTGGTATACACCTTTTCTGATCTTATATTACAAAATATCCCTTTGTTCTCTTTTGTAAGACTCCCTCTTGGTCTAAGCATAGGTTCTGCCTAAGCACAGTTGTTATGGAATTCCCATTCTTCCCAGTGTTATCCATAATTTTTATGATCCACGCAGTTGAATGCTTTGCATAATCAATAAAACACAAGTAAACATCTTTCTGGTATTCTCTGCTTTCAGCCAAGATCTATCTGACATCAATGATATCCTTTGTTCCACATCCTACTCTGAATCTGGCTTAAATTTCTGGTAGTTCCGTGTGTACTTCTGCAAACATTTTGAATTGTCTTCAGCAAAGTTTTACTTGTGAGTTATATTAATAATATTGTTTGATATTTTCTGCATTACATGGCATCACTTTCTTTGGAAAGGGTTTATATATAGGTCTCTTCCCATTAGTTGACCAGGTAGTTGTGTTACAAATTTCTCAGAATAAAGTTGAGAACTTTCAGCATTGTGTCTGATTGTGGAAACATCTCAGTTGGTATGCTTATCAATTCCTGAAGACTTAGTTAACATTAGTTTTGCTATTTTTTTTCACTGCACTTTATATTTATAAGTAAAGTAAGAGCTTTTAATCTATGAAAAATTTTTAAAGAAAAATTCCCATGGATTGAGTGCCCTTAACACAGATAATAGTGAGGCCAATAGGAATTCTATATTGGGCCTGGAACTCTGCTATCACATCCCTTCCACAACCACCTTATGAGCAATTTGAATTGCGGGAGTCCCTCAGAGATTTCTTCCCTCTGGATCCAACAACTGGACTGTTTGTTTCTACAAATACAACAACCCCACAATGCCCTAGAGACAACAGACAATTTTAGTTCATACAAAGAACCAATAAATGACCAAGATGCAGAGTCAATATTTCAGAGGAAGAAAAGGTAATGGAACTAACTGAAAAAGTTGTTCAAAAGAATGGTAATTATTAGGTACTTTCAAAGGATCAGTAGAAGGATCAAGGAAGGAAAGCAAGGAGAATACAATAAAAACTTTAGAAGAATTCAGGAAAACACTTCAAGAGCAAACAGACAAAATAAATGCAAATTTTAAAACAACACAAAACCTGAAATTAGATATCCAGAAGATTATTATTAAAATCTCAAAAATGGACAATACATAAAAAGGGCAAAGGTGTAGATGCAAAGTAATAGAAGCCCGAATAGGTGAGCTTGAAGAGAAATCTCTCAATACTAGTATGCTAGAAGAACAATCATAAAAAAGAATGAACAAATCCAAAGAAAGTCTAGTTATTTATGTGGGACAACATGAAGAGGAACAACTTCCAGATGACCAGAATTCCAGAACAAGAAAAGACAAGCACAGATAAATTGTTGAAAAGGTGTTGGAAGAACACTTTTTTAGCATTGTGTAAGATGAGAAGCTACGAATATAAGAAGCTCAACGAACCCCAAACAGGACAGAGCCCCAAAGAAAATCAGCAAAACATATTATAATCAAACTTTCCAAAGGAAAGAATCCTGGGAGCAGCTCTAGAAAAATGAAAAGGTACCAACCAATAAGAACAAATAAGACTAAACTCAGATTTCTCAGCAGAAACCATGCAGGCAAGAAGGCAGTGGGATGACATATGCAAAACTCTGAAAGAAAAAAAAAATTGCCAAACAAGAATCATACACCCAACAAAGCTGCCCTTCAAGTATGACAGTTGAAATTAGAACATTTCCTGGTAAGTAGAAATGGAAGGAATTTGTAATGACCAGACTAACTTTACAAAAAAACGCTAGATGGTGTTCTTTGGACTGAGAACCAACAACAGCAGAAAGCAACCGGAGAGTGCCGTACATGATACCACTACCTAGAAATCAATCCAGATATAAAAGTATTTAAAACAAAACAAACCTACAATACTGAAAATAGGGAACCAGAAATATCAATGTATAAATAATAAAGTCAACTACAAAGCAAAAAGAGGGAATAGTACAGAAACAGAACTTCTAAATGACAAGGAAGTCAAGTAGATTTCAAAATAGAAGATTGTTTTAAACAGGGAAGAAATTAATAAATTACAGGGTAACCTCAAAGAAAAATACATCTACACATCAAAAGGAGTCCTGGTGTGGCACCATAGGATAAGCATTTGACCTCAAGGTCAGTTTGAACCACAGGGTTGGCAGTCAAACTCACCAGTTGCTCCTTGGAAACCCTATACTGGGTCGCTGTGAGTCATAACCGACTTGATGGCACTTAACACATCAAAATTTTAAAAAGAGGGTAATCAGAAAGATTTAGTAAATATTAATGCCACAGAAATGAAAATGAAAAGAAACCCCACAAACAAATGAATTCATCATAGAAAATTACGTGGAACAAAGGATCCAGTAGCACCACACACACAGAAAAATGACATCAGTTCATACCTACTACATACAATCCTGGTACACACTTTTTCTGATATTATGTTACACAATATCTACAAGAGTCATCAAAACTATGGAGACAGCCTAATTGCCCATCAACAGATGAATGGTTGAACCTTGGTACCTATACACAACACAAAATGTTGAAGAATAATGATGAATCTGTGAAACAAGCAACATGATTGAACCTGGGAGACATTATGATGAGTGAAATTAGTCAATTGCAAAATGATGAACATTTCATGAAACCAGTGTTATAAAATGTTTAAAAAGTTTTCTTGATATAAGAAACAATCTATGATGGTTACAGGTTAAGGTGGGGGATAAGGAAAATTATTCATAGGTTAGAGGGTAGACGCATGTTAACATGGGTGACAGGGCAGGCAATATAAATATACAAGAGAAGTTAGCAGAGGAAAGATGAAGGTAGTGGGAGACACAGGGAGGAATGCAACAGTTAAAGTGAAGAGAGGTAAATGCTGTTAACTGTTGGTACACGGCGGGGATTGCAACCATGTAAAGAAGCAAAGTATATGATTTGCTGGATGTAAAACTGATGATCTGCTCTGTAAACCTTCACTCAATTCACAATAAAAAGCTTAAAAAAATTATAGCCAAGAAAACTCCATGAACAATTTTAGTCTAACACATGGGATCGCCATGTGTAGGGACTGGCAGAAAGCATCTATGGTGGTCTACATATATATATATATATATATATATATATATATATATATATATATATATATATATATATATATATATATTGGTATATATATATATATACATACATTTTTTTTTATGACTCTATTACTGGGTTTCAATGGGTACAATCTTATTTATAATTTTTGCAGTGACATTATATTAGGGACATTAAGCCATCATTTTTTTTCTTTGGGGCACTTTATGAGGAAAGACAGTCCTGACTATGGTTGTGCCCTGACCATTTTCTAATCTGGCATTATAACTTATTAAGTTCTCTAATAAGCCCTCAAACTGAATACAGCATCTGAGATCTATACAGTCATTGCGAAGAATTACTGAATCCAGTTGACAGTTGTCAGAGAAATGGTTCATGTCAGTATTTTGTTTGCAGATGTGATAGATCACTATTTAATTTGACTAAAATGTTAGCAATATTCCTTCTATGTATACATTATTTCATTGTTAAGTACTGTTGAATTGGTTACAACTCATAATAACCCTGTACAACGTTTCTGAGGCTTTATAAATCTTTGAAAGAGCCGAAAGCCCCACCTTTCTCCCATGGAGCAGCCGGTGGGTTTAAACTGCTGACCTTGTGGTTCATAGTCCTGTGCTTATCCTATGGAGCCACCATGCTCCCCATTTAAAGACTATATCTAAAATAATTATATCTACCTCTAAAATTTTAATATAAAATGCTTAATCTAAGGACATGAATAAAAATGATGTCATTAGATGCCACATGTTATCACCTCCCTGAAGAAGTGAGCAGGACACAGCAGAATGATATAGCGATATAATAATTCCATTCTATGATATTGATATTAAGATCATTCCTAGGATCTGGAACAATTTAAACTCTGACCAAAGAGGCAGAATGTTATTAACTCTCCAATATCTAACTTTACAAAATTCTGTGGGACGTATGTGATACATTGCTAAATGCCATAAAGTTGGTTCCAATTCATAGCGACCATATTTAGAGTTTCCAAGGAGTGGCTGGTGAATTTGAACCGATGACTTGTGGTTCAAATATGAGTATTTATCTATAGATGTTGATATATATATATAAGTACCATATAAGTTCTATATATTGATATAGCATGTTTGAAAGAGAAAATATTTGTTTTTCCCTTTCTGGAGATCAGCACTCAATATTAATGTTTATTAAGGTTTTTCTTCTACTTCATAGTGTTATCTCCAAAACTAAGCCCTACTGTAATCCAAGAACATACTTTGGCTGTAGTCCTCATTTCCAGTATCTACATCTGAGTCATCTAAGATTATGTACAATCTGTCAAGAGCTACAAATTACAAGTTTTGTTATAAAGGTATCCGTTGATCCCTAAGAAGAAAGTAAAGTGTAAGGAACTTTCTTCAGTAGACCTGAAAGCCCATATAGAAGAAGCCCATACTTTTACAGGCTTATCTAGGTATTTTAAAGATTGCTGTTAAAAATTAAAGCACACACTTAACTCACGTCGGGTGAAAGAATTGAGTTCTTTTGTTTTGTTTTTTCCCCTCTGAGTTCTCAGTAGTCTCACCAAAAGTGGATTGGAGATTTAGATTATATATTCTCTAGTAACATCAAGCTGTTCATGTTCACCCTCATTTCTGATTCAAAGCAGCACCATGGAGGCTCTTAAACTCGCATCGACTTCAACGTGCACCAAGGCAGGTACAAAGACTCTGCTCCCTGCAGGAGTGGGTGTGACCTGTAGTCACTGAGTGTGCGTCATATTCAAAGGAAAGTTACAGGGGAAGTTTCTGCATGGCTTATCTCATAATAGATTCATTTGTTTTGCCCAAACAAGTTGACTTATTTAGGGATTTATTAATTTACTCCAGCCAAGCACGTTGATCAAACTTGAGCCAAGCAGAAATAGGCCATGCACTTACCAGCAATAGAGACAATAAAATTTGTTTGAAGTCAGGTAGCTTGACTAATCACATAAGAAATTGTTCTACACTTGTACACGCCCTTCATAATTTTCAGCTACTCTGTTTAATACATTAAAATTAAGCCAAGGAAGGGTGACACATTCTATTACAAATGGCTTAATCAATTCATTTGAAAGCCTCACACAGTAAGAGTTTAATCTACATCTAAATCAAGTCAACATGTTTACAAAGTGCCTCTATGGACAAGGCGCTGCGCTTTCAAAAGCAGAAAAGAAGGTTCCCACCTTCATTCCTGTGAAGCCCGATTTCAAAGAACTTAAGTCTATGGCATTCTTCAAAGAGGGAGTAAAGTAAGATTGAGTTTCAGTCTTTCGAAGTAACTCTCAACCAAGAAATTCAGTGCTTGATAATCAAGTTTATCTTCTAAATTGATGAAGAGAGAAAGGCTGGGAAATTTTCTACGAAGAGACTTCTGGCTCCTGAAAAACCACCCGTAAGGTTATTGACTTTCGATTTGAGAATCGGAAGTGAGAGCTAAGTAGGGATCTGAGGCTCCAACATCAAAACGGACAGAAACCAAGATAAGCCTGCTGTCTGTGTGAATGAGGGGATGGTTAGTAACTTGGGGATGAGAATGACCGAAGGGGTGGGGGTGGGGCGGGGGTAGGGTGGGGTGTGTGTCAGTGGCAGCCAGATACCATGGCAGGGAAAGGAGCAAAAATAGGGAAGAGCTTTTAAATCCTGACTTGGCTTCTTTCTCACACTGCCTTGAAAGGTTCATTGGTCTTTCTAAAACCAAATAGCCATAATCTAGGCAGGCTGGTGTCTCAGGTTAATAAATACCAGGGCAGCCCAAAACCCTGCTGGGGTGAATTGAGGAGCTGTTGAAACAGGCGCTGGCTGACCAAACCTTCTCAAACATTTTACACTTTCATTCCTTTCCACTCCAGATCCCCAGGATTTGTAGATTAAATTTTAATAAGATTGTCTCTTTCCAGCACAGAAGCACCTTTCTAAGACTTAAAGGTAAATCTCTAATCAGAGGAGTTGCCAGTACTGGCAGGAAATAGGACTAGGGGCAGTAGTTACGTGGTAACCTAGGATTCTTGTCCCTGAGACTGATTCCTCTCTTACCTTAAAGTCCTGGTGTGTCATGGTAGGATAAGCACTGGACTGCAAAGTTGGTATGAATCACAGTGTCAGCAATTCAAATTCACTAGCCACTCCTCAGAAACTCTATAAAGGGTCGCTATGAGTAAGAACAGACTTGACAACACTTAACAACAACCACCTTAACGTCATTAGGAAGAACATAGACTAGACCCCAGGCTTTGATCTTTCCCAAATAGATATAGCTTCAGAAAAAAATATGGCCCCAACCATCCTCCCACAGTGCATTCTACCCACCTGATCTACCAATGATCATATATTGCAGTGATCCCACAGAACTCAGAAACTATACTCACAGTTATGGGCTTTATTAGAGAAGTTAAGGTTACAAAGCAGGGACAGAAATGCCCAGGGCATGGTTCCAGCCTCTCCTCAGCTGTACCCAGAGGCAGGCATCTCTCTGCCCAGCCATTGCAGCAAAGCTTTGAGGGCTGCTGATAAATGCCCAAAGGACACACCACTCCCTCACAAGCCTCAGCCTGATGGCACTCAACTCCAGCTCCAAGGGTCTGCAGATGGAGCTCCTCCAATTAAGTGCCTAGAGATACCCCATTCTGAAAGCAAACTCACTTTACTTTTTCCATGGGCCGGGAAGCTCACTGCTCTGTTTGGTGTTGTGGCTCTTGGTTCTGCCACTCTTCCAGTGCCGAAGCTTTCTGTCTTTGGATTGAGGAGGTTCAATCCACAAGGGTCTCGAGGTCCAAAGGACCCACTCTACTCCTGGCTCTTCTTTGATGGTAGTGAAAAGCATCCATTCCTGCCTCTGAAATGGTTCATTTGATACACATTAGAGTTCCAGGTTTTGACAATCCCAGTTTAGCCTGTTAACCACTTACAACTGAATCATATAATCCTGTTAGCATCTTTTCCCACCTTCCCTTACTCAGACCCATCAGTCTGAAGGGAGTTTACAAGACTATGGCTAGAAGAGACATTAAGTAATTTATTGCATCATAATAGCTAACTAGAAAAACAACAAAACTGAATACTGTGCACCACCTTAATGCAGAAAGCAGAATTATTGGTGCAGATGGGCCATGAATAAGTAAAAATTTGCTCACAGAATATATGAGTAACATGAAGCTGGAGCACAAGATCAAAAGAGAACGAGTAGAAATGACAGGTATACAAAATATAATAAAGAACACAATAGATAACAATCATTGTTTCTGTTGTTAAGTGTCATCCAGTCACTTCTGACTCATATAGGGTTTCCAAGGACCAGCTGGTGAGTTTGAACTGCCAAACCTGTGGTTATCAATTCAGTGCTTATCCTACAGCACTACACTGGGACTCAGTAATAATAATTACCAGCATTTATATATTATTTTATGTACCAGGCACTGCCTTATGTGCTTTTCAGGTAAGAAGGGACCTTCAAAAGTTCATGGAAATGTAATGAAAAGGTAATGGAAATTTTCCACAAAAATTTTAAGGTCCCTTGTATTTAATACGTTTAGTTCTCATAACAATGAGGTGAATACTATTATTATTACTACTTTATAGATAAAGAAATTGAGGCACAAAATTGTTAAGTCAATTGTCAAAGGTGGAGTCAAGATTTAAACACAGATATTCTTTCCATAAAAGAAAAAGCCGAAGAATACAGCTAAAACAGTAACTAGAGAACCAGATCAAATTGGAGAAGGAAGAGAATAAAGGTAAGGGAAATCAAGTGTAGACCTACCACCAGCTGAAAAATGAGAATCCAAGAAGCAGGGAGAAAAACAAATTGAGAGGAGGAAATATTTGAAGTTAATGGTGACAAATGAGGGGGCAATGAAGACATGAAGTGACTGGCTTACAAGTTTTCAAGAGGAAGTTTTGTTTAGGATCCTACAACCATCAAGGGAGTTGAGCACAAGCAGAATGTGGGACCCTGTTCAGAAAAGCAACTACACCAGAAATGGAGGCAGAGATGTGGACATTGAAAGAGGGAGCTGCTGAGGACTCTGGACTCATGGAAAGAGAAAGGCTGTGTGCTGGTGGCCAGGCGCCAGGCTTGCAGAATATACCCTTTGGTTGTTTAAATGATTATATATTCCTGAGTGTTTTTGTGTACATCTCCCCACAACCCCCCCCCCAAAAAAAACCCAAAAACAAAACAGAGGGAATGGAAGCAAATACTGTTGAATGATGATGCATGGAAAAGACTAATCATTGCAATGAAATTATGGTGTAAAGCCGATGTTCTTCCATGTATGCTATGACTCAGTTTACAATAAAAACTTAAACACAAAAAGCAAAAAAAACAACAACAAAAAAACACCACACCCATATACTAGATACTGTTGTTAAGAGGAATTGAGCTGGTTCTGAGTCATAGTAACCATGTATAGGGTTTCTGAGGAGTGGCTGATGGGTTTGAACTGCATACCTTATAGCTAGCAGTCCATCCTACAGGGCCATACCATACCTAGATATAATGAAATTTAAGAGTGATATGGACCCGGGGTGTCAAGAGGGTTGATGTCACCCAGTATGGTAGGTAACTCATGGTGTTCCTCCCCCACCCCCCACCCCCATCCCCAAGGACCTCTTCCTATGCCAGACCACACAGAATCCTTATGCCAGACCACACAGGAGTCCAGTGCTGATCCTACAGTGTCACTTCATACCTAAATAGAATATAATGCAACTTAAGAATTGCAAAGACTGGATGGAGGTGGGGCTGGATGGCGGATAGGGTAGAAGTGCAGATCTCCATTAGCAATAACACAGAATACCAGATGAAGCAGGTTTAGGGGACAGTTCAAAAACTCTGAACCACACAAATAGGAATATTTTTAAAGTTTAAAGCTTATAGCCAGTGGAATTGTAGTGGAAGCAATAAATCTTGTGCTTTCAAATCTGCCAGTCTCATTGGCTCGGAGCTGCCATCTTGGGTGAGACAGAGTGGAGGAAGGATCAGAGCTGTCACCTGACTGATGCCTGATGGAACCTTGGAGATACAGTTGTGGTCATTTTTTTTTTTTTTTTTTTTTTT
>NW_006408783.1:1328205-1329358 GCF_000296735.1 Chrysochloris asiatica
TGCAAACCACCACATAACATGGATGAACCATGCGAACATCATGCTGAGTGAAATTAGTCAGTCACAAAATGACAAATATTGCATAAGACCATTATTGTAAAAACTTAAGAAAAGATATCTATACTAAATTGAAAAACAAACAAAATTTCTTTGTTGCTTACCCGTGGGGTTGGAGTCAGGGGAGGATTAGGGGAGGTGGAGGGAGGTGATGGTAGAGCACAGGGTAGGGCAGACACATCATAGTTTGGGTGTTGGGGAGGGCAGTACACAAGAAGAGGGAGGGGTGGAAGAACAAGGTAAATAGGGGAATATTGAGACAGTTTGCATGGTCTAAATGGGACAGAGGTAAATAGTGATGCATGCTCAGCCTTGGAACAACAGGACTCTGTGATACAGGTATCAAAGCATAGTTTGAAGAGGGGAAATAATAGTAAGATGCTTGACTGTCTTATGAATATTGGTTTCCCTTGCCTGCTATTGTAAAATCAACACTTGAATGAGATAGAAAGGAATGTTGGGAAACATGATTACAGAAAACTTATAAGCCTGTCTTAAGCCTATAACTGATTGGAATACCGAAAAGGGCCTCCTGTGGAACCTTTTCAGAATATAGGAGTTTAAGTGGAATTCTGAGCCCCATCCAGAACCTTCTGAGGTGAGATATTCCCACTAGAAAGGACAGCAGACCTGGAACAGCTGGAGTGACAGAAGATACATCTTCAAAGAAAGATCATCAGGAAAACACCCAAACAAAAATGGCAGTATGACTAGCTGCTACAAGAATAAGCAAGTTGTTCGTCAGGAAGCCATCAAGGGTAGCAATCAAGTTCCTCCGGGACAAAACCCCCTCTAACACTGAAACTGAAAGAGAACACATGAGTTGGCATGTAAGCTTGCTGATGACCACATTGGTCTACTAGTGAGTGGAAGTGGGGAAAGACAGCAATGAAGAAATGGGATGAGTTCAACAACGTTCCACAGACTCCCATTGGCCTGGAAATGAGAGAGAGAAGAGGAAGAGCTGGTTGGTTCAAAGTGTGGTGACACTTGGAAACACCTGAACCTATGGACAAGGACATAACCACAGAGGGCTAGAGCTGAGAGTGAAGCATCCAGCTGATGTGAAGTGAGGGGAGATGCACAAGAATGCCCA
>NW_006408783.1:1330197-1331742 GCF_000296735.1 Chrysochloris asiatica
TTTTTGTTTTCTTTACATTGAAATGTAATCCATACCAAAGGCTGTGCTCTTTGATCCTCATCAGTAAATGTTTTAAGTCCTTTTCACTTTCAGCAAGCAAGGTTGTAGCATCAAGAGAAAAAGGAAGAGAATGGAAATAAGAAACAGAAGAAAAGAAGAAAAAACAAAATGGAGATAAAAATCAGAGGAAGGGAAAGAGAGGAAGAAGGAGAAGAAAGAATAAACAAAAGCAATGAAACAACAAAAGGAAAAACAATCAAATAAAAAACTAGTGCAGTTGTTGGACCTAGAGAGGAGGTGGGTGGAGGAGGGATGTGAGGGTTGAGTTCCCAGCTCCAGATGGAGATTCTCCAGATCTAGGTATTGTACATTTCAGGACGCCCAATCTGGAAGAGGTTCATGAAGGCCCTTCAAGTTGCTAGTTTCAGTGTCTGTCAGAACCATAAGGCAGCTAAGGGAAGGGTGGCTGTTTTATGAAGGTTCCTACTAGTCTAACTGGTCTGGAGGCTCTGTGGGTTCTGTAGAACTGGAGCAGAGACCACCTGGATCTTGATGCCAAACCTGCCTTACACTGGGTCAAACCACATGGCTTAGAACTTCCAGAGAGCAGGGCCTATGTTGGGGGTAGATGAGCATGGAGGCTGGCCTCACCTCTGTTATCCAGGCAGTGTGGGGAGCAAAAAGGAATCCCAGCCTTTCTATTACCTGTGTGAATCTGTGCTGTCAGACCACTACCTGTCTGTCTCTCCAAAACTGCTCTCAAAAGTTCAGGATAGGTGTGCTACATCTGGCCAGCAGTCCCTTCGCCAGTCAGTCTCCTTCCTTCACTGCCTCTGTCCAATTTCTCTCCCCAATAGTTAATTAATCCTCTGGGTATTTAGTCCTCAGGGTTGCAAGATTGTCCTCCATGTCTGTTTGTTTCCTGGTATAGTCTGGAAGCGCCTCTAGTGCTACATCAGTTTGTTGAAACATTTCTATGTTGATCCTGTCAATTTCTGTAGTCTTGTTTTTCACCAATGCCTTCAGTGCAGCTTGTACTTCTTCCTTCCAGATCAACAATTCTTGATCATATGCTGCTTCTTGAAAAGATTGAACATCGACCCATTCCTTTGGAACCGTGACTTTATGTATCCTTTCCATCTTCTTTTGCTGCTTCCATCATTGTTCAATGTTTTATCAATAGAATCCTTCAATATTTTGAGCTGAGGCTTGAATTATTTCTCAGTTCTTTCAGCTTGAGAATGCTGAGCAAGTTCTTCTCTTTTGATTTTGTAACTCCATGTCTTTGCACATTTTATTATAGTACTTGACTTTGTCTTCTCAAGTTGCCCTTTGCAATTTTCTGTTCAGCTTTTACTTCATTTCTTCCAGTTGCTTTAACTTGTCGATGCTAAAGAGCAAGTTTCAGAGTATCTTCTGACATCCATTTTGGTCTTTTCATTCTTTCTGTCTCTTTAATGAACCTTTGCTTTCTTTATGGGTGATGTTCTTTATGTCATCCCATAGTTCTGGTTTTCAGTCATTAGTGTCTAATGCATCATATCT
>NW_006408783.1:1332541-1339588 GCF_000296735.1 Chrysochloris asiatica
TCATTGCCATATGATTGTCTGATTCAAAATGGCCAATGACAGTCCATTTCAGCTCACTTAAGCTTAAGATAGCAATCTTTATGCATTTCATTTCTGACAACTTGTAATTTTCCTAGATTCATAATTAATACATTCTCTGTTTCAATTGTTAATGAATGCTCACATCTGTTTCTTTTCATTTTGAGTTGTGCCTCATAAGCAAATGAAGGTCCTAAAACTTTGGTCCATCCTTGACTTAAAGTCAACTGTACTTTGGGGAGGCAGTTGTTCCCCAGTCATATATTTTGAGTTCCTTCCAACCTGAGGGGCTCCTCTTCTGACAATCTTGCACTGCTATTCATGAAGTTTTCAGTAACTAACTCTTCAGAAATAATCAGCTTCCCTTTCTTACTATTCTCTCTTATTCTGGAAGCTCCACTGAGACCTGCTAACCATGACTGATTTTGCTGGTATTTTGAATAGTGATGCTATAGCTTCTAGCATGAAAGCAACACACAAACCACCACAGTATGACAAACAGCTGGTGGCATATAAATAAAAAGCACAAAATGAAATTAATTTGTTTTAAAGTATTGGACATTATTCAGGAAGATGGTGCAAGTACAAAGTAACATTCGACATTGATAAGACCGTGATACCTGTTATAATCCTGAGCATCATCATGAGTAGAAAAGTAAAAGAAGATAATAATACCAGGCTAAGAAATGGGACAAGAGTTTGAGGGGAAAGTATAAAAAATATTTAGTCATTTCAGAAAATTCAAGAGAAAGGAAGGAACATAGAACAAATGAGATAAAGTAGAAGCTAATGGTGAGATGCTAGATTTAAACTGAATATATCGATTGTTGTTGTTGTTGTTGTTAGGTGTAGTCAAGTTGGTTCTGACTCATAGCAACCCTATACACAACAGAAAGAAACACTGGCTGGTCCTGTGCCATCCTTTCAAATGTTGTTATTCTTGAACCCATTACTGCCATCATGGTCCCAATCCATCTCACTGGGAATTTCTTCCTGCTGACTCTTAACTTTGCCTAGCATGGTATACTTCTCCAGGACTGGTCCCTCCTGACAACATGTCCGAAGTATGAGAGATGAAGTCTTACCATATTCGCCTCTAAGGAGCAGTATGGCTGTAATTCTTCCTAGATGGATTTGTTTGTTCTCTGGCAATCCATGGTACTTTCAATATTATTCTTCAACACCAGAACTCAAATGCATCAATTCTTCTCCAGCCTTCCATATTCATTTGTCCAGCTTTCACATGCATATGAGGCAATTGAACATACCATGGCTTGGGTCAGGCACACGTTAGTCATCAAACTGGTATCTTTGCTCTTGAACACTTTAAAGAGGATTTGTGCAGCAGATTTGCCTGATGCAATACATCATTTGATTTCTTGACTGCTGCTTCCATGAGTGTTGATTGTGGATCCAAGCAGAAGGAATCTATCAATAATTACATTAAATCCAAAGGGACTAATTTGCCCAACTAAAATACAAAAATCATTACAGTGAAAAAAATTAGAAAACACAACTGAGTATAAATAATACATCTGAAATTTAGGGATATTTAATAGTTAAAATATGGATAAAACTATGCAAACACTACCCAAAGAAAGTTGGTTGATGTTGCTACTAGGCTTCCAGTTCATACATGACAAGGGCTTATTTCAAATAATACATGTTTCAACATGTCTCTGTGATCAGTGAATAGATTCAGACAAGTTCTCTCAGTAATATGCTTGTCTTAGTCTTGTTAGAGAACCTTTTTTTAAAGGATACTTTTTGTGTCACGGAAAAAAGGAATTTTGAGATCAAGTCTAATAACACATTTTTAACCAAATCAGATGGACATCTTCCTAAATCATTGAAGCTTTCACCAATTTTATAGAAATGCTACCCCACATAAAACAATAGTTTTTAGGTGGATCAAGTATTTTAAGGAACCTCAAATATGAGCCAAGAGAGGAAAGACGGTCAACATTGGTGAATACAAAAACTATGACTAAAGACCAGAAACTTGTGTAAGAAGACCATACAATTCAATATTGTGTGAGGTTGGACCTCACACATTTGGCATTTTCAATTTTGTGACCATCTTGGCCTCAGCAAGTTTTCAGCTTTATGCGTGTCAAAAGCATTGCATGAAGCTCAAAGCGAATCTGACCATCAGTCTTTCAAGCAAAATCAAAATGAATGAAAAGTTACATGAAATGAATCATAACCAGGAATGATTTTTAGATTTACCAGTATGATCTAGAGAGAAAGATCCAAGCAGAACAATGGTTTCTGAGGGGATCTGCTGGGCCAATTAAATTCTAAACAGAGAGGTCAACTCAGAAAATTATAGAAGTAGTGTGCCATAGAGTCAGTTCCCACTCATAGCAAACCTGTATAGGGTTTCCACATCATCTTTCTCACTCAGAGCTGCTGGTAGATTTGAACTGTTGACCTTACAACTCAGAACGCACTTGCTACTAGAATTTTTTTATGGTGACTTTTTTTTTTTAATCTTGAAGGACACAGGATAATCACAAGGGTTTATAAAGAAGAAGTTTTAAGAAAATGGAAAACTACAGTGATGAAAAAAAGGCCAGGAAAGTTGTGTGGAGGGAACTTTTTTCCATCATGACAATGCACCTGTTCATTCCTTGAGAGCCACAAAGCTGTCCTACAGAAGTTTGTTAGGAAACCTTACTTCATTAATCTTGACCTTTCAGAGTTCATTTTGTTTCCAAAAGTCAAAGAACATTTAAAAGGAACACAACCTGAGTCCCTTGTGGATGCCAAAATTGCCGTTTCATATGGTGTAAATCAAAGAGCATGTAATTCTTTGAGGAAAGGGTTAACAAGATACAAGCACCACCTTCAAAGGTGCATAGAACTACTTAGGGAACACCAAGGTCAATTGGCCTTCATATACTGTATTGACTTAATCACCTCCCTCCAGATGTGCATGCAAATGTTGTCTAGTTTTATCATAATGCCTACAATTTAGACTTTAATATCTTTCCTTTATACCATTAGTTTATTAATACATATCAATATTTGTACCATTTAATTTTCTTCCTATAACTTTTTGAAACTGTTACCTTCTGACATGGTGATCTTTCTTCATAAAAAATTTATAAAATATAACTCAAAGAAAAGGGCACAAAATATAATACATCTCAGTGGATTAGCATAGGATCAACACCCATAATAAACACCCTGGAGAAGGACACCACACTTGGTAAAGTGGAGGGACAGTGAGAAGGGAGGTGACTCCCAATGAAATGGATTGGCACAGTGGCAGCAATTATGGGTTCGAATATAGCAGCAGTTGTGAGGATGGCGCAGGACCAGGCAGTGTTTTGTTCTGTTGTACAGAGGGTCGCTACAGGCCAGAGCCTAGTTGATGGTACCTAACAACAACAAGTAAAGAAGTAGAATATTACCAGCATCTCAGAAGCCTGTCTCATGCCCTCTTCCAGTCACTATCTCTTTCCTCTCCTTCCATTAATTTGTCTTTCTCCCTATAGTATTTTTGTGTTTTGAACTTTCTATAGAATTTTTTGTTTTTAGAGTGTGGATTCTTTAGTTTATCATTAGAGCTTGGAGACAGCCATGTTGATGCATGTAGCTGTATTTTGTTTCATTTTATTGCTGAAGATTTGGTCATCCATTCTACTGTTAATGAATAAACAAATGAAAATATGTTAGTTTTTTCCCCCTTTTTGAACTCTGGTAGTGTAGTGGTTACGAATCGGGCTGCTAATCTCACAATCAGCAGTTCAAAACTACCAGCTGTTCCGTGGGAGAAAGATAAGGCTTTCTGCTCCCATAAAGATTTACAGCCGACGAAACCCTATGCAGTGTCGCTATGAGTCGGAACCGACTCCACGGCATATAACAGTAATAACAACAAGTATGAACATTCTTATAAAAGTCTCAGTGCCTCATATGTAGCAATAGGGGAATTGCTGGACTACAAGGTATTCATAAATTCAACTTCAATATATGACATTTCCTACCCCCCAAAGTAGTTGGACCGATGTGTACTGTAAAATTTATGAGCATTCTGTTGCTTTATTTCTTTACCAATCCTTGGTGCTGACATTTATATTTTTGCAATTCTGCAAGGTGTGAAACCTACAAAAGCTGGAACTCAACTACATGGCCTTGGCTTTCCAGGTCTCAAAAATTTTCTGCTGTTGACAGAATGCTGTTTTACCATTTGTTATTGCCCTCCATTAGTGGAAAATATGTGAGTTTTCTTTTTCTGACAGATTTCTGCCTTACATAGGTTCCAGGTTTTTGCATATTTTATTGTATTCAATTGTTATTTTAATCTTCGTTTTAATGACCATTTGGATTATCTTCTCATCTGAAGGGCTAGCTGAACTCTTTCCCTGTAGCTAACATCATGATTTATTAACACAACTGCTTCTAATTCTAACCCATTAACATCATAGAGATAAAGGTTTACAACACATAAAAGAATTATATCACAAAATGAAATAATTATATAACGTTGAAAATCATAGCCCAGCTAAGTTGACATATATTTTGGGGGACACAATTCAGTCCATATTATGTAGATACTGTCCTGATTACAGAGCAACAAGCTTGTAGAAGTTCCATGCAAACAGTGCTTCAGAAGTCCTTGATACTATTGTATTTCTTGGGTTTCTTGACTCTGAGGGAGACAGAGTATCTGGGTGGGGCAGGGCTGTGCAAAAACCTCCTTTTGAAGCACACAGTGCTTTGGATTTTGAGTTCTCTTGTTGCCTTGGTGGCAGTTGGTTTCATGCTGCATGTTATATAATTTTCCAGGGTACTGTAGTTGGTCAAGGGCTATAATACTAATGGACCTTGGTGCTCACCAGAAGGAACCATCAGTTCAGTCTTCTTGAAGACGGCATTTTTATGTTTGGAATTCTGAAATGACCTTTGCCCTTGGGCTGCTGATAAAACTAAGGTTGTTCTTTGAAGCCTGTAACCATTTCCTGAAAGCACATCTCGAGTCCCAGCCATTTCTAGACCCAAGAAGACTGACTACTCATCTCAAAGCTGTTACAGTTGGACCTTGGCTTGCTCTGAAGCTCCTTGTTGCATATCTTGCATCAAAGGCAGTGATGACCTGGTTATTACTTGGGGAGGTGACTGTTGTTGCTGAGAACACAGTGACCTGCAATTAGTTTGAGGATACCAACCCTGATCCTGGGACTGAAGGGGTGGGCAACTGCTGCCCTAGATTCCCATTATTTAGTTGCAATAGATGTTGCAACTAAACAATGGGAATGGCAGATTCTCTTGACAATTCTGAGACTGCCGGCTTCAGAGACTGCTGTAGATGACGTTTGCCAACCATTCTGCTGCAATCTTTGAAATAGTGAGTAAGGACAATTCTCCTCAGAGCATTCAGCATCATTCAGAAGGTAGGTGCTGGCATCATGGCTTTGCCCTCTCTTAGCTCTTTCCCTGTCAAAATAATTTTCTGGAGGAGCAGAAGATGCAGGAGGTTGAAGATAGAGAGCAAGGAAAAAGTCCACTTCCCGTGTCACCTTGAAATTTGAAAGCACAATCTGGTTCCTTTTCAAAGTTTGGAACTCCAGAGTGGTCTGGACCAACGTGTTGACTGGGAATCTCCATGGTGTCCACAGCAGAGCAGCCAGGTCTCCCCTATAGACTCTCTTGGGCATACTAGAAGCTCTGCTCAGGGACGTAGTCAGGAGCTTCAGAAGCAGTATCCCCCAGTGACTGCACTTGGACAGGACTTTTGTGTGTTTTTTTTGCTTTGCTTCTTAGCTGTAAACAAACTGTGTCTCTCTGGTTCTGGAACCAGTTAGAAATTACATCAACAGAACAATGAGTACGGTCTTCTGATTGTAAAATCAGAGTAAGGGTCTTCTGAAAAATTGTTATTAAGTATGACCAATTCTTCCATGGTAAACACACTTGGTTTTCCTTTTCCTCATTTAAGTTTTGTTCCAGTTACTGTTTCATGAAGATTTCTTCAGTTGGAGAGCCAGTGGAAGTCACGTTGATCTCTATTCCTGGATCTTTCCAAGTGATACAGTGATGGACTCTGGAGTAGTGTTGTAGATTGGCTTCCTCATGGTTGCAGGGACTGGTGAACCCCAAATCAGCAGGTCAGGTGGAAGACTGCTGGCTCACAGGGTTCCAGGAGCTGACAAATCCCAAGATCTGTAGCTCAAGAGTTAGGCTCATAGTTACAAGGTCAGAGGATCCACTGTTGGCTCACAAGGTTTCAGAAGGTAGATAATCAGTATAGGATTTGCCGTAAACTGCTCTTTTTTAAAATAGTGAATTTTCTGTGCTTTTCCTTACTACTCTGTTGTTGTTATGTACCGTGGAGTCGGTTTCAACTCATAGTGACCCTGTGCAGGGTTTCTGAGGCTGTAAATCTTTATGGGAGCAGAAAGCCTCATCTTTCTCCCACAGAACAGCTGGTAGTTTTGAACTGCTGACCTTGTGGTTCACAGCCCGATTCATAACCACTATGCTATTACGCTGTAGTCTTGGTATAGTCTGCACACAAGTTTTTTGCAGCTACATGTGTCATCTGCTGTTTTGATTGCCCTTCTACTCTTTCAGTAGTCTCTTTGGAAGAATGCAATTCCTTACTTTTATTATAATTAAATCTAATAGTCTATTCTTTTATGACTAAGGAGCCTTGCAGGTGCTGTGGGATAAACCCTATACTGCTAAGATAAAGGTCAGAGGTTCAAACTCACTAGCCACTCTGTAGGAGAAAGATGAGACTTTCTACTCCTGCAAAGATTTATGGCCTTGGAAACCCTATACAGGTTCAGGATGAATCAAAATCTACTCTGTGGCAGTGGAGTGGGTATTACTATGGCGAGCGCTTTATTTCATGTTTAAGAAATCTTTTCCTATATCTAAGTTATGCAAATAGTTTCCTACAACATCTTTTAGAAGGTTTGTTGTTTTCCTTTTGCACTTAGCAGTATTTACATGGGACTGATTTTTTTTTTTCCAGTTTAAGAACAATTTATTAAAATGACCATTCTTTCTCCATTG
>NW_006408783.1:1356328-1384398 GCF_000296735.1 Chrysochloris asiatica
AAAGTATTGCCACTAGGGTTCCAATTCATACAAATATGTTTTATTCCAAGAAAAATGTGTTGAAGTTTTGTCTCTGCAATCAATGGATGGATGCAGACAGTTTCTCTCAGTAATAAACTTATCTTAATCTCGTTAGGGAGCCTTCAAAAATACAAAGTGTACAATCAAAACAGTGACTTCCATGGGGATCTGCAGTGCCAGTTAAATTCCAGGTAAATAGTCAGCTCAGAAGTTTATGGATGGGGGATCTCAAAGGGGTCACCATGAGCAGTTTCCTAAAAGGCACCAGATGATCACAGAGGCTTATTATGGAGAAGTGTTAAGAAGACTAAAAACTGCATTGGTGACAAAGAGGCCGGAAAGTTAGGCTGAGGAATTTTTTCCCATCACAACAATGCACCTGCTCATTCTTAGAAGGCAACGAGTGTTGTCCTATGAGTAATTCACCAGGAAACCTTATCCCTTCCATCCTACAGCCCCAGATCTTGCCCCTTTAGACTTCTTTTTGTTCCCCCAGCTCAAAAGAATTTTTCAAAGGAACAAAATTTGAGTCTCTTTAGAAGGTGAAAACTGCCATTTTGACATGATACACTCAGAAGAGTGTGGAATTCTTTGGGGGAAGGTGTAGAATAATGGAAACCCCGCCTTCAGAAGTAAATAAAACCTGATCGAGGACATGTTAAGAAAGAATAGCTTTGTAGTTTGAGTTTTGGTTAATAAATGTTTTCATGATTTTGTAGCAATACATTTTAACTTATCATAGTATATGGTTGTCTTAATCAGGGATCTTTACAGAAACAAAACCAGTGAGGTGTGTGTGTGTATGTTTGTGTGTATGTAGATGCTATGTAGACAGACAGATAGATAGCATATCTTAGGTCATGTGATTGTGTGTGGGGGGGTTTTATAAACCCAAAATCTATAGGTCATTTATGGTGGTGGTAGTTAAATGCCGTCATGTTGGGTCCAACTCATAGTGACTCTGTATTGAGTTTCCAAGAAGCAAGCTAGTGAATTTGAACTGGTGACCTTGTGGTTCAAATAGATCTTGCAGACCAGTGCTTAGACTGGAAACTCCAGCAGGTTTGTTTCCCAAGATTTGTAGATCAGGCACCTGGAGGAGTAAAGCGTGAGACTGTTTTGGCACGTATATTGTTTATAATCTGGAGACAGAACACACCATAGGGAAGCTGCCTTTTTTTTAATCTTAATGTAGCCTTGCTGCATTATGGAAGATAATATGCTTTAATTGAGGCAAATGCTTTAATCATATGTATCTACTTCATGGACTTTTGACATGTAATCAGGAAGAACTCAATCCTGGAGAAGGGCACCATGCTTGGTGAAGCAGAGAGGATCAGTGAACAAGAGGAAAGCCCTCCATCACAATTGGCATAGTGGCTTCAGAACTACTAGAGCTATGATTGTGAGAATGGTGCAGGACCACGCAAGGGTGTCGTTCCATTGTTCAAAGGGTGTCTATGAGTTGTAACATGCTCAGTAGCACCTAACAACTACTACAACTTTAAAACAGCAACTAGACTAGTGTTTGGCCAAAAACCTGTGCACCGTAACCTAACCAAGTTGACATATAAAATTAACCATCACAATTCTATAATGATAAAAAGTGAATTCGCAAAGTAGATATAACAATTCTGCCTTTTTATGCTCCAGCAAGATACCTTCAACATCAATAAAATAGAATATGGCAAAATTATGTATCAAATGGGAAGATTTTTGTGCACTTCTCCCAGAAATTGAAAGCTCAGAAAAACCAACCAATTAACCAATCAAATTAACAACAAAAGCTAAGGATATCAAAGATTTGAACCAAGCAATTAACAAGCAGGCTGTAATGAATCCTGCATCCTAAAGAACCTTGTACTCAAGTTAGCATTTATGAAAACAGATGTATGTTTTGAGTTATAAAATAAATCTCAGCAAATTTAAAGAATTTAAATACCACCTTCTCTGATTACAATGTAGTTAATTTAGAAAATATCAAAAGATAGTCAAGGCAAACAAACAAAAAAGAATACATGTGGACATTTAAAATTCTTCAAATGAATTATCAACAGGTCAAAGAAGATCATATTAGAATCTGAAATTTTTTTTAAAGGCTTGTTGTTGTTGTTGTGAAGTGCCATCAAGTCGGTTCCAACCCATAGCAACCCTAGATAGGGTTTCCGAGGAGCAGCTGGTGAACTTGAACTGTCGACCTTGCAGTTCAAACGGCATTTCAGTCTGGCTCATTAACCCACAGCACCACAACAGGACTCCGAAAAAAGGTTTAGACAGAAAAAAATCAGAAATTTAAATTATATATGAAATGTTGTAGGATTTAACTGAAGTGGTGCTTAGAAGGAAATTTATAACATTGGGTCCAAACAATATAAACTGAGTGGTGGTAGTGTGCTGTGGAGTCGGTTCCGTCTCATAGTGACTCTGCGTAGGGTTTCTGAGGCTGTATATATTTATGGGAGCAGAAAGCCTCATCTGACTCCTACTGAACAGCTGGCAGTTTCGAACAGCTGACCTTGAGGTTAGCAGCCCAATTTATAACCACTATGCTACCAGAGCTCCTTGTAAACTAAGTAGGCTGGATATTTATGAGCTAAGTCACATCTTTAAAGAAAAAGCAATCACTTGTTAAAAGAGGTTTGACCTTGTTTCAAAATCTTCAGCCCCTGCATGGTGACTTTCTTTTTGTGACTTGCAGCAGACATCTTAGATTATCCAAGTCTTCTCAGATTCTTCGACAATCACTATAGCTCTGCTTGGGCATAAAGGCCAAGTTGCAGATATGTTTCTTTTGTAACCAGGACCAACTAGACAACCTTTTTGTTCTAGGAAAAAATAAAAATTGGCAGCTTTCTCGGTCATTTGGTAAATGCATTGGAGTAATATAACAGCAAATGATCAATGCTTCCCTCTGAAACTCAAAGAAGTCAACAAGTATGGTATATCCTTCTCATTAGATTGTGACCTAAACTTCATATTGGAAGGAGGGCTGCATGGATGGTTCAACATTAGAAAAACAATCAGTGTAATCCACTACATAAATAAGAAAAAGGAAAAGAACCACATGATCATATTGATTTGATGCAGAAAAGGCATTTGACAAAATCCAAAATCCAGTCCTGAGAAAAACATTCAACAAAGTAGGAATTGAAGGGAAATTTCTCAACATCATTAAGAGCATATATATGAAACATTTAAACAAACAAAGGGCACGTTCTGTAAGTCTGCCTCCTGGTACATGCACACATTTCAAATTGGTTCAAAGTCCTGGTGGAACCATGGAAATAATTAAAATATAGAATTAAGTGGTATAAATGTAAAACAGTATTTAAAGCAACAGTATAATCCAATTTTCATTAAATCAGTAGTGTACCTTTTTAATATATGCTTTATTATATTAATATATGTCCCTTTTAATGTATATCCCATGCTGACTGGGGCCATGATTCTCAGTGATTTGACAACTATAATGTAATTTTCATGTGATCACTTCCATGATGAGCTCTGCTATGAGCAATCAATCCATATTGAAAGGGCGTTTCACCGGAGACGTGACCTGCTTCCAGTATTTGTGGATGCTCTGGTAAAGCTTTCTTCTTCTTCTTTTTAAAATCATTATTATTAAGGTTTTATTGTGAACTGAGTGATAGTTTACATGGGAGAACTTTGGTTATACACTCATCGTTTCATTGCAATGATGACAATTCCTTCTGTGCATCATCATTAAACAGTTATATGCTTCTATTCCCTCTGAGTTTTGTTTTGTCTTTGTTCTTTTTTTTTTTTTTTTGTGGAGGGGGGCAACTACACAAAAACACTCAGGAATATATAATCATTTAAACAACCAAAGGGCACATTATTCAAGCCTGCCTACTGTCCACCAGCACACACTTTTCTATTTTCCATGTGCCTAGAGCCAAACTTCGTCTCTCATACTTTGGACATGTTGTCAGGAGGGACCAGTCACTGGAGAAGGATGTCATGTTTGGTAAGGTGGAGGATCAGAGAAAAAGAGGAAGACCCCCAACAAGATGGATTGTCCAAGTGGTGGCATCAATGGACTCAAGCGTGGCAACAGTAGTGAGGTTGGTCCAGGATCGGGCAGAGTTTCGTCTGCTGTGCATACGGTCAGAATGAGTCGGTGCCAACTCAATGGCACCTAACAACAATAAGAGCCCTCAGCTGCTCTATCTCTCCATGTCCTCATCTCTGCCTCCATCTCTGGTGTTGCTGATTCTCATGTTCTTCTCCTTTGATGGTCCTATGGTCCTCTGTTTATGGACTGTAAGATTAACTACTCCCCCTTTTGTCACAAAACTCTTACCTTTACAATTGTGACAATTGCAATTATTCATGAAAACAATTACGAACTATTGAATAGTAAGAATCTTATCCCTATCTCTTTTCACCAGACCCATCTAGACAAGATGAAAATTATTCAGTGGGGATTCTACACCACACCCCAATACTCTGAAATTAAACTCCCTCTTGAAAACATGTAAGCCAGTTACTTTGTGCTTTTTTATGACACAGAATCTTTTTTTAAAAAAAGGTTTTTATTGTAGATTGAGTGAAAGATTACAGGGAAGATGATCAGTTTTACATTTAACAAATCATATACTTGTTTTGTTACAATGATTATAATCCCCTCCATGTACCATCAGTTAAAAGTATTTCTCTCTATTCACTTTAGCTCTCTCTCTCTCTCTCTCTTTTTTCTAAACCCTCAGGCATATATAATAATTTACACCACCAAAGGGCATATTCTTTGAGTCAGCCTCCTGGCTGCCATCTCTTTGTCCTGCTCTTCCCATGAATCTAGAGTCCTCAGCTGCTCCCTCTCTCCAAGTCCCCATCTCTGCCTCCATCTCTGGTATTGCTGCTTCTCTGGATAAGGTCTTGCATTCCGCTTGTGCTCTTCTACCTTGATGGTCCTATGGTCCTTTGTTTCTGGATTGCTACAAAACTTCTACCTTTAACATAGTGACAGTTGCAATTAGTCATGATAAGTTACTCACTATTGAATCATAGAATCTTATCCCCATTTCTTTTAACTAGACCCGTCTAGACAAGATGAAAACTATTCAGTGGGGACTCTTTTCCACCCCCTTCCCCCACACTTTTAAACTAAACTCCCCCTTGAAATCTTGTAAGCCAGTCACTTCATGGTTGTATCACCCCTCATTTTAGGTACCCAATGTCTAAGTTGTCCATTCTGGTGTGGCACTGTGGGTTAATGCACCAGACTGCAAAGCCATTTGAACTGCAAGGTCGGTGGTTCAAGCTCACTAGCTGCTCCTTGGAAACCCTATACAGGGTTGCTATGGGTGGGAATCGACTCAATGGCACTTAATAACAACATCTACTCTGTGTACAGAGGGGATAACACTGATACTTGATGTGAAGACTCATTCCCTTTCTGTTTGTATTTAGAGTTATTACCTCCATGAGTATAGGCCAAGTTCCTCAAATTGTAGCAATTTGCCTTTGTTTCCTTTATCAAAAATTGTTTTGTTCTTTTTTTTTATCTTCCTTTAAGTCGAGTTCTTTTCTCCGTTGATAAGAATGTTGTTTATTGGTCCAGTGGTGAGGATTTTTGTTTTCTTTATATTGAGATGTAATCAATACCGAGGGCTGTGCTCTTTGATCTTCATTAGTAAATGTTTTAAGTCCTCTTCACTTTCAGCAAGCAAGGTTGTAGCATCTGTGTATCGTAGGTTGTTTATGAGTCTTCCTCCAACAAGACTGAAGTTGTCAAGGACTTTGTTCTTTTTGGATCAACTATCAACACTCACAGAAGCAGCAGTCAAGAAATCAGACGATGTATTGCATTAGGCAAATCTGCTGCACAAGACCTTTTAAACGTGTTGAAGAGCAAAGATGTCAGCTTGGAGACTAAGGTGCGCCTGACTCAAGCCATGGTATTTTCAATAACCTCATATGCATGCGTAAGCTGGACAGTGAGTAAGAAGACCGTAGAAGAATTGATGCTTTTGAGTTATGGTGTTGGATGAGAATATTGAATGTGGGCTGCCAAAAGAACCAACAGATCCGTGTTGGAAGAAGTGCACCCAGAGTTGCTCCTTGGAGACCAGGATGGCCAACCTTCGTCTCTCATACTTCGAACATATTGTCAGGAGGGACCAGTCACTGGAGAAGGATATCATGTTTGGTAAGGTGGGGTATCAGAGAAAAAGAGGAAGGCCCCTAGCAAGATGGATTGGTCAAGTGGCAGCATCAATGGGTTCAAGTGTGGTAACAATTGTGAGGTTGGCCCAGGATCGGGCAGTGTTTTGTTCTGCTGTGCATAAAGTCACTATGAGTTGGTGCTGACTCGATGGCACCTAACAACAACAAAAAAGTTGAGTTCTGATTATTAAGCCATTGAAGCTAGGTCAAATGGGTACTATCTGCAATTTTGGGTGTTCCTGTGCGCCTCTTCCCACTTAATATCAGCTGGATGCTTCACTCTCAGCTTTAGCCCTCTATGGTTATGTCCTTGTCCATGGGCTCAGGTGTCCCCAAGTCTCACCACACTTTGGATCAACCAGCCCTTCCTCTTCTCTCTCTCATCTCCAGGTCAACAGGAGTAGCTATGAATGAACTAGATGGCAGTGGATTTTGGTTTCAGTTTAGAAAAAATTTAGTAAAATGCACTGTGCTTTCCCTGCTAGTGAAACAGGGGCTGGGGGGTGGGGGTGGGGTGTCCAGAAATTTGGGTTAAACATGAGCCAGTGAGTGACTGAAATGTTGTTACTGATGTCTTGAGGAATGTTGATGCCTGCGCCCCTCCTTGGAAAGATATGTGGGACATACCCAGAGTGCACAGCTGGGCAGCCACATCCTGGGACATGCCTTCGAGGAAGACCACCCATAAAAATTCTGTATTGTATGAGACATACCATTGTGGAAGACCACCCATACAAATTTTGTGTTTTTATTTCCTTGTGAGATATTCTACAGGTTGGACTGGTTTACTCAGTGCCCTGGGCATAACTTTAAAGGGCAAATCTTCTACTGGGCAGAGGAAAATGCCAGCCCCTGCAGGAGGTTTGAACCAGGGTCTCAAAGGACCCCGCATGCTCAGTATCCTAGTATAAATTCTGTCTGTTCCTACCAGAGGACTTTGCAGTGGAATCCATCTTGAACAAATGCTTGTGCATGCACACAATCAGCATGACCCCTCCTAGACTGGCTACTTACCAGAAATCCCTGCCTATCCTTATGAATAAATATGATGCCTTTTTCCTATCTATAACATTTTAACCCCTAGCAAAGACTGTTTGGGGAGACAGTGGTTAAGCATTGCATTGACTCCTTCCTGTCTCTGCTTGCAGGCCTCTTTCCTATAACAAACCTTTGCTCAAATGGACACTCTGCCTCACCTGACTCTTCTTACCCAGGAGAAGCCGCTGGAAGTCCCTGTAAAACTAGGCCACCCAATTTACCAATCTGCAGCCTGAGTTGTGGCACTGTGGCATAATGCTGTGGCATAATGCATTGGACCACAAGTCAGTTTGAATTGTAGGGTTGGTGGTTCAAATTTACTAGCCACTCCTTGGAAACCCTATACAAGGTCACTATGAGTCAGAACCGACTCAACGGCACTTAACAGTCTGAATTTTCATCTACAGGGTGCTAAATTGCCACCTAGTGGAAATCTATTAATCTAGGTTACCCATGTTGATTTCGACCTTACTATTCAACAAATATTTACGAAGGCTTACAAGGTACCAGTATTTTGTGCTAAGAAAGCATGGGGGGCAGGCTGGTGGTGGTGGAGCATAAGGTCTAATTAAAATATGAGAGTACCCACTGTAATAATTACTAATGTCAGATCTTGGCTGAAAGCAGATTATACCAGAAAGATGTTTACCTGTGTTTTATTGACTATGCAAAGGTATTCAACTGTGTGGGCCATAACAAATTATTGATAACATTGCAAAGACTGGAAATTCCAGAACACTTAACTGTGCTCATGCTGAACCTGTGCATAGACCAAAACGCAGTCATTTGAGTAGAACAATGGGATACTGCATGGTTTCCAATCAGGAAAGATGTGTGCCAGGGTTGCAACCTTTCACCATATTCATTCAATCTGTATGCTGAGCAACGCATGAAGAACGCAGCGCTAGGACTGGAGCTAGGCTCATTAACAAGCTGCAATATGCAGATGTTGGCTATGAAAAGGACTTGAAGCACTTGCTGATAATGGAATAAAGAAAAAAGTTAGATAGCGCTCATTCATAACCAAGAGTTGACAAAATACAGGCAAACCCTTCCTTCTTTTAAAACAAGATATTCACTGGACCCCCAACTTTAAAGTTTTATCAAAAAATATGGTGGTTATGTGCCTGGAGCCAGTTCTGACTCATAGCGACCCTGCATAGGGTTTCCAAGGCTGTAAATATTTATGGGAGCAGAAAGCCTCATCTTTCTCCTGCAGAATGACCTTGAGGTTAGCAGCCTGACTCATAACCACTACAGTCTTCATTCTGGATTATACCTCAACATAAAGAAAATAAAAATCCTGGCATCTAGAGCAATTGGCAACATTAGAAAAGATTCAAGTTGCCAAGGATTTCATTTTACTTGGATCTACAGTCAACACCCAGGGAAACAGAAATCAAGGAATCAAATAATGTATTGCATTGGGCAAATGTGCTGCAAAAGACCTCTTTGAAGTGTCAAAAAGCATTTTTTTTTTTTTTCCCAAAGGTGTACCGTTGAGAATTAAGGTACACCTGACCCAAGCTCTGGGTCAATCATCTTACATACATGTGAAAGCTGGACAAAGAATAAAGACTAAAGAAAAATGGATGTATTTGAATTATGGTGTTGGTGAAGAAAAAGCAAATCTCTCTTAGAAGTACAGCCAGAATGTTCCTTCAAAGTGAGGTGGTCAAGCTCTGGTATCATATACTTTAGACATGTTACTAGGAAGGACCCGTCTTGGAAAAGGTTAGCCTGCTTGGTAAAGTTGTTGTTGTTAAGTGCCTTCAAGTCGGTTCCGACTCATAGCGACCTTGTATAAAGCTTCCAAGGACGAGCTGTTGAGTTTGAACCACTGACTTTGCGGCCCAGGGCTTACCCTACAGAGCCACAAAAAGAGGAATACCTTCAATGAGATGGATGACACAGTGGTTTCAACAATGGTTTCAAACAAGCATTGTCAGGCTGGAAGTGGAATGAGTGGTGTTTCCTCCAGCTGTACATACGTTTGCTAATATTCAGAACTAACTGATGTCACTTCACCATCACCACCATAATAAAAAGCACACAAATTATTGGTACACACTTTTAATTAATATTATTAACCTTTTTCTTCCATTTTCAGGGGTATGGTTGGAGGAGGATGGGAAAATAGGCAAATGCACAGAATAGAAAGTTTATTAGTGGTCACCAGGATTCGGGAGAGGGGAATAGGAAGCTGTTCCTTATGGGATACTGTTTCTGTTTATGGGAATGAAAACATTTGAAAATGGTGACAGTTACACAATATGTTGATTATGATTAATGTCACTGAATTGTACACTTTAGAAAAGGTTAAAATGCAAAGTTTTGTTGTATATATTTGATCAACATTAAAAAGGGGGTACGTTACCAAGTCTCAGAGAAAGAAAGGTAGAGGCGGGAGAATTGTGAAGAACAGAGAGGGCGGGTTTTGCCTTTAGTAGAGCGAATAATTTAGCTATGATTTGTACATTTACATATTTCAAAGCTCCTGTAGCCACCATCAGAAATGGAGAGCTAAAAAACAAAACAAACCAAAACTAAAATACTTAGGCCTGTAAGATTCCATGATCCCAAGAAAACCTCTTCACCGGGTTAGAGGACCTGCAAAGGAGCCTCGCTTCAAGATCATCAATATCATTTTGGCGCGAACTACAACCCCCACTAAGCACCGCACGGGAAGCGGGGTCCACGCCGAAAAAAAGTTGAGGCGTTCCATTTCTTTCTTGAGATAAAAAAACAACAACGCATACTTTTCTCACTACTTTCATGCCATCACAGAAATTTCACTTTCAGCAGACCACATTTCATAATTGTCAATAGAGTGTACTGTCAAGTGTGTAGCTAGCGTTCTTCTGCCTTCAGGCACAGCCGCGGGAAGGCGAGGCGGCACAAGGTTCGAAGACTTTAGTGCGCGCGAGTTGGGGGATGAGTGAAAATGCACCAGAGCCAGAGCGCAGGCCGGGGCGGGGCGGGGCGGGGCGGGGCTAGGCGAGGCGCGGGCCGGAAGTGCGTATGAAAGGCGACCGGAAGGACCTGAGTGGCAGCTGCGCTCGTTCCGGGATAGTGTTCCGACATTGGCCTGCTGTGGGCAGTGGTTGCAGTGCTTACTACTTGGGGCTCGGTCGCTGCTTTAGACCGGCACCTTCTGTCCCTGGCCTGCCCCGAGGCTTTTAGTCTCCGCCCATTTCACCGTAGGTCGGGAAGACATGAGCAACAAAGAAGGTGATGTCCTTAGCAGCCGTTCGGCGTTCTTTACTCAGTGGCAGGCTTTCCAGCCTCTTTTTCGGATTTTCAGCTTTTCTTAAGGGATGTCCCACTAACCTTCAGGCTAGAGGTGGCCCAGGTGCTTTCCTCGGCCAGATTGGTTTTATTTACAACCCTTATTTTCTTAAATCATCGAGCTGTGATTTTAACCATGTTGGGTGATTGCTGTATCTTGGGCACTGGGAAGTCGGTGGGGTGAGGTTAAAGGTTTGGGGGAAAAGGAAACGAAAACCACGACCATCAAGGAGATGCCAACTCGTAGCGAGAGTAGAATTGCCCATTCGGGTTTCCAGGGCTGTAGGTTTTTAGGAGAGCGGGTAATATCGTTTCCAGGGTTGGTGGATTTGAACCCTGATCCTTCGGTCACTGCGTCGCTTAGCCCACGGCGCCACCAGAGCTCCTTGGGGTGAAATGGAAGCGCTGATTTTTGGATCAAAATTTTTAAGTTGGGGGGTCCAGGGAGTGTCTTGTTATAAAGGAAGGAAGGGGTTTGCCTGTAGTTTGTCAGCTCTGGGTTATGAAGGAACCCTTACTTTCTAACTCTTTTCTTCTTCCATGCATAAGGACCAGGAGGGTTCAGGAAAAGGAAGCACGACACTTTCCCTCATAACCCGAGAAGAGAAGGGAAGGATGTTCATTCCTCTTCACCTGTGATGCTGGCCTTTAAATGTGAGTTCTCTGGAAGGGAAAGTGGCAAAGGGATGGGAATTAAGCTGTTGGAACAGGACTGCAGCAACCTCGTGGTGCAGCCGTGGGCATGCACCAAGTGGAGTGTGCTGTTTACTTAAACCTGTGCATTTTCTTGGTGGCTCTGTGATGCTGTTAAGTCTTCACTGAAAGTCTGGGTTTCAAACACCTTGACCTTATTTTTTTCCCACCACAGTTCCACAGGAACCATGGTAGTGTAGTAGATTACCAATGAGGCTGCTAATTCCAAGGTCGGTAGTCAAACATACCAGTCTCTCCTCGATAGAAAGATAAGGATTTCTGCTCACGGAAAGATTTAAAGTCTCAGAAACCCCCTACAGGGTGGTCCTGGATTGGAACCGGCTCAGTGTCACACACACACACACACACACACACACACACACACACACACACAGTTCCACAGGTAAACTTGACATTAGACTTGATGTGTTGTTGAGAACGGTTGTATAATCGTAACAGTTTCCTATCCTTTCTCCGTTAACGTTGTGTGTGCAGTATCGGGTTCTGACTCAGAGTGACCCTGTGTAGGGTTTCCAGGGGCAGGAGCACAAGGCAGAACAGCTAGTGGATTCCAACAGTCAGCCCTATGGGAACAACCCAGTGCATAAGCCTGTATGTCAGCATGGTGCCCTGCTTTCCCATATGGTGGTGGTGGTGATGTGCCGACCTCCAGTGACCCTGCATAGGGTTTCCAAGGCTATATGTCTTTACAGGAGCAGACAGCTGGTAGTCTAGAGCTGCTGACCCTGAGATTAGCAGCCTGACTGTAACCACTACGCTCCCAGAGCGCTATATGTTACCATATAACTGTATATATTTAAGAAATATGTATGAAAGGTATTCAAAAAGTTTGTAGAAGAATTCTATAACCATTTTTTATATTAAAAATCTAGAAGGAGCTCTGGTAGCGTAGTGGTTACGAATCGGGCTGCGAACCGCAAGGTCAGTAGTTCGAAACTACCAGCTGTTCCGCGGGAGAAAGATGAGGCTTTCTGCTCCCGTAAAGATTTACAGCCTCGGAAACCTTGTACAGGGTCGCTATGGGTCGGAATCAACTTGACGGCACTTAACAACAACAAATTTATTTTTAAACTTACTGTGAGTTGAGTGAAGGTTTATACATTTGTTTTACCTTCAGCATTGACTACTTGCTTCATTCCCATGATTGCAGTCCTCTCTATGTGTCAGCGTACTTGACTCCGGCACTCCTCCCTGTGCCTTTCCTTGCCTTCATCTTTCTTCTGCCAGCCTTCCTCTTGTTGTATATTGCCCATCCTGTCACCTGTGTTAATATGTGTCCACCCTCTAGCCCAAGGATGGGGAATATCCGGCCCACATAAGGGCCTCGAAATCATGTGATCTGGCTGTGTCAAGGCAACCACAGTTCCAGCCATGACAGTTTTGTTAAGTGCCGTGGAGTTGTTTTGGACTCACAGTAACCTTGTATAGGGTTTCCAAGGAGCAGCTGGTGGGTTTGAACTGCCAACCTTGTGGTTCCCAGTCCATTGCTGATCCTACAGCTCCACAACAGAAGTCCTAACCATCACGGTGTTAAGTATATTGAGTCAGTTCTGACTCATGGTGGTCCTGTGTACTATGTAAGATTTCCAAGGAGTGAATGGTGAATTTATATTGCTGACTTTGCAGTTCAAACCAACCTTTCAATCCAGCACATTATCCCACAGTGCCACACCAGGACTCACATCACGTTGTTAGGTGTCATTGAGTTGGTTCTGACCCAGACATGCTTGAACCGCCAACCTTCCAGTTCAAACAGACTTTTCAGTCCAACGCGTTAACCTACAGTGCCACACCAGGACTCCTTTTCATCACATGTTGTTAAGTGCTGTCCAGCTGGTTCTGACCCATAGCACCCCTGTGTAGTGTTTTAGGAGTGGCTGGTGACCTTGAACTGCTGACCTTGTGGTTCATACCAACTTTTTGCAGTCCAGTGCATTAACCCACAGCACCACACCAGAACTCCCTTCACATTTTATTTTTGTTGTTGTATGCTTTTGAGTCGGTTCCCCATCACGTTGTTGTTAAAGTGCTGTCGAGTCATTTCTGACCCATAGCGACCCCGTATAGGCTTTACCGACTTGCAGCTGGTGAATTTGAACCGCCAACCTTGCAGTTCAAACGGCTTTGCAGTCTGGCGTATTAACCCACAGCACCACACCAGGACCCCATCACATTAGGGTGAGTTAATAAAATGTTTGACCAAATACAGCAGGCTGATTTTTCAAAAGTTGATAATTTTGTATGGCCTGTGAATGTTAATAAATTTTGGCAGGAAAAAGATTTTTCACTCTTCTCTAAACCATGAACAATTTTAGTTAAGAAAACATTTTTAAACTTTTACAACACTGGTCTCAAAGAATGTTTATGTTTTTGTATAACATCTTCCCGGCTCATTAGTGTTATGAGGTATTTCACAGATTCATCATTATTCTTCAGTGTTGTAGAGTATTCTGTTGTGTGTATGTATCAGAGTTGGTTTAGCCATCATTTAGCCATAAATGACGGGCATTTAGGTGGTCTCCATCTTTTTAATACGTCTCTTGTAGACGGCACATTGAAGGAGCCTGCTGTCTCATCCATTCTGCTCTCTCCCATGTCTTGGCTAGTGCCTTTAATCCATTAACATTCAATGTGATTATTGATAGGTAGGAATTGCTTGCTGTCATTTTACTGTGCATTTTTTGTTTTGTTTTTTTGCATGTGTAGTGTTGGTTTCTTTATTCCACATACTTTTCTGTTGTGAGTTTGTGGTTTTCTTTTCATTTTCTTCATTTTTGTTGTGTTAATATTTACTAAATCTTTTTTTTTTCTCTCTTTTTTATTTTGATGTGCAGGTGTATTAATTTTCTTTGAGGTTACCCTGTCATTGATTAATTTTTCCCTAGTTCAAACAGTCTGTTGTATCTTGAAATTGACTTCACTTCCTAGCCATTTAGAAGTTCTGTATCGCCACTATTAGTTTCTTGCTTTGTAGTTGACTTCATATATATTGGTATCTCTGGTTCTCTATTCTCAGTCTTACAGGTTTGCTTGACTTTAAGTAATTCTATTTCGTTCTGTTGTGCATAAGGTCACTATGGGTCAGTACCGACTCGATGACACTTAACAACAATAAAAGTATCTGGATTGGAGTCCTAGTGTAATGTTGTAGGCTAATGCACTGGACTGCAAAGTCTTTTGAACCACAAGGTTGGTGGTTCAAGCTCACCAGCCGCTCCTTGGAAACACTGTAGTGGGTCGCTCTGGGTCGGAAACGATTCGACAGCAGTTAGCAACAACAATATCTGGATTGAGTTCTGGGTGATGTCATGTATGGTGATCTCAGGTTGTTGTCTGCTGTTGTTGGTTCTCAATGCAAAGAACACCCTTTAGCATTTTTTGTGAAGTTGGTCCTGTCATTACAAATTCCTTTAATTTCTGTTTTCCAGGAAAGGTCCTAATTTTACTATTGTATTTGAGGGACAGTTTTGCTGGGTATGTGATTTCTGCTTGGCTTCCCCCCACCCCCGGAGTTTTATATGTGCCATCCCATTACCTTCTTTTCTGCATGGTTTCTGCTGTGAAATCAGAGTTTAAGTTCTCCTTTGTAGGTAACTTTTCCTATTTCCTGAGCTGTTCTCAGGATTCTTTACTTGTCCTTGGTTATGGTGTATCTTGGTGATTTCCTTTTGGGATATATCCTGGTTGGGATTTATTCAGCTTTTTGTATGCTAATCCTCCCATATTTAATGATGCTAAAGAAGATTTCCTCTAACAAATCTTTGACAATTTTTTCTGTCCTTTTTGCTGTCAATTCCTGTTCTAAAATTCAGACCTCCTGTCAGTTATTCCTCTTCATGGTGTCCCACATAACTCTTAGGCTTGCTTCAGATTTTTTCAGTGTTTTTTTCTGATCTTGTAGTATACTGGTTTTTTTTCAAGCTCCATTGATTTAAATATGCTTCTTTGCCCTTTGATTGTATTGAACATTTCTGAAGTCTTAGTATTAATATTCTGTATTTCTGATTTCAGGTTTTGTATTGTTTCAAAATTCACACTTACTTTGACTGTCTGTTCTTGTGTTTTCCAGAATTCTTCCAAAGTTTTTTCTGTGTTCTCCTTGTTTTCCTCCATTTTTCTGTCAATCCTAATAAGGTAGCTAAATATCAGTCTTTTGAATTCTTTTTCAGTTAGTTCTATTACCTTTTCTTCTTCTGTCTATAATCTTTTCATTCTAGTTTCAGCCTCCTTGTGTTTGTTCTGTCTTAACTGGACTTTCATGATGTGAAGCTCTGGGGTAATGCACTGGACCCTGAGGACGGCAGTTCGAACCCACCAGCTGCTCCTCGGAAACCCTATACAGGGTCACTATGAGTTAGAACTGACTTACAGCGACCCTGTTTAGGGTTTTCAAGAAGCAACTGGTGAGTTTGAACCTTGTGGTTTCAGCCGACCTTGCAGTCTAGTGCTTTATCCCACAGTGCCAGACCAGGACTCCTGTAACACTCTGCATAGTTAAAACACATATTTTCACAGGCTTCTCCTCCCCTACTCCCCTAGTGGCTTAGTCTAGTTGCTCCCCATTTAAAAACAAGACAAAAAAATTAAATCTTCCTTAATGTTCCACTCTATCCATTTTTAAAAAAAACTCAAAGCAACTGTGTTAACAACTCATGTGGAGTTGTTTAAGGGCTGAGCATTCTAAAGTAAATCCTAGACTTTTCTTTCAAGGTGACTTTGTTGTTGTTTTAAAGCACCGTCAAGTCGGTTCTAACTCATAGTGACCCTATGTAGAGTTTCTGAGGAGCAGCTGGTAAGCTTGAACCGCCGACCTTGCAGGTGGCTCAAGCTTTTCAGTTAGCAGCTGTGTGTGTTTACTGTTTGTACCCTCCTGGGACTCCCCTCCACCCACTGCCTTTTACCTTATGGTTTCTGTGGTTCAGGAATCTGGGAGGGCCTTAGCTGGTTCTGATCTGTAACCGTCTGAAGATTTGTTTGGGGTTGGAGAATCCATAGCCATTGGAAAATTAGGCCTTCTGCCAGCACCCAACTTTTGTTTCTTGCCATGTGGACCACCTCCAAAGGGCTGCTTGAATGTCTTCCTCTTGGCATCTGACTTCCCTCAAAGTGAGTGGATACAGAGAGAGGAAGTGGAAACCACATTCCCTTGATATCTGAATTTCAGACATACATTGTCACGTTAGCCACATTGTACTTGTTAGAGGTGAGTCACTAAGTATAGCCTATTGAACACTGTCAGGGCCAAGAATGCTGTAGAGCTTAATAGATGTTCCAGAAGGGGCTGACTTGGTGAATGACACTCCCTCTAGAAATATAAATCATGTAATACAATTATGGGGGACACTTATCTACCAAGTGATAAAACCTAGTTAAGACATACCTGTATTTTTCAGCAAGTAATTTTGTGTTTCGTAGCAGAATCTTCCATTTCCAAGTATTACAAACATATGAGATGATTTTAATTTGTTGTTAAGTGTCATTGAGTCAGCTGTGTGAGGTTTCCAAGGAGTAGCTGGCACGTTTGAACTACCAGTCTTGTGGTTAACAGTCAAGTGCTTATCCTACAACACCTATTGTGCATAGCAACAATATGTTTAAATGAAAACTGTTTCTGCTTTTTTAGCAGTTTGTGTTTTAAGTAAGTTAAAGTATTTCTTTTTTACTTTTCTTCTTGTTCACTTTACCAAATTTCTTTGTAAAAGTTCAACGTAAATAAAATCTTTACTAAGGTCGGTAGTTCAAACCCACCAGTCGCTGCTTGGAAACCCAAGACAGGGTTGCTAGGAGTTGAAACTGACTTGACGGCACACAGTGACAACAGTGTGCTAGGAGATTTCAGAAAGGAGAAAAGATTTCTCTGGAAGGTTTTTAGTGAGAAACATTAGCTTGTAGAGAAACATTGATGAGATAGTGTGGTTATCACACCAGAGTATTTTGAGTGGTGCTTTTAGGGTCTTTTATGTGCTGTAGCTGCATGCCATCAGTTCGGTTCTGATCCCTAGCAACCCTGTGTAGGGTTTCTGAAGCTGTAAATCTTACAGAAGCAAAAAGCCTCATCATTCACCCAAGGGCTGGGTGGCTGCTTTCCTTGCTGTTAGCAGCTCAATGCATAACCAGGACTCCTTTTTCAGTGATCTACAGAGTCTTGTTAATGGCGCTGTAGGATAAACACTGCACTGCTAACTGTAAGGTCTGTGGTTCAAACTCACCACCGGCTTCTTGGGAACCCTATACAGGATTGCTGTGAGTCCGAAACGACTCGATGGCAGTTCACAACTGCAACAGTCATTTCTCTGGAAAGGCTTAGTGCAAGGCTGGTCCCTAGAGCTGGAAGATAACGACATAGCAAGTATCTGACTTTGTTTAACATTGAAAACCATAGAAAAGTTCTCTGTACTATTTTTCCAACTTAAAAAAATATGGAGTGCCGTACCACTTCATAACCCTGATACCCACCACTGCTCCTCCCCTCAGTATAATCCTCCACTTCTCAGGGCTCCACAGTTTGCTGCCATGCCTCTCAGAACTCACGGGCTGTCAAGGAAATGGTCCATGTGGTTGTGGAGCTTGGCAAGTCCTAAATGTGCAGTTGAGGCTTCAATCTGGAGGTTTCTCACTCACGAGGCTGTGGAAGCTGGGAAGTCAGGTTCAGGCCACTGGCTCAAGGCCCCAGAACCAGAGGTCGGATGGAGACAAATTTGGTTAGTCGAGCAGAGGCGTGCCCGGCCCACTGACATCACCATGATGGCTCGCATAATTTATACCAATTAGGACGGCAAACTTGACCGGTACCCTTGTTACATTCCCAAGTTCTTACAATCACAATTAACTGTTACCAGTTATGTACAGTTCACAGCTGAACTATATAATTCTGTCAACATCTTCTCTTTACCCAGACCCATCAGGAAAAAGTTGTTTGGTGGCAGTACAAGGAGATGGCTAGAAGAGACGTAGTAGATAATTCATAGCACCTAGACTACTTTGTCCTTGAAGGTGTTGAGTTCAGAGATGAATCAGATGAATAGTATTGTTGAGTCATATCGAAAACTTTCTGTTTTTAGCTTTTTACTTTGAAACAACCTCAATCATATTTGTTTAAGTTGGAAAAATAGTACAGAGCACTTTTCTATGGTTTTCAGTGTTAAACATACTGCCACTTTTCCTTTATCATGTTCTGTAAATTTATTTGTACACATACACATTTTTTCTAAACCATTTGGGAAGAAGTTTCAGCTTTCCCCTTTAATAGTTCAGAAATATTCCGAGGAATAAGGATGCTTACTAATTTTAGAAAATTTGACATTGATACAGTACTTTCTTTCCTAGTGCGTAGTTTGTCATTTGTCCCAATAATGTTCTTTGTAGAATTTTTCTTTCCAGTTATGTATCCAGTCCAAAATCACATTGCATTTAGTTGTCGTATCTCTTGAGTATCCTTTAATATGGAGTAATGTCTCAGACTTTCTTGGTCTTTCCTGACAAGACCGTCATTTCATCAAATATTCCTTAGCTTGGACATAATGAATATTTTTACATGATTAAATTCAGGTATGCATCCTGCTTGGAATACTCTATATAAACGATGGTGTGTCCTTTAAGATTTTATAACTCCTCATAAGGAGTTTGGAATTTGTTAAAGGTAATATAGAGCCATTAGAATCTTGAAATCTAACATACATTCTAGTAGCTGTAGGGAGGAAGGACTTAAGTGGAAGCAGAGAAATGAGGCAAGAGGTTCTCCTATGTACAGATTTAGATTTCAAGGGTAGCAATGAAGGTAATTAAACATACAATAGTGCTTCACAGTTCATTTGTATTAGTACTTTGTATGGAGAATTTATATTAATTCAACAGCATCAGCAGGCATTTCTATTTTAGTGGCAGGGCTTAATGGTCCATGGATTTATAAACAACTTTAATTACCAGGAGATTGTACATCATCGTAGGACCAGCTTTATCTCCAACTATAGTACATGCTGTGAACCAGTTATGTGGCCTGTTACTTCAGCAAACATTTAGGCATTCAAGAAATATTTTCTGAACTTCTACTGCTGCAATTATGAAAAAGCTTTATCCTGTAATTAAATAGGAAAAAAGAGGAATGAAATGAGCAAAAACTTTCCTGTGGTTTTGTTCCCTTCTGCTATTGGGGGACCTTTGTCTCCTTACTCAAGCTTCTATATTGAAGGTTGTTTTATATGTAGAAGTGCTGAATCACCAAAGGTGTTATTTCTGAGTCAGCTTTTATTTCCTGAGGAAATTTCTCCGAGTTTAAATTTTCCTGTTTCTAGATTTCTTACATCCTGACTTTTGACTTAGTTTTCTGTTGACTTTTTCCTAGTGTAACCACTGGTTGTTAAGTGCCATTGAGTTGATTCCGACTGATAGCGACCCTGTATAGGGTTCCCAGGGAGTGACTGGTGGGTTTGATCAATCCAGTGCTTATCCTAAAGCCTAAACACTTAGGAAAGTTTTCTTGTTTTATACTGATCATTTTCAAATGAACTTTGCCACAGTCTTCTGTCAGTTGCAGAACTACTTAATGATTTAGTCCTCAGTTATATAGCAAATCAAACTGACATTGTGAATTTTATTTTTATCCTTTTATTAATCTTTAAAAATAATTTATTTAGCATTTCCCATGTATACTCTGGTTATGTATACAGTGTTACTCATGTTGAAATAAAGTACATTTTAGATTATGTGCAATCTAAAATAGATTAATTAGATTGCTACTTAATATTTTTTAATTGTAGCATTCATATTTCTTAACTTTAAAAAAATTGAACTGAAATTCATGCATTGCAGTTATTCATTTCAAGAACTTTATTGTATATTTCTCTAATGCTGCTTCAGTTGACTTCACAGTTTTTAAAAATCTCAGGAATTTGCGTGTTTCAGTGCAGTATTGGCATTTGCAGAAAAAGATTAGTAGATATTTCCTTTAGAACTTGGTACCATTATAAAGTAGTTGTAGCAATATTAAATGAACCTTGAAGGCTATAGAATGTGTGATAGTTGAGAGCGCTGTAGAGGACAGCTGGTAGAGATTGTTTGGGTGTATCCTTGTGAGCACACTGTGGTTCTGTTACACACGGAAGAATCAGTGCAGATTCCCTTGTCCTCCTTCACAGTATCCTAGGCAGTCTTCTGTTTGGTTTGTGGCCTTACTGTCATTATTATGTGTTCTCAGCATTTCAGCAGGAACTTGATGCAAGGCATGACAAATATGAAAGATTGGTGAAACTTAGTCGGGATATAACTGTTGAAAGCAAAAGGACGATTTTCCTTCTCCATAGGATTACAAGGTGAGTAATTTTTAAATTTGTTGTAGGTTGATACAGTTTATAGTTTATATTTTATGCTTTGTATCTTAAAAGTGGAGTCCTAGTATGGTGCTGTAGGATAAGCACTGGACCACAAGGTCAATTTGAACCAAAAGATCAGTGATTCAAAAGTACCAGTAGCTCCCTGGGAACCCTGTCCAGGGTCACTATGAGTCACAACCGACTTGACACTTAACAACAACAACACCCTAAAATCTCTTCTGTCAGCTTGTACTGTGTTGGCTGGTGTGTTGCTGTGATGCGGGAAGGTATGTCACCAGTATTTTAAATCCCAGCAGGGTCATCCATGGTGGACAGGTTTCAGCTGAGCTTCAGTACTAAGACAAACTAGAAAGAAGGAAAGGCTGGCTACTTCTGAATGTGTAGCCTCTGAAATCCTTATGGTTAGCAGTAGAATGTTGTCAGATGTAATGCTGGAAGATGAAAGCATTAGGAATACTGTCAGATGCAGTGCCAGAAGATGAGCCACCCAGGTTGGAAGACACTAAAAGTAACACTGGGAAAGAGTTGCCTCCTCAGAGTGGAGTGGAACATAATGACATGGAGTAAAGCTATTGTGACCTTCATTTGCTGATGGGGCACAATCAAGATGAGAAACAGCTGCACACACCCAGTAATAGTTAGAGCATGGACTGCACGGTGTGAATCTGGGAAATTTGGAAGCTGTCTAAAATGAAACACATAAAGATCGACATTCTAGCTATTGGTAAGCTGAGATGGGCTGGTAATGACCATTTTGAATCAGATAATCATATGCTTACTATGCTGGGAACCACAAATTGAAGAGAAACGGCTTCGTGTTCATCATCAAAAAACATTTCAAGATCTATGTTGAAGTACAATGCTGTCTGTGATAAGATAATATTTATATGCTTACAAGGAGTCCTGGTATAACACTGTAGGCTAAGCCCTGGAACACAAGTTTGAAATGGACCACAAGGTGGCGGTTCAAACCCGTGAGCCCCTCCTCAGAAACCCTATTCCGGTTTGCTATGAGTTGAAATTTAACAGCACAGGGAAGACCAGTTAATACTATTACTCACATTTACACACCTCCCACTAAACCCAGTGATAATGAAATCGAAGAATTCTACCAACTTCTTCAGTCTGAAATTGATGAAACATGCCATCAAAATATATTAGTAATTACTGGTGATTGGAATACAAAGGTTGGAAACAAAGAGGAAGAATCACTAGTTGGAAAATATGGCCTTGGTGATAGAAATGATGCTGGAGATCACATGATAGAAACTTATTCAATATTTTTCTCATATTGTTAAAGTGCCTTTGATTTGGTTCCAACTCATAGCAACCTGTATAGGATTTCCAAGGGGCAGCTGGTGGGTTTGAACTGCCAACCCTGTGGTTCACAGTCCAGTGTTGATCCTAACATGCCATACCAGGAAAGAACTAAAGAAAAAATTACAAACCTCAACTTGCAATTTGAAGGATTCTATTTTCCCCATGTTATTGTTTAGTGCTGTTGAGTCGATTCCGACCCTGTATAGGGTTTCCGAGGAACAGCTGGTAAGCTTGAACCCCCGACCTTGCAATTCAAATGGCTTTGCAGTGTGGTGCATTAACACACAGCGCCACACCGGTGCGTTCAATATTGCAAATTGAGGCTTGAATTTTTTTATTCAGTCCTTTCAGCTTGAGTAATGCTGAGTGTGTTCTTGCCTTGTGGCTTTCTAACTCTAGGTCTTTGTACGTTTCATGGTAATACTTTGTCTTCTCAAGCTGTCCTTTGAAATTTTCTTTTCAACTCTTACACTTCCCCACTTCTTCCAGTTACTTTATTTTTGCTTTTTATTTTACTTTTATTGTGAATTGAGTGAAGGTTTACAGACAAGATCATCAATTTTAAATTCAACAAACAATGCACTTTGTTTTAGCTCAATGATTGCCGTCCCCTCCATAGAACACCAGTTACCCTGCTTCCTCTCTGTGGTTGCTATGTCCATTCCACCCACTTTCCATTACTTCTCGCCATTGTCCTTGGGCACATGGTGCCCTTTGATTTTGAAAGAGTGACCTTTCCATCATTCATAATGAGCATACTTTATGGGTGTTGCTGTTCTGCCTGTATACCTATCTGCTGCTTGGCTGAAAGGGTGAGCTCCTTTCCAGACCTGAAAGTGGTTGAGGACCATACTCTCAGATTCCTCCAGTCTCTTTCTGACCAGTCAGTCCAGTCTTTTCTTCTTTCTTTTTGACTAATTGTGAGTTTCGTCTTACTCATTATGCCACTCTAACCAGGATCTTCTAGTGTGCTCCTCTTTAGAACAGTTGGTCGTGGTAGCTGGGCACCGTCTAGTCTTTCTGGTTTGAGAGTCATGGAGACTGATGTTCACATGTTCCATTAGTCTTTTGGACTAGTTGAGTCCAAGCCTCTTCAATTCTTATCACACTTCTTTCTTCCACATGTGGAGAGACCAATAGCTGCATCTCAGATGGCTGCTCATGAGCTTTTAATATCCCAGACGTTACTCACCAAACTAGGATGTAGAACATTGTCTTCGTGGACTGTGTTGTGCCAGTTGACCATGGTGTCCTCTGAGACTCTGGTCCTGAGCCTCTGGGCTCAGCTACTCATTGTCTAAAGATGTTTAATAATATCGAAGAAGTTTTCATCATTTTGTCTGGTGTGTGCACCACCATATTCACAGTGGTGTTTACAGGAAAGGTATATAATACTCATATACCTTTCACGCTCTTGTGCCTCTGTGAGACACACAACTGTATGTGTAGACACACAAACACACACACACGTATATATACAGAGAGCTTTGGTAGTGGACTGGTTACAAATCAGGCTGCTAACCTGAAGATTAACTGTTTGAAACTACCAGTCATCCTGCAGAAGAAAGATGAGGCTTTCTGCTCCTGTAAAGATTTACAGCCTCAGAAACCCTACGCAGGGTCCATATGAGTCAGAACTAATTCCTGTGTGTGTGTATGTGTATGTGTATGTGTGTATATATATATATATATATTGTTATTGTTAAGTGCCGTCGAGTCATTTCCGACCCATAGCGACCCTGTACAGGGTTTCCGAGGATGTAAATCTTTACGGGAGTAGAAACCCTCATCTTTCTCCCGTGGAGTGGCTGGTAGTTTCTAACCGCTGACCTTAAGGTTCGCAGCCCAATTCGTAACCACTACGCTACCAGAGCTCCTATACACACACACACACACACACACACACATACATGCACACACAGATATATACATTCTACTCTTCCCATAATCATTCAGCATGTCTTTCTGTCCATGTGTCTACCCGTGAAGTATGGTGGTTTCAAGGTGGTATATGTAAGACTACTTACCTGTATCCCCTTAAGCCCTTGTATACCTCCCTGTGTCTTCATCATACTTCTGCCACCCTCCCTTTCTTGTATGTTGCCCTCCCCTTCACCCAAATTAACATCTTTCTAACCCATTAGCGAAGGAGCTCTGATAGCGTAGTGGTTACGAATTGGGCTGCTAATCTCATGGTCAGCAGTTCGAAACTACCAGCTGTTCCGTAGGAGAAAGATGAGGCTTTGTGCTCCTGTAAAGATACACAGTCTTGGAAACCCTATATAGGGTCGCTATGAGTCGGAACCGACTCCACGGCACATAACAATAACAACCACCCCATTAGCGGAGCCCTGGTGTGGCACTGTGGGTTAATGTGCTAGATTGCAAGGTCGGTTTGAACTGCACCAACTGCTCCTTGGAAAGCCTATATACATAGGGTCACTCTGAGTTAGAACCAACTCGATGGCACTTAACAAGAACAGCAGCAACCCTGTAATCAGAGTCCTGATGTGGGTGGCGCTGTAGGGTAAGCAGTCTACTACAAGGTCGGTTTGAACTTCACGGTCAACTGGTCAGACTCACCAGTTGCTTCTTGGAAACCCTATGCAGGGTCGCTATGGGTCAGAACCAAGTTGACAACACTTAACAACAACACCCTAAAATCACTGAACTACTCTCCCTTTCCTCCCATCCCTGGCAGCCATCAAAGAATGTTTCTTTTTTGTGTTTCAAAGCCAAATATTTGTGGGATATTAAAATACATATGTCAGGACTTCCACCAAGATGGCGGCCTAGGCAGACTCATTGCCTGGACCTTATACAACGGAGATATGAGAGACAAAATGAATCACACAGGTAAATTCTGGCACTCTCAACTTGAGAAGATTAGAGAGATGGATGCAATGCTTGCTGAGAGGAGAAGCCCGGCAGGGATGGTGAGAGAGGGAGACTGTGACTGGTGAGCAGCTAGCCAGACGCAGCTCCACCACCTTCTGAGCAGCTTTGGTAGCTGAGGGAGGCCCGGCAGAGCAGATTCATGCGGGTGATAGAAACAGTGCCATCTCTTGTTTCCCACACCCACTTTGTGACCAGAAGTGTGACCACTTCCCACCCTCCCTCACCCCCACCTGCGTCCCCTGTGCAGGCCCTGCTCTTCAGGAGCTCAGAGGCTGGTGGTTTGAAGCTATGCTAGTGTGAGGTAGGGGCCTGCTGTGGTGTGCCACTTTGGTGCCTGGATTCAGGTAGGCTCGGCTCCAGACCTACAAAACCTACAGAGTCACCAGACCAGCATTGAACCAGTCACCCCACCCCCAGCTTCCCTGTGGTCCTAATAGATACTGAAATTAGCTCCATCAAGGACCCCCATGAACTACTTGTGGATTGAGTGCCCTGAACATAGATAACACTGAGGCCAATAGGAACTCCATTAGGGCCTAGAACTCTGCTGTCACCTCCTTTCCAGCATCACCACAAAAACCCAGATAAATGGCAATAATTCATACCTATTGATAATTACACTGACTGTAAGTGAATTAAATGTACCAGTCAGGTGACATGAAAAGGAGCATGGATAAGAAAACAGAATCCTTCAACATGTCTGCAAGACACATATCCAAAAGGTGGAGGTTGCCTAAATGCCCATCAATACAAGAATGGCTAAGCAAACTTGGGTATGTGCACCCAGTGGAATACTGCAAGACATTGGGGAATGGAGATGAGTCTGGAGCACCTCGAGGTTCAACCTGGAGGACATTTGCTGGGTGTGGTTAGTCAGTCATAGGAGGATGGATGGTGTGTGAGACTAATGTGAAAAGTTAAAAAAAAAAATAAAAAAAAGGTTTTTGTGATAAAAGAAACAGTCTATGATGGTTATGGGGGAAGTGGAGAAGTGGAAATTATTATTCATGGGCTAGAGGACAGACACATGTTAACATGGGTGACAGGTTCGGAGCTATACAAGAGAGAGGTTACAGATGATAGATGAAGGTAGCAGGAGACACAGGGAAGAATGCTATCAAGTGAATAGAGGTGGTTGTTGAGTGCCATCTAGTTAGTTGGTTCTAACCTATAGCGCCCCTGTGTAGGATTTCCAAGGAGTGGCTGGTGAGCTTGAACTGCCGACCTTGTGGTTCAAATGACTCTGCAGCCCAGTGTACTAACTTACCACATCACATCAGGGCTTGGTGAATGCTGTTAACTGTTGGTACATGGGGGAGATTGCAAACATATAGTGAAGCAGTGTGTATGGTTTATTGAATGTAAAACCGGTGATCTGCTTTGTAAACCTTCACTCAATTCACAATAAAAAGTTGGGAAAAAAAATGATTGGACTGCTAACCACAAGGTCGGCGGTTCAAACCCACCAGATGCTCCTTGGAAACACAATGCAGCGTTGTTATGAGTCAGAACCGAGTTGGCAGCATTTAACAGTGGTGCTGTCCTAGGAGCCAGGTGACATTGTAGGACGGGCACTGGACTGCTAACTGCAAGGTCAGCACTTTAAATCCACCAGCCTCTCCACAGGAAAGTAAGCTGAGACTTTCTGCTGCAGTAACCATCTACATCCTAAGAGCGCCTGTACCTGGTGGCTGTGAGTCAGAACCGACTTCTGATGGCAGTGCGTTTGGGTAATACCCAAATATGTGTGAGGTGGAAATCTGTCTGAGATCGAAGACCCAGATACTGGGTTCTCCCCTAAGTAGAGTACAGCTAAAACAAGGTGACGACCTTGTCAAAAGTGGGGTCTGTAAGACCTGGAGTCTCTTGTGTCCTGGCCATCCCTGGTTCCACTGTAATTTGTTTTGTTTGTTTTTTTTCGTCTTAAAAAATGCCACTAGCTTTCTTCCACCTAACTAGTCTTCCACCTCAACTGCATTCCATGACCACTGCATATATGTTGTTAGTGCTGTCAAGTTGGTTCCGTCTATAGCGCCCTGTATAGGGTTTCCAAGGAGTGGCTGGCGAGCTTGAACTGCTGACCTTGCAGTACAAATCGACTGCAGTCCAGCATTAGCCCACAGCCTACACCAGGACTCTAATATGTACACATTTAACGTTAAAAATATATGTCTCATTCTTCCTCCCTTAACCATTCAGCTGTTGTCTCAACCCGTGTACCTACACCCAGAACACTGTTATTCAGGGTTGTGTATGTGTCACGATTTACCTTGACCCCCTTTAGCCCATGTGTACCTCTCTGTGTCTTCACCTGTCTACATCATTCTTCTGCCATCCTCCCTCCTGTCATATATCGCCCTCCCTGTCACTCATGCTAACATGTGTTTACCCTCTAGCCTGTGAATTGCTCTTCCTCTCCCACCTACTCCTGGTAATCATCAAAGAATGGTTCTTTTACTCTGGAAACCTCTTAAGCTTTACAATAATGTTGTCTCATACAATATTCATCCTTTTGTGATTGTCTCATTTCACTCAGCATAATGTCCTCCAAAGGAGCTCTGGTCACGTAGTGGTTACGAGTGGGGCTACTAACCTCATGGTCAGTGATTTGAAATTACAAGCAGTTTCACAGGAGAAAGAAGAGGCTTTCTGCTCCTGTAAAGACTTACAGCCTTGGAAACCCTATACAGGGTCACTATGGGTCGGAACTGATTTGACAGCACTTACCAACAACAATGTCCTCCAGGTTCATCCAAGTTATGAAGCGTTTCACAGATTCATCATTATTATTCAACTTTGCATAGTATTCCATTGTGTATGTACCAAAGTTTGTTACCCATTTTTCCATTGTTGGCCACTTAGACCGTCTCCATCTTTTTGTTATTGTGAATAGTGCTATGATAAACATTAGTGTGCATAGATCTACTCGTGTCCTGGCTTGTGTTTCTTGTGGATGTATACCAACTGGAGGGCTTGCTGAGTCATACGGTATTTCGATTTTCACTTTCTGAGGAAGCCCTGTAATCATTCCCCAGAGTGTTTAGAACCATTTTACAGTCCTACCAGCAATGTAGGGTCCCAATCTCTCCATACCCTCCCCAGCATTTGTTGTTTTCTGGTTTTTGAACTTAGCTGTTAGTGCTGGTGGGAGATGCTATCTCAATGTTTTTGTTTTTTTTTTTTCTTAAATGTTTTATTGTGAATTATGTGATAGTTTACATGGGAGAACATTAGTTTTACATTCATTCTATCGTATATTGTCTCATTGCCATG
>NW_006408783.1:1391770-1414460 GCF_000296735.1 Chrysochloris asiatica
GTCCGTGGCTGCTCTGATCGTTTCCTCGCTTGGCCCCACACAAAATGGCGTCTCCTGAGCAGCTGTGCGTCCCAAACCAGAAAGCAATGGATTTCTTGCTTCTGCTACAAACTCCCCAGCTGTAAGTCTTCCAACCTTCTTCATATTCCTTTATATGTGGTTCAGAATACTGGGACCATTCCCTGAACCTTCTTGGTCCTGTATTCTGTGTTATTCTCGGGAGATCTCATCAGTACATTTCCACCCGATCTGCCATCTTTTTCCGGATGCCTCATTGTTGTTTTGATTTGCATCTGGTGTGGTGGTTGTCTTTTCATGGAAGTGAGGTATTAAAATTTCTGTCCTTTTGAGATTGACTTGTTTCACATAAAGGTGATCATGTGATTCTTTCCTTTTGATCAACTCATGTAGTGTATGAGAGTAAGTCAGAAAGTACCGCCACAAAATCAGGAATCTCTATTTTTTTTTAAAAAAAAAAAAAACAGTATCAAAATCCTAAGCATGTGCCATGTCAAATCCGCATTTGTAAATGTGTCAGGTCTCTTGGCATTTGTAAAGGAGGCATTTCCATCTCTAACCACTCACTCCTGAAGAAGTCTGTGCTCTGCAATTTATATCACATCAAAACTGTAATTTGATATCCTCGAGGAACTCAAATTGTGTGTCTTTGAAATGTTCTTGAGTTTGGGGAACAAAAAGAAATCTGAAAGGGTAGGATCAGGGCTGTAGGGTAAGAGGTAAGGTTTTCCAGTGAAATTCTTAAAGGACAGCCCTGGCCATCTTCGAAGAATGAACAGGTGCATCATCTTGATGGAAGAAAATTCCTTGGTTTGAATTTTCTGGGCAATTTCTTACCAGTGGTTTAGAATTTTCTCAAAACTTCTTCATAATAAGCTCCCATAATCATCCTGTGCCCTTCGAGGAGATCTATCAAGATGACCCCTCTAGGATCTGAGACAACACTTGTCATAATCTGAGTTGCATTGAACTCACCCAGCAGATCCTTTCAGAATCCACTGTTTTGATTGGATCTTGCACTCTGTATTGTATTGGTAAATCCACGGCTGCTCCCTGGATGTGAATTGCCCCATAGACAGCATCAGCTTCAGTCTTGCTCAAGAGACCCATGCTTCTGGCAGCCATGGCGTAGCATCGAAACTACCCAACCATGGGAGTTTCCAACATGAGTGCTGTCTCACCAGTGGTAGCTCGGTGGTCTTCTTCTACCAACTTCTGGAATTGGCCCAGTTTCTTCATTTGTTGACGCTGAGGATTCTTTTCCTCTCTGTGTTCACCTTTGAGGTCTTTCCAACCTTCCTTAAAACATTTGATCTAGCTACAAAATAAATGTTTTATGTGGGACAGCATTTCCCTGAATTTGTTGCAAAGTTTCAGTTTTTTTGGAAGATGGCCACCTGAATTTTGTTAAAATTTTGATTTTAGCACTGATCCTAGAATCCTTTTTCTCCATCTCATAAGTAGTCTCCTTTTCTTTGAAGAGACCCCAGTGAGACAGAAACAAGTGTATTCCTGATAGAACTTGTCTACAGGCATCCACTGATCTCGTTTTGTTTGGAACAAACCCAGACGTGCAAACTGGAACCATAGTAACAGTGCTTTTGATTTACCCTTGTATTAAGTTTGATTGATTTTTCTAATGTTAAATCATCCCTACAACCTTGGAATAAAATCCATTTGGCCATGGTGCATGAGTTTTTAAATACTTTCATCTTTATTTCTGTCCTTCGAGTTCACATGTGTGCCCTCTAGCCCATGAATTCCTCTCCCTTCCCTCCCACTCCTGGTCGCCATCAAAGAATGTTTCTTTTCACATAAAAACTTTTTCTTGACTTTTTACAATAGTGGTCTCATACCACATATATCCTTTTGTGATTAATTTTACTCGACATAACATCCACCAGGTTCATCCGTGTTATGAGGTGTTTTGCAGATTCATCGTTATTCTTCAGAGTTTGCTATTATTTTTTTTAAGAACTTTTGTGTCTGTACTGATAAGATGTTAGACTGCAATTTTTGTTTTTTTGTTTTTTCATTTTCATTGCATTGTTTTTGTCTGGCATTGGAACCAGGGTTAGATTTGTTTCATAGTACTCATTAGGAAATATTGTGCCCTTCTTTATCTTTTGGAAGAGTTATAAACAGTATTGGTTTCAGTTCTTTAAATGTCTTAGAAATTCCCAGTGAAGCCATTCTGGTGGTCCAGGACTTTTTGGGGTGGGAGGTTTTTGATTTCTTACTCAATCTCTTACCTTGTTATAGGTCCTTTGAGACTTTATTTCCTTGTCAGTTGGTTTGCAGAGGTGGTATTTCCATCGGATCAGTTGTAATGTCCCTTATTTCAGTTTATTAAGATTTTGGTTGTTTATGTCTTCCTCTTCTTTGTTAGTTTAGCTAAAGGCTTGTCAATTTTATTGATCTTTTCAAAGAACCATCTTCTGGTTTTATGGATGAAAATAGTCCTTTGTAGCTCCTTTTTCTTTGTAATTGTTTAAGGCAGGAAGGCCACAGTAGACCGTCCTGATTGAAACCAGAAGTCTCTAGAGGTCTTGTTTTATGCAAATATTTTTTGTCATAGTTGTCCTCATGTTATACTTAATGTTTTATATACATCTTTTTTTGCTCAATACTATGTTACATAATTTTTTGTGTTTTTATGTACACATAAACATTATATATTATAGTTTTGCATATGCAAATGCATATTTTGTGTAGACCAATGTTTATTGATTTTTAGATTATTGCATAGTTCTGAATATCACACAGCTGTTCTGAAAGCTTCCAATATCTTAATTGTAGTGCACCTGATAGAGAAGAAGTATTGACAGAATCGGAAGTTAAATTGGACAGTGTCAGACAAAAGATACTGCAGGTAGCCCAAGAGTTAGCAGGAGAAGATATGCATCAGTTTCATCGAGCCATTACTATAGGTAAGTCTTGATTTGGAAAAGTATTACTGGTAATATTTTTTCAAATAGTATGCTACGTAGTATCAATGTGGGTTGTTTGAATTTTATTGACACTTGATGAGAAAATGTATATAGAAAATTTATAGTTTTTAAAATTGGGGAATTTTGAATATTAATTTAAAGGTAATTCAGGATATTTAATTGGTATGTTTAAAAGTATATAGTAAGATCACATTTAATAAAGAAGTTGAGAAAATGGATTTTATTCTTGAATGGGGTATGGTACAGTCAGATAAGGCAACTAGTGGCTCTAAGTTTCAGTGGGTTCATGAAAGACTCTCTCATTTTAGCCAGGTGGATACAAACATCCCATGGTTTCACTACATATGTTTGAATTTCAGGATAGCATTGTATTTTATGGAGTCCTGGTGAACTGTAAGGTAAGCACTGCAAGGTCAGCAGTTCAAACCCACTAACTGCCCTGCAAAAAACCCTACACAAGGTTGCTATGAGTTGGAACCGACACGTCAGCACTTACCTGCATTTTATATGTTTTTAAAAGGTTTAAGTTGTAGTCTAACTTTGTGACCAATGCTTGTTCTCAAATTGGTTGAATAAATGTTTACAGTGCCTATAAACATTTTCTTTACTTTTCTTAATGTAAGTTACAGTGATAGATTTAATCCTGAGATTAGCAGAAAGGCAGAGTCAGCTTGATTCATATTTAGAAACTACATGAAAATTCTGTGTACGTTTCTGTATAATAGCAGATTTTACTGAGCTCAGGTTAATTCAACACTAGGAAAGGAGTTTGGCATCTACTCAATGTATAGGTCAAGTTTTTTTCTAAATATAATTTTAACAGTATTCTTGTTAATCAGAGGTAGCAAACTGTGTTAAAATGCCATGTACTGTCAGAAAGTGAGGATCTGCGTGGATCAGGTTCAGCAAGGGATGTGTTACTGGATAGTGCAGTGAGGACTCATGGCACCAAAGGAGATGTCCTCTCATCATCATAGTGTATTACTGTCAGGGTTAGGAGCCCTGGTGGCATGGCAGTTAAAAGTGCTCAGACACAGAGGAGCACATAGCTCTATAATCCCACTGATGGGGACAGTCAAGAGCAGATACAACAACTGGGAAAATAAAAGGCAGGACAATGGTTATCTGGGAGTTGGGGTTGAAGCAGGGATTACTGACTGGGAAGAGGTGTGAGGGAAGTTTTTGGAGTGATAGAAATATTTTTAATACTAGTTTGGAAGAACTACATGCGACAATTAATGGTGCTGTACACTTATGATCTTTATGTATATAAATTATAATTATATATGTTTAAAAATAATACTTGACTGATGAGCTTTAGGCTCCATTTTCCAGAGTAGTTCTTTGTATCAGGGGATCACGTTAATAATCCTTTTATTCATGACAGTGCTGTGGTGACACAGATTTGTGTCCCATCTAGTGACAAGAGTCGTGTTATTCCTACTAACTATGCGTCTGTCAGAGCTCCTTTGCTGAGATTCTTCTCATGCTTTGTTGTGTATGCTCTCCTGACATGTTTCTCAACCTCTCCCAGTGAAGGAGGTAAGTTGGGGCGGTGAGCACGCTCACTTCTATCCGTTTTCAGGGCTGATTGAAAAGCATAAGTGGCATCTTCAGGCTGCTGGGAGAGTGTAGTTTTTCTCAGGAAGATAGGTCAGTTGTGACATGAGTAGTCTACTGCCATAGAGGGGGCTCGGCCAGTTACTGCTATTGCTGCCTCTGTAGCTGGAGCAGTAGTTGTGTCTGTTGCAGAGACAGGTCCATAGCAGAAGCACGTTTCAGTCACAGTACTTGCTACATACAAGTAATATGTATGCGAAGACTTAAGAAAGCTTGTGGGAAATGGAATTGGCAGAAGCCCCTCGTATAGTATTACTTGTATAAGTAAGTATGCATTGCATGCTCTTGAGGTCTACTAGGAGGGGTAGAGTGAGGAGTTGACTGTTGTAGGGAACAAGTTTGGTCTCCCAGTTTCTAGACAGACTTAATGAGTTAATAAAAATCCCATTCTATGGCTTCTTCTGATGATCCTTTTAGTTAGAATAATTAAAGCAAGCACTTCAACAGCTTCCATATCTTAGGTTTTTTCCATCACATCATGTGATAAACTGATCCTGTAAAAATTTGACAGTGTAATAAAAATTGACCATGATAATCTTCACTTTAGGCTTTAATTCTTTGCATAAAACTTTTATATTTTACTTACTTAGGAACAATATTGGAGTTCCAGCTATGAAAGATGATTCCCTATTTTTCATGTTCAGGTTGTTGTTGTTGTTGTTAAGTGCCGTCAAGTTGGCTGTTGACCCATGGCGACCCCATGTAGGGTTTCCGAGGAGCAGCTGGTGAGCTTGAACTTCAGGCCTCCCGGTTCAAGTGGACTTTGCAGTCCAGCGCATTAACCAACAGTGCCACAACCACGAGTCCTCGTGTTCAGGTAAAAGTTCTTAATTCCTGGGTGAACTAACCTAAGCAGTTGCCATTGAGTCTCCTTGGACTCACGGTGACCCCATGTGTGTTAAAGTAGGACTGTACTCCCCAGGATTTTCATGGCTGACTTTTCAGAAGTAGATGACCAGGCCTTCCTTCTGAAGCTCCTCTGTGTGGACTCGAGCATATGAGCTGCCTACACCCCTAGGGGACTGCTAATTCCTGCTGGTTTCTGTGACCTGCCCTCAAGTTCGCCTGTGCCACCCCCATGATCACAGAGAACAAGACCATTGTGAGCCCTGGGGCTTCCATTGACGGACTTCCACAAGTAGGTTCTCAGGCTGTTCGTACTGGTCCGTCTTTGGCAGCTGTGATGAAGTCTGTCCAGCTTGGTAGTGAGATGCAGACAGCTTCTGAGCCTGGCTCTCCCACATGGAATAAGAGACTTCTGCCCCCGAAGCCCCAGTGTTCCCAGTCCATGGTTATTGCCAATGAGTTGATTTCAGCTTGCGCTCCACTGCAAGGTCAGTTTGGACCACAGGGTCGGTGGTTCAAGTTCACCAGCCGTTCCTTGGAAACCCTATACAGGGTCGATATGAGTCGGAACTGACTCGATGGCTCGTAGCAACACCACCACTACCAGTTCAGTGCTTATCGTACAGGGCCACCAGGGCTCCCTAATAACTGGTGGGACATCTTAGGTTGCTGTATTTGGTCTAGTAGCTGTTTTGTATGTTGTGTTGTTGTTGCTGTTATTAAGTGCTTTCAAGTCGAATCCGATTCATAGCGACCCTGTATAGGGTTTCTGAGAAGTGACTGGTGAGTTTGAACTGCCACGTTGGGGTTCAAATTCAGCTTGTGGCCCAGCGCATTATCCTATGTCCTTGGTTAAGTCATCAGTGAGTGAAGTATACAGAAGGAGTTTAGATAAGGCTGGTGGAGGTGGTGGTGATGTGCCACGGAGTTGGTTCTGACTCATAGCGACCCTGTACAGGGTTTCTGAGACTGTAAATCTTTACGGGAGCAGAAAGCCTCATCTTTCTCCGCGGAGCAGCTGGTAGTTTCAAACTGCTGACCCTGAGGTTAGCAGCCCAACCTGTAACCACTATGCTACAGAGCTCCTTTAGATAGGGTAAGGGTCATAAACATCCTACTTAAATCAAAAGCTGCACATAAGCTTTTTAAAACAATAGAAATAGGAAAAATTAAAAAGCCAAAAGGACATTTCATAATGTTAATGGAGTGTTTCTTAACTCAGGAAGGAATTACTACCTTCCTGGAAAGTCCTTGGATAGAACCAAAGCTTAAATTTAATAGGATCTGCTGATAGGTTCAAGGAGCTCTGGTAGCATAGTGGTTACGAATCGGACTGCTAATCTCATGGTCAGCAGTTCAAACTACCAGCTGTTCCGTGGGAGAAAGATGAGGATTTCTGCAGCCGTAAAGATTTCCAGCCTCAGAAACCCTGTACAGGGCTGCTATGAGTCGGAAATGACTCAACAGCACATAACAACAACAACAAGCTGATAGGTTCATTCGTGGCTGGTGATGTGAAATCAGAACAAATTTTTTAGATTTGGGTGAAGCAGAGCCCTGGAATGGGAGACTTGGAAGAGGCTTAGTGAGCCCTTTCAGGAGCCTGATGTAGGGGGTTGGACTGTTGCCAACATTGTGGAGAGCGACACACACGTCAAAGGACGCGCAGTACCCCAACATCTCTGAATGGGACTCAGCGGGTTCCAACTGTGTTCGTCAAGAAATTGGGTTGCTGTGCCGTGCAGATTTTTCTAAGACAGATTAAAATTACAGGGCGTGAACCCGTATTTTTTTCCGTTCTGGATCCACCCACAGTTTACAAATTCAGGTCTGTTTTAGGTTCACTTTGCCACTCCTGATTGAACCGGGAAGAACCAGTTCTACTCCTGGATAGAATGTTAATAATGTGAGCAATCTTCAGATTTTCCCATTGAACTGTAGCATTTAGAATTATTATAAACATTGTAGTCTGTTTTAGGACTTTGTTTATGATATATATGTTTTCTTTAAAAATTGATTACTATTGGGTTTAAAAAATTAAGGATTCCTTATATGTTACATTTCCATAAGAAGTCTTTGGAATGAGGTTTTAAACTGACGCAAGGTTGTGTGTGTGTGTGTGTGTGTGTCTGTCTGTCTGTCTGTCTGTCTTAAAGGAGGAAGCGATCAAATAAAGATGCTTCTGGACTAAGACATTTGCTGACAGATATTTTATTTGATAAAATCAAGTTATTTATAATTAGAATAGGATTAACAATATGATGATTATGAATAGCTTGCTGCTTGTTTTGGTGTTGTTCCAAATAGTTGTTCTTTTGACTTGAAGATAAAACAATTCTGGCATGGAACTAAAGGAGTTCTGTGCTTTTCCTCATTAAGAATAGTGCTAATGGCACGCAGAGCATTTCCCTGAGGGATACTTGTGTGAGCTCATTGAGTGTCCTAATACCCGAACAACAGAAAGTTAGGTCTGTTTTCTGCACATTTCTTATCAGTGCACATTGCACATTGTCTCAAGGGATGGTTTAACCAAACAAACGAATAAGGAGTTGCTTGAAATAAGTCACTTAAAACTTTTTATGGCTTATCATTGTTTTATTCTCATGCAGAAAACAGTTTTGGATGTGGGGGGTAGGGGGAATTAGCAGTATTCTCTTGTCTTCTACCTTAAATAAATGTTTCTAAGAATGCAGTTATTCTTAGTTTATATCCCTGTGATAATGATAAAGAACATTTTGTTGTATGTTCAAACCCTGATTGATCCTTTAAATCTCTTATTTAAAAATGGGGGTACTTAGAGTCTATTGAAGATATTTCAAAGTGACTGACTATTCTTTCTCTTCATCACACCATTTGATGTTTGTAGCATCTTTACAACCCAGCAACCACTTACTGTAAGTCCAAGTCTCTGGACTTACATTTAGCCACTAACCCCACTAACCGAGAGGTGTTTTTCAGAGGTATTCAGAAGAAAGGCCTGGTGATGTACTCATTGGAAACTCAGCCGTTGGAATACTTCAGAGCACACTTCTCTGACACACATGGGGTCACAACATAGATAATAGGTCAGAGATAAGATTGAGGCTTACAGAAGCTAAGTCATGTGCTTAAGTGCATAAACAAATGTGCAGTAGAGCCATAATCCAAGATTAGAATTTTCCTGTGTGAATTTACTTCTCAGATTGAGTTTAGAATCTAGTGTGTGCTATAAAGTCAGTCAGAACTCATAGTGACCACATAGCACTGAGGAGAGAGTCCTAAGCTATAATTTTAAAAAAAAATTGTTGTTGAGAATATACACAGCAAAATATACAGCAATCCAGTCACTCCTGCATGTCCACTTCCTTTCACCGTGCTGATCCTCCATTACTGCGTTGTTCCTTCCCTTTAGCATAAACTCTGTCCCTCAGCTTCCAAGCTCATCTTCCGAGTTGTTGGTCTGAATTTGATGCCATATAGGTCTTGAAAGAACAAATGCTCAAGGCAGACAGTTTTTACTAGTTAAACTACATTGTTGCTTTCAAGGTGACTTCAGGGAATGCTTTTGGTTTAAAGATTATCTCAGAGCAATAATTTCAGGGGTTCATTCCATCTTTGTGGCTCTAGGAATTCTTGAGTGTATGAGAACTTGAAATTCTGTTCTGCATTTCCCCTTTTTTGATCAGGAATCTGGAGTCTTTGATTAAGATGTTCAGTAGTAGTCCTAGGCTATAATATATACTGGAGCAAATTGTGAGGTTTTCTCCCTTGGAACAGCTGGTAGGTTTGAACCACTGACCTTTTGGTTAGTAGTCAAGTACATAACTGTCAGGGCTCCTTGTTTAGAACTTAACCCCCTAGTAAAGGCTTATTAATCTTGCCTAACCACCTGCCAACAGAAGGGTTAATATAGATTAAGGGTTTCCTTATGAACCCAACACCCATTTGTTGGCCTATTTTTCCAATAGAATTTATCTTCTAACCTGACATGTATTACTCCTGTGTGCTGTGGTTCTCTATTGTTTCTCTCTTCCTTAGTATAAGGTGCACTCTGCAAAGCTCTACGAAGGTGTTTTGTTTGTTTGTTTTTTCAAAACTTAAAAGGTTTAAATACACATTTAAAAATAAAACTTTATTGTGAATCAAGGGAATGTTTACATAGCAGATGATTAGTTTTAAATTCAAGAAATCATATACTTTGTTTCATCTTAATTCCACCCCCCTCAGTGTAACATTACTGTATCCTACTTGCTCCCTGTGTTTTTTTTTTGTTTCCATTCTTCCTTTTCGCCCCACCCTTCTGAATGTTGTCCTTAGGTAAATGCTACCCTTTGGATCTTTTTTTTTTTTTTTTTAAGTTTTTATTGTAAGTTGAGTGAACATTTACAAGTCAGATCACCAGTTTTATGTAAAACAAATCTTATACATTATTTCGATTATTAGCTCCTTTTTTTTTAAAAAACACTCAGGCATATATAATAATTTATAACACCACAGGGCACATTCTGCAAGTCTGCCTCCTGGCTCCCATCTCTTAAGCCTTCTCTTCCCATGAATCTAGAGTCCTCAGCTGCTCCCTCTCTCCATGTACCCATCTCTGCCTCCATCTCTGGTGTCACAGCTTTTCTGGAGAAGGTCCCACATTCCCCTTGTACTCTTCTCCCTTGATGGTCCTAGGGTCCTCTCTTTCTGGACTGTAAGATTAACTACTCCCCTGTTTTTGTTGCAAAACTTCTACCTTTACAATTGTGACCATTGCACTTAGTCATGGTAGCAATTACTGTTGAATCATTAAGAATCTTATTTCCATCTAAACAAGATGAAAACGTTTCAGTGGGGACTGTTTTCCCCCACACAATCTTAAACTAAACTTGTAAGCCAGTCAATTCGTGCCTTTATCGCCCCCTCATTTTAGGTAGCCAGTGTCTAAGTTGCCCATCCCTATCTACCCTGTGTACAGAGGGGATATGATTGATATTTAATGTGAAGACTCCTTCCCTCTCTCTTGGTATCTAGAGTTATTACTATTAAAATGAGGGGGTGAAAAAGGTATTTAGAGTTATTACCTCCATGAGTAGGAGTCCTGGTGTGGTGCTGTGGGCTAATGCCTCAGACTGCAAAGTCATTTCAACTGCAAGGTCAGTGGTTCAAGCTTATTAGCTGCTCCTTGGAAACCCAATACAGAGTCTCTATGGGTCGGAATTGACTCAACAGCATTTAACAACAACACCTCCTTTAATATAGGTCAGGTTCATCAAATTGTAGCAATTTACCCTCATTTCCTTTATCAATAATTGTGGGGTTTTTATCTTCCTCTAGTTCTGATTATCAAGCCATTGTTGTTGTCAGATGGTTACTATCTGCAACTTTGGGTGTTCTTGTGCGTCTCCCCTCACTTCATATTTGCTGGATGTTTCACTCTGAGCTCTAGCCATCTGTGGTTATATCCTTGTCCATGGGCTCAGGTGTTCCCAGGTCTCACCACATTTTGGACTACCAGGCTTTCCTCTTCTTTCTCTCCAAGTCAGCAGGCTGTGTGGAATCTGGTAGAACTCAGCCCATTTCTTCATTGTTGCCTTTCCTCCTCTTCCATTCACCAGTAGACCAATGTGGTCATAAATAAGCTTATGTGCTTGCTCATGTGTTCCATTTGAGTTTCATTCTTAGAGGAGGGTTTGTCCTGAAGAGACTTGATTGCTTGCCTTGATGGCTTCCTGGCAAACAACTTGCTTATTCTTGTAGTAGCCATTCATGCTGACATTTTTATTTTGGGTTTTTCTTGATGATCTTTCTTTGAATATGTGTCTTCTGTTGCTCTAGCTATTCCAGGCTGGTCTGTTTGTTCTTTCTAGTGGGTATGTCCCACCTCATAAGGTTCTGGATGGGACTCAGGATTACACCTAAGGTCCTATACATTGCAAAGGCTCCGCAAGAGGCCTATTTCACTGTACAAGTTCTAGAACCCCTTTTAGGTATTCCAGTCCACCCTTTGGATCTTGAATGGAGGACCATTCTATGGTATGCACACCTCACTAAAGTTGTTACTATCTGTTGCTTGGCTGAAAATTGAGCCACAATGAAGAAAGAGTTCAGTTCCAGATCTGAAGGGTGACCAAGGGTACAATCTTGACCAGTAAATCTGTTTGCTTGTATTAACCATTTCAGCTTTTGTTCCACATTTTTACCACTCTATCCAGGGCTTTCTAATATGATCCCTTTCAGAACATTTAGTAGAGTTAGCAGGTACCATCTGGTTCTTCTCATCTCAGGGTCATGGAGACTGATGTGTTTACACGGTTTATTAGTGCCTTAGACTAATTGTTTCCAAATGCCTATAATTTTCATCTCCCTTCTTTCCTCTGGACAGAGAGAGACTAATAGTGGCACCTTAGATAGCCACTCATGAACTATTAAGATGCCAGTTGCTAGTCACCAAAGTAGAATGTAGTATATTGTTTTTGTGGACAATATAAATACCAATTAACCATAGTATCCCCTAGATTGTGGCCCTGAGCAACCCCAGGTCCAGCAATTCATTTTCTCAAGTTGTTTGGTAATGTCTGTTTTCCTAGTTCTGCCCCACCACATTCATGGATATGTTTGCACCAAAGGAATTAACCAATGCACAGTTATCCTTTGGGAAAACTTTTCTGCATTTGTGGGTATACGCTCCCACTCACCCTCCTGCATCTGTCCAGCCTGTGTATCTAGCTATGTATCTACCCCTAGGTCGCTATTATTGCAGGAATTCTGTATATAACTGGATTTACCTCTGTGTCTGCCCCTGCTGTCCTCATTCTCCTGCCAACCTCCCTCTTGTTATATATTGCCTTCCCATCACCCAAGTTAACACGTGTCTACCCTGGTGTGATGCTGCGGGTTAATGTGCAGGACTGCAAGGTCGGATATTCAAGCTCACCAGCCGCTCCTTGGAAACCTTGTATAGGGTCGTTATGACTCGGAACCCACTCAACAGCACTTAATAACAACAACTCTCAAACAGTTGAATTTACTCTCCCTCTCTCCCGTCCCTGGTTACACAGAATGTTTCTTTTTAGCATGAGAACCCTTTTTTGACTTTTTATAATGGTGATCTCATGCACTATTTGTCCTGTTGTGATTGACTAATCTCACTCAGTGTAATGGAGGAACCTGAGTTCATCCGTGTTATGAGATTTTTTTGTAGATTTGTTATTCTTCAGTGCTGCGTAGTATTGTATGTGTGTGTGTACCAAGGGTTGCTAATCTGGTCTTCCATTGATGGTCATTTAAATTGTCTCCATATTGCTGCAGTGAACATGGGGTACATGTTATTTCTCTAGGATAGATATCAAACGGAAGGCTGCTGATATTTTATTTGCAACTTTTAGAAAAAGCGCCATGCTGTTTTCCAGAGTGGTGGCACCATTTTCACTCGCCGCAGCAGTGAGGAGGGACCCAGATCTCTGTGTTTTACTAGCGTTTGCTGGGTGTTGGTGACACGTTGTTGTTTTGATTTGTGTCTCTGATGGCCAGTGATCACGAGTACCTCTTCATATATTTGTTGGCCACCTAAATACCATTTTTGATGCAGAGACTGTTTGTCCTCTGCTAATTTTTAAATTAGATTATTTGTCTTTTTCTTTTGAAGTTTCCTATAAATTTTAGAGATTAATCCCTTGTCTGATATGCCTTTGCATAAAACAAAAATTCTAGTCTTTTTATTATTGGTGAGATCTTTTGGTGCACATATATGTCTAATTTTTAGGAGGGCCTACTCAGCTGTTTTGTCTTTTGTAGACAGTTAGGCTTGGTAGTGTACTTATGCCATGTGTCAGAGCTGCTAAGATGAGTGTTTCATTGATGATCATTAAAGGTCTAGCTTCTATATGTAGGTTTTGGTCCATCTGCACTTCCATTTTTGTATATGGTATGAGAGATGGATCTTGTTTCATTCTTCTGCAAATGGATATACAGTTTAACCAGCACCGTTTGTCAAAGAGAGTGTCTTTTCCCCTTTTAATGTGTTGCAGTCCTTTTTCAAAGATCAGGTGACCAACCCTAAGTGATGGATTTACTACTAGGTTCTCAGTGATTTTTCCATTGATCTATGTGTCTTTCATTGCACAAGTACCAAGCTGTTTTGACCACTATGGGGTTTTGTTGTATGTTTTAAGATTGGGAAGTGAGAGGCCTCCTGTTTTGCTCTTTGTCTTTAGTAATATTTTGCTTGTATAGAATCTCTTTCCTTTCCATATAAAGTTGGTGGTTAGTTATTTTGCCACTTTACAGAATGATGTTGGAATCTGGATTGGAATTACATTTTATCTATGAATTGCTTTGGGTAGTATCAACATTTTCACAATCTTAAGTTTCCTATCCATGAGCATGGTATATTCCATTTATGTAGGTCTCATTTGATATCATGTAGTTTTGTAGTTGTCTTTGGCTTTTCTGGTTAGAGCTATTGTTAAGTATTTCATCTTTTGGGTGACTTTTGTAATTGGTATTGTTTTCCTGGTTTCCTTTTCAAAGCTTGATTTAATAGTATAAAGGAATCAGTGGTTTTTGGTATCCCACACATAGGATTTTCTGTGTGTGGGATCATGTTATCCTCACATGTCATTTTACCTCTTCTTTGCTAATTTGGACACCTTTAATTTACCTTTCTTGCCTCATAACTCTGGCTAAGACTTCCAGAACAATATTGAATAGGAGTGTTGATTTTCTAATATTGAGCCATCTCCGCATATCTGGTATATCTTGGTCATGATGGGGTTTTTTTTTGTTTGTTTTTGTTAACTATGGTTTTGGATACTATTGATTAGGATTTTGAGAATTTTTGCATCTGTGTTCATTAGGGATGTTGGTCTTAGTTATATTTAGTGATGTCTTTGCCTAGTTTTGGTATCAAGGTTATGCTCGCTTCATAAAATGAATCTGGGAGGGTTCCATCCTTCTCTGTGTTCTCAGACAGCTTGAGTGGAAGTGGTGTCCGCCTTCTGTATAAGTATATGAGGTCAAGTTGGTTGATTGTGTTTAGTTCTTCAGTTTTCTTTGTTGAATGTCTTTCTAGTTGCAGGTCCGTCATTGAAAGTGGTATTTTAAAATACCCCACCATTATTGTATGGGGAGTCTTGGTGTGGTGCTGCAGGTTAGTTAGTATGCTAGAACCCAAGGTCAGTTTGAACTGCAGATTTGGCAGTTCAAGCTCATCAGCCGCTCCTTGGAAATCCTATACAGGGTTGCTCTGAGTTGGAACTGATTTGACAACTCTTAACAACAACATCATTGTATGTAGTTCTGGTGTGGTGTTACAGGTTAATGTGCTAGACTGCAAAGTCGATTTGAATCACAAGGTAGTTTAAGCTCACTAGCCGCTCCTCAGAAACTCTATACAGGGTCGCTAAGAGTCGGAATTGATTTGATGGTACTTAACAGTTATTGTAGGGAGCTCTGGCAGCATAGTGGTTCTGCACTGGACTGCTGACCTAGAGGACAGCCAAACAAATGCACAAGCTGCTCCGCGGGAGAAAGAGGAGGCTTTCTGTTCGCATAAGGATTTAAAGTCTTAAAACCGCTGTCTGAGTAGGAACCACCTTGATGACGCACTACCACCAGCACCAGCACCAGCACCACTGTTAGTGTAGAATTGTTTATTCCTCTCTTCAGTTCTAGTAGAGTTTAATCTATGCAGTTTGAAATTCTTTCATTGTGGGTATAGATATTTATTATGGTTATGTCCTCTTGTTCGGTTGATCTTTTAATAAAATCACGACATAATGTCCTTTTTCTCTTATGCTGGTGTTTGCCTTAAAGTCTGTTTTATCAGAGATTAGTATTGCCACTCCTAGGTTTTGATTGCTGTTAGTTTGATGTCTTTTTTCCATCCATTGATTTTTAGTTTTTGTCTTTGTATGTAAGGAGACTCTCTTGTAGACAACACATTGAAGGATCCTGTTTTCTTATCCATTCCACTCCTCTCTGATGCTGGTCTGGTGCATTTAGGCCCTTTACACTCAGTGTGACTTGACTACAGTCAGTTTGTTGTGTGCTTTCTTGCGGTGCTGCTGTGGTCTCTCTTCCACATAATTTTCTTCACTGAGTTCATTTTGTTTGTGGTTTTCTTGTCATTTTTGTCATTGCTGTTGTTTAAATGATTACTGAATCATTATGATTTACCTCATTTCTTTTGATCAGAAGGTAATTTTTCTTTGAGATCTCCCTATTAATTTATTACAGTCTTCTCCAGTTTAATATGGTCTGTTTTGTGCCATTTGGAAGTTTTGTGACCAAACTAGTTCATCTTTTTGCTTTGTAGTTGTCTCTACTATAAATTGATAACCTCTAGTTCCCTAGTTGTAGTCTGGTAGGTTTACTTTGGATACTCTGGACCTGCAGTGAGATCTGGGTGATGGTGTCATGTTGGCTAATCTTATGTTGTCTTCTGTTGTTGGTTTTCTGTCCAAGGAACTCGTTTAGTATTTTTTGTAAATTTGGCATGGTTATTACACCTCCATTTAAGTTCTGTTTATCTAGAAATGTTCTAATTTTACCATTATATTTGAGGGACAATTTTGCTGGGTATATGTCTTCCCTTCCCGCCCCCCCCTTTTCTTTCAGAGTTTTATATATGCCATCCCATTGCCGCCTTTCCTGCATGGTTTCTGCTGAGAAATCAGAGCTTTGCCTTATTGATTCTTTTTAAGCAGGTAATTTTGTTGGTTTGTTCAGAGTTGCTGTCAGGATTTTTTGCTTACCTTTGGTTTGGGAAAGTTTGATTATGACCTGTCTTGGTAATTTTCTTTTGGGGGTCTGTCTTGTTTTAGGTTTGTTCAGTTCTTGAATGCCTATCTTTTCTTTTTCCTTTTCCTGTTTTGGAATTCCATTTATTTATAAATTATTCCTCATGATGGTGTACCACATAAACCTTAGACTATTGTCAGAGTTTTTCCTTTTTTTATTTTTTTTTTAATTTTCCTTGTAGCTGACCAATATTGAGAGATTTGTCTTCAAGCTCACTAATTCAGCCTTCCATTGATTCAGAACTACTCCTTTGCACTTTCGATGATCCATTTCTGAAATCTTAGCATTAATCTTTTCAATATCTATTTGCAGATTTTGTATTATCTCAAATTTGCATTTATTTTTTCTGTTTCTTGTTTTCTTGAAGTTTTTTTTCTGTGTTCTTGTTTTCATCTGCAGCTTTCTCAATCTTCCACTCAATCCATTGAAAGGACCTAAATAGCATGCTTTGGAATTATTCATCAGGTAGAAACATTTTCAGGCTCTGCATCTTGGTCACTTGTTTAAGTCGCTCTGCTTTGTTTCTTCTTGCTTACCGTAGTTTTCTCTTGTCTTCGAGACATTGTGGTATCCTTGTATTTGTATGTAATTGATAATCAGTGACCTCTTGGTGGGTGTCATTTAGTGGAAGCGTGTACCCATGTTCTCTCTTGACAATTCTCACAGCTCAGTCTCACCAGCCACGCTTTTAAGGAACTTTCTTGCTGTACTTCTCCCAACACAGATGCAGTACTTTCAGTATTCCTCCCCAGCACCTTAATTCAAATTCATCGATTCGTCTATGATTGTCTTTTTTCTTTGTACAATCTTCACATGCATATAAGATGATTGGAAATACTATGGCTTGGGTCATGTACACTTTAGTCTTTAAAGTGACATCTTTGATCTTTAACCTTTTTAAGAGATCTTCAGCAGATTTGCCTAATACGTCATTTGATTTCTTGACTGCTGCTTCCATGAGTATTGACTGTGGATGCAAGCAAATTAAAGTCTCTGACAACTTCAGTCTTTTCTCAGTTTATCATGATGTCTTTTAATGGGTCAGTTGTGAGTTTTATTTTGTTTACACTGAGGTGCAATCCATATCTAAGGCTACAGTCTTTGATCTTCATCAGTAAATATTTTAAGTCTTCTTCCATTCCACCAACCAAATTGTATCATCTGTATATCACAGATTGCTAATGAGTCATCCGCTAATCTTGATGCCACATTGTTCTTCATATAATCCACCTTTTCAGATTACTCGCCCAACAGACAGATTGAATAAGTATGGTGAAAGAATATAATCATGGCACTCACCTTTCTTAATTTTAAACTATTCAGTATCCCTTTGTTGTGTTCTAACAACTACCTCTTGGTCTATGTACAGGTTTCTCATGAGCACAATTAAGTGTTCTGGAATACCCATTCTTCACAATGTTGTCCATACTTTGTTATGATCCATGTAGTCGAATGCCTTTGCATAGCCAGTAAAGCACAAGTAAACATCTTTCTGATAGTCTATGTTTTCATCTGTGATCCATCTAACATCAACAGTGATGTCCATATTCTACGTCCTCCTCTGAATCCAGCTTGAATTTTTGACAGCTCCCTGTCAGTGTCCTCCTGTAACCATTTTAGAATTATCTTCTGCAAAATCTGATTCATGTGATATTAATGATAGTTTGATGCTTTCATCATTCTGTTGCATCACCTTTCTTTGAAATGGGCACAAATAATGGATCTCATCCAATTGGTTTGCCAGGTAGCTGCCAGGCATTGATGAGTGAGCGCCTCCAGTGCTGCATCAGTTTGTTAAAAGATTTCAGTTTGTATTCCATCAACTCCCAGAGCCTGTTTTTTGCCAATTCCTTCAGTGCACCTTGAACTTTTTCCTTCATATATTCGGTTTTTGACCATATGCTACCCTTTGAAATGATCTAGCATTGACCACTTTTTGGTTTTGTGACTGTGTATCCCTTTCATCTTCTTTTGATGCTTTTTGCATCATTCAGTATTATGTGCAGTGAATGGTGCCATCCACTGTAGGGCTCTTGTTTTGGCCAGCGATGATGATACTGAGTTCCTCCGTGGTCTCTTCCCACAGATAGTCAGCTTGATTTCTGTATATTCCATCTTTAGAGGTCCATGTGTGTAGTTGCCTTTCATGTTGTTTACAAAAAGGTATTTGCAATAAATAAGTTGATCTTGCAAAGTTCTGTGTTGAAATCTTCAACATCATTTCTATCACCAAAGCTATATTTTCCAACTACTGATCTGTACTCTTTTTCCAACTTTTGCATTCCAAACACCAGTATTTATCAATACATCTTGATTGTATGTTTGATCAATTTTAGACTAGATATTGGTAAGTGCTGTCAAATGACTCATAGTGACCCTGTATAGCTAGCTGTGGGCTAATGTGTCAGACAGCAAAGTCATTTGAACTGCAAGGCCAGTGGTTCAAGCTAACCATCTGCTCCTTAGAAACCCTATACAGAGTCGCTATGGGTCGGAATTGACTCGACGGCATTTAACAACAACAATAGCAAGGAGTGGCTGGTGGGTAGAATTCTGTAATTTCATTATCACTAGCCTTAGTGGGTGGGTGGTGCATAAATTTGAATAGTATTAACTTGTCTTATTGTGGGCATATGGATATTATCTTATCATAGATAGCATTATAGATTTCAAAATAACCGTATGATTGTCCTATTTATAATGGCCAACACCAGTCCATTTCAGCTTACCAAAGCCAGGGATAAGCAATCTTTTTGTGCTCCATTTAATTTTTGTTAACTTCCAGGTTTCCTAGATGCCTACTTGATATATTCCACATTCAGATTATTAATAGATGTTTATAGCTATTTCTGCTCATTTTGAGTTGTACCCCATCTACAAATGAAGGTCCCCAAACCTTTACTTTATTAAACATGCCATTTGGGTCAACTTTGTCAAGAAGAGGTAGTCCTTCCTCATTCAAATATTTGTGCTTTCAGCTTCTGGTACTAAATCTGACGGTATTCCTCTGCTATTCATAAGATTTTCAGTGGCCAGATGTTCAGAAGTAGTCTCTGTCTCCTCGTTTTAAATCGTGTTAGTCTAGAAGTGCCAATGAAACCTGTGTATCTGAAACACCAGCAGCATTGGTTCCAACATCTGAGCAACATACATACCACTTCAGTATGACAAGCTGACATAGGAGTGGTGGAAGAAAAAAAAGAAAAGAAAAAGAATAAAACACCATATAAAACTAGTGAGAGGGAAGAAGATGAGAACATTAGAAACAAATATCAATAGGAAGAAAGAGAGGGAAAAACAGAAATATAAGAAAAGAAGAAAAAAGATAAAACAGAATGGATAAAAAAAAAAAAAAAGTGAAAGAGAAGAAACAGAGAAAGGGAAAAAAAAAACGAAACAAAGGAAAAAAGCTAGGTCAGGGACCAGCTCAGAAGCTTCCTGGGTGGGAGGAAGAGGGATGAGAGCCTGGTGCCCAGCACTGGATGGAGTTCCTGCAGACCTCCGTGTACTGTGTTCAGGGCAGCCAAGCTGGAAATGTACCTTGCAGACCTTGATGGTTGCTGAGGTCAGGGTCTATAGTCCCAGGCCCAGAGGCAGCTGGCTATGAGCGTTCTTGCCTGTCTGGAGCTGACTGGGGTCTGTCTGCTTGTTCTGCACATCTCAAGAAACAGTTTGCCTACCTACAGACACTGGGGTAACACATTTGGAGCCCAGCTCACAATGGTGTGGCTTACACGGCATAGCTTGGACTTCTGGCAGAGCATGGGTTGTGCTGGGAACGGATGAGTGTGGGGGCTGACCTCGTCTCCTGTCACTAAGAGAGAATGCAGAGTGAGAGGATTGTACCTTTCTTGTGGCCAGCCGCTGGTGTGCATATATGCTGTCAGTCACTGCTAAGGTCTAATGCTGCTCAGAGAAGTTCCCGATGGTCCTGTTGAGTCACGCCTGCCAACAGTTCACCCATCCATCTCCTCTCTTGTTGCCTGTGTTCAGCTTTTTTTCCTAGTCAGGATTAAGTCCACTTCTGTATCCTTTCCTCTGAAGTCCCAGGGTTATCTTCTACGTCTGTTTCGTGTGGTGTCTTATGTCTTTGCTGTAGAGAGTTTGTATAGCATGTCTGCCTGGCCCACACTCTTGCCAGAACCCATAAAAATAAGTCATGTTCTGTGTATCCCAGATACTTAATGTTGTTGTTAAGGCTGGTTGAGTCGATTCCTTCTCATAGTGACCCTGTACAGAGGTTCTGAGGCTGTAAATCTTTACGGGAGCAGAAAGCCTCATCTTTGTCCCATGGAACAGCTGGAAGTTGTGACCTGCTGATCTTGAGATTACTGGCCTGACTTGTAACAACTGCGCTACTACAGTCCTGGCACTCAACGAAAATAGAGTGAAAGTACTTTAAATCTACTTTAAAAAAAAATGTTTTATTGTGAATTATGTGATAGTTTACATGGGAGAACATTAGTTTTACATTCATCCTATCGTATATTATTTCCTTGCATCATCAACCAACCAAAAGGTATATATACCCTGCCAGCCTGCCCCCCAGTCGTTAGCACACAGTCCCTCTTCCTCTCTGGGTCTAGAGTCACCAGCTGTTCCATCTCTCCACATCATCATCTCTGTCTCCATCTCTAGTATCACTGCTTCTCTGGGTAGGCTCCCGCTCTCCACTACTCTTCCTTAATGGTCCCAGGGACCTCCGCTCCTAGACTGCAAAGTCAGTTACTCCCCGCCTTTTGCTACAAAAGGTCTACCTTTATATTTCAAACCTCACAGTCAGTCCTGATAACAATTATTCACAAGGGAGCTATATCCATCTCCTTTCATCAGCCCTGCCCAGACAAATTGGATACTACTCAGTGGAGATTCTACGCCCTCTGTATCTAGGCTCCCTTTTGAAAGCTTGTAAGCCAGTCACTTCTTGCCTTTGTAGCACTCCCTGCCCCCCCTTTTTGGGTAGCCAATGTCCAGGTTGCCCATCCCTGTCTGCTCTGTGTGTGGAAGGGGTGGGAATGACCCTCACTGCAAAGATTTGTTCCCTCTTTTGAGCTACTGCATCCATAGGTGTAGGTCAAGTTCATCAAATTGTATCAGATTAATCTTTTTTCCCTCTTCTTTCTTCTTCTAGTTGATCATCCAGTCATTGAAGCCAGGTCAAGTGGGTATTATCTGCAAGTGTGGGTGATCTTATGCATATGCCTTCTCTTCTAATCAGCTGGACACTTCACTCTTCACTCTAGTTCTCTGTGGCTATGTTACTGACTTTGGACCCAAGAATCCCCAGGTCTTGCCACACTGCTGGGACTTGGCTCACAGCTTCATTGCTGTTTTTCCCTCACTTCCCCTTATCGGTGACCACCGTGGTCACCAGTCAGAGCACATGTCTGCTTGTGTATTCCCATTGAGTCTTAGTCTTGGAAGGGGCTTTACTCTGAGGGGACCCGACCACTTGCCTTGATGTTTCCTGAGCAAGGAACTTGCTTGTTCTTGTAGTAAGCAGTCGGAGTGTCATTGTTTTGTATTTTTCCTGTTGGTCTGGTATTTTCAAGAAGTATCTTCTGTTCTTCTAGCCAGTCCATGCTGGTCTACTTGTACTTTCAATTGGAAATTTCTCGCCTCAGAAGATTCTGGATGTGGTTCAGGATTCCACCCATCATCTTGTGTAATGCAGAGGCTCCACAGGAAGCCTCCTTCACTGGGCATGTTGTAGCCCCATTTTAGGTATTCCAGTCAGTTATAGACAGAAGATGGATTTATAAGCTTTCCTATGGTGATATTTCTGGCTATTCCTTTCTCTCTCTTTCAAGTATCTATTTTACAATGGTATGCCAGGGAAACCAAGATTCAAAAGATAACCAAGCATCTTAACATTATTTACCCCCTTTTGCCATTCCAACCATGTCTCAAACCCTGTATCCCAGAGCCTTCTTGTTCTAAGGTTGTGCATACATCATTATTTACCTCTACCCCACTTAGCCCATGCAAACCTGCCTAATTGTTTTCCCATCTGCCTTGTTCTTCCATTCCCCTCCCCCTTCTTGTGTATTCACTCCCCCACTCCCTAGCACCCAAAATACCCTGTGTCTATTCCTTACCCTGTGCTCCACCTTCCCCACTCTCTCCTCACCCTATGACACACATCCCAGTAACCAGCAAAGAATCTGCTGCCCCACCCCCCACCCCCTTTAATATGGGTTCTTTTCCTTAGTCTTTTACAGTAGTGGTCCTATGCAGTATTTCTCCTTTTGCGGCTAATTTCACTCCATATAATGTCCTCAAAGTTCATCCATGTAATGCGGTGGCTTGCAGCTTCCATGTTATTCTTCAAGGTAGCATAATATTCCATTGTGTGTATGTACCAAAGTTTTGTTTATCCATTATTCAGTTGATGGGTCCTTAGGCTGTCTCCATCTTTTTGCTATTATAAATAGTGCTGCTGTGAACATTGGTGTGCATATATCTACTTGTGTTATGGCTCGTATTTCTTG
>NW_006408783.1:1417255-1424522 GCF_000296735.1 Chrysochloris asiatica
TGTTAATCTTTTCAAAGAACCAGCTTCTTGTCCTGTTGATTCTTTCTGTAGTTTTTCTGTTTTCTATCTCATTTATTTCTGCTCTAATCTTTATTGTTTCTTTTCTTTTGGTGGCTGTAGGTTCTCTCTGTTGGTCTGTTTCGAATTGTTGTGGGTGCTGTGTTAATTTTGGTTCCTTCTTTTTGGATGTGTGCATTTATTGCAATAAATTGTCCTCTCAGCACTGCTTTCGCAATGTCTCAAAGATTTTGGTATGTTGTGTTTTCGTTCTGAGTGGTTTCTAGGAACTTTGTGAGTTCACATTTAATTTCTTCTGCTACCCAGTCACCTTTCCGGAGGGTGTTATTTAGTTTCCATGTATTTGACTTTACTTCCTTGGTCTTCCTATTGTTGATTTCTAATTTGATAGCATTGTGGTCTGAGAAAATGCTTTGCAATATTTTGATATTTGTGAATTTATGGAGGTTTGTTTTGTGGCCTAACACATGGTCTATTCTGGAGAATGTTCCATGTGCACTGAAAAAGAATGTGTATTGTGCTGTTGTTGGTTTAAATGCTCTGTACACATCTATGAGGTCCAGTTTGCTGATTGTGTTGTTTGTTCTTCTGTGTCTTTGTCAAATTTCTTTCTAGTTATTCTATCCGTTTTTGAAAGTGGTGTATTGAATTTGCCCATGATTATTGTAGATTGTTCTATTTCTTTCTTCATATCTATTAGAGTTTGCTTTTAATATTCTCATGTTAATGGATTTTCATTTTCTTGGTACGTTGTGAAGTGTTAATATTCTTTGAGGTTACCTTGTATTCCATTAACTTTTCCCTCCTTTAGTGCAGTCTGTTTTATCTTGTAATGTACCTGACCTTCTCACCATCTGGATCTCTGTTCCTACATGTTTACATTCTTTCACATCATAATTGTTTTGATCATAGACTGACTTCCCAGATTTTTTGAGTTTGTTCTTACAGTTTTGTTCTGTTCTCGACTCTTCATTCTGATTTATTTCTGGGAGCTGCTGCCACGTATGTCAATCTCTGGTTGTTATCTGTTCTTGTTGGTTCTCAGTCCGCAGAACTTCCTTGAGGATGTTTTGTAGTGCAGGGTTGGCTTTGGAAAAACCCCTTAGCTTCTGTTTATCCTGGAATTTTTTGTTAGACCATTGTATTTGATTGATAGCTTTGCTAGATAAAGGATTCTTGGTTGACAGTTGTTTTTTTTTTTTTCTTTCTTTCTTTAAGAATTTTATATATGTCTACTCATTGCCTTCTAGCTTGCATGGTTTGTGCTCAGAGATTCAAGCTTAATCTGACTTGCTTACCTTTATATGTAATACTTCTCTTTTCTCTAGCTGCTTTCAGGATTGTTTCCTTATCTTTGATTTTGGAGAGCTTGGTTATGATATGTCTTGGTGATTTTCTTTTGGGGTCCATCCTTCTTGGAGTTCGTTGAACTTCTTGAATATTTATCTTTTCACTTTTCAGGATGTTAGAGAAATTTTCTTCCAGCAGTCCTTCACCTATTTCCTCTCTGGACTTGTGTGATTCTTGCTATTCTGGAATGCTGTTAATTCTTAAGTTATTCCTCTTCATGTTGTCCAACATGAATCTTAGACCTTCAGATTTTTTATCTTTTTTTTCCTGTTTGGTCTTCTATCTTAGTGGTATTAAGGGATTTGTCTTCCAGTTCACTGGTTCTGCCTTCCATCTCTTCTATTCTACTCTTTTGCCCTTTCAGTGTATTGTCTATTTCTGATATTCTATTATTGATCGTTTGGACCTCTTTCTGTAAATTTTGAATTTGTTTCCATTGCTGTAGCTATCTTATTTGATTGTTCCTGTAGCGCTTTCCTGACTTCTTCCTTGTTTTTCTCAACTCCATTGTAAAGTGTTTTGAAACATTTTATAATCATTTTTCTGAACTCCTTCTCGGGTATTTCCAAGGCCTGCCCTCCTTCCAGAATGGAATCCATGTCTACCTCTAGGTCATTTGTCTCAAACATTTTATCTTGTTTCTGGACATGTGCTGATATGGTCATCTGCTTTTGCTTCTTGGGCATGTTTAGTGTTTATCTGTGGCCTTGATACTTAATTGAGTATGTGTTTTGGTATTTTTTACGCTTTCTGATTGCCTCCAGGTAGATGTGATCAGAATGTGGGCTTCCCTTTTCATTCTTCTTATTGTTTAACTCAGAGTAACTTTCACAGGTGTTGATTGCCTCCCTGGTGTATGGCAGTTGCTATTGGTTCTTGCCTGGATTTTGGTGTTTTATAGAGTTGCTTGACTATATGGTAGCAGTTGCTGTCTCTTCTTGGATAATATAGGGAGAGAAAGTGTCCCCCAAAGGTAAAAGGGAGAGCATAAAATAGCAAAACAGCAACAGCAAAAAAACAAAACAAAATCTAGATTGGGTATTGTAGTCTGTAATTGCAGGAAGGGAAGGGAAAGAGGAGAGAAAAAAGAAGAAAAAAATCTGTAGCCTAGTATGACTTTAATGTCCTCTTTCAGCTTCTTGCCTTCAAGCCCACCTTGATAAATTTCAAGATGCCACTGTTGGTTGTTAGGGTGTACCTCAGGATTTAATTTAATATTCGGCCTATTTTGTTTTTGAACTCTTTCCCTCTCGACATCCCTTCTGGCCTGTTTGGTATTAAAACCAGTTCAGGAGCAGCTCTTGGGCTGAGAGTAGAAGAAGCCACCTGTGGATTCAAAAGTATGCAATTTCTTACTTCCGCTGCAAGTTCCACTAGCTGTAAGCCTTTAAACTTTAAAAATATTCCTACCTATGTGGTTCAGAGTTTTTGAGCTGTGCCCTGGTATTCTGTGGTATTGCTGACAGTGAATTTCACTGCACCTCTACCCTCTCCGCCATCAAGCCTTCCTCCCAAATCTACTTTTATAGAGGTATCTTTTTGTTGTTGTTCCATCACATTCAGTATCTGATGCTTTTACTTTTGGTTTCTGGATGTGTGTTTTATTTCTAATGGAAAGCTTGTTTCCAAGGCCTATTAGCGATAAAAGGAGGAATCAATTCTAAAGTTTAATATAGCATTTCTTAGTACAGAGAAGTTTGGTTTACAAGTTCAGCAAAACTGAGAATGTTCAGTAAGAAAAAAAAAATTAACTAGGACATGAAGATTTGTAAGTCTTTGGATTAACAGTAGGAAGATTTTAGCAAAGGGAGAGAAAGAGCTAAAAATCAAATTTACTGGCTTATGAGAGAGAATGTTGTTGTTATGTGCCATGGAGTCGGTTCCGACTCATAGTGACCCTGTATAGGGTTTCCGAGGCTGTAAATATTTACGGGAGCAGAAAGCCTCATCTTTCTCTCGCAGAACAGCTGGTAGTTTCGAACAGCTGACCTTAAGGTTCACAGCCTGATTCGTAACTACTACGCTACCAGAGCTCCTTTATGAAAGAGAGAATAGACGTCCCAGAGATGTTGGTTAAGTAAGATAAAGCTAACTACTGAACAAATGAATAAACTTTGAAACCTGCGTTGCTTGACAAGGTGTTCTCACCCAGAGTCACAGGCTCTGTGGTGATGTTTATGTACTGTGGTCCTCCTCGTCATTTGGGAACCATACACACAAGGCTTTAAAACCAACTAGTGCGTCAGTATGGTGGGAAAAACCAGGTCCAGGACGGTGCTGGAGGTTTGTATGGGCTAGCCCTGTAAGTAGCGTACATTACTTCTGCCTGCCTAGCCACACTTTAGTCACATGACCACACCTAACTGCAATGCAGAATGGTTTATAGGAGGGTCAATGAAAAAGTATTGCTGTAAAAGCATAGAAACTTTTTATTTAACAGAAGTATTAAAATGTGAAGCCATTGTTTCTCGATATATCCTCCATCTAGGGCTATGCACATCTGAAGTTAGTTTCCATCTCTGTAACCCTTCCCCAAGGAATTCTGCCTTCTTCAGTTTTACAGCATGTCAGAATTGCCTTTTGGGTATCAAAGAACTCGATTCATATTCCTTTTAAATGTACTTTGAATTTTGGAAACAAATGGAAGTCTGAAGGGCTGTAGGGTGAATGGAGTACAGCTTGCCAATGAAATCTTGTAAGACATCCCATGATACCGTCAAAGAATGAGCAGGCACGTTGTTGGCACAACTTTGCTGTCTAGTTTCTCTTCAGTACAATTTTCAGTGTACTTAAAACTCCTTCCTAATAAGCTGACTTGATTGTCTTGTGTCATTTCAATAATCTATCCAGTTTTGACCCCTTTAGACTCTCCCTAATAGTTGCCATAACAGATTCCCTTGAATGGAGCTTTTCACTGAAGGTGCTCTATTGAGACTAAGACAAGTGTACGGCTTAGAGAATGTGTCTACAGCCACTCACTGATTGCAGAGACATGTTTAAACATGTTAAGGTTGAAATAAACCCATTCATGCATTATCTGAAACCCAAGTAGCAATACGTTTTTTTTGTTTACCATTGTATTTTGTCCACTTTGACATGCTTTCTGTTAGACCATGCTTCCTTCTTGATAGCTAGTATCCAGTGCTTTAAAGCATAATATTTAATAGTGAAGTGTTTTTTAAAAATAAAAGATGTAAAATATATATATGGTTAAAGACTCACCTTCCCTCTAGTTTGGTTTTGTATGCATGTGTGTGTAAAATGGATATAGTTTAAATTTGCATTGAAATGCTATAAACATTTTCTAGGACTGTTTTTACCCACAATTTAGTAACTATATATCATACAAGAGAGCTTCAGAAATAGTTTGTGGAAAAACTACATTATCTTTAATTCCATTTTCCATCAACTTTTTCAAGCCCTATTATTAAGAGTATGAGAAAATGATTTTCTGGTATTAAAGAGTGTGAATGCTCTTGATAGATAACTGTCTAGTAGACAATATTTAGAGTACTTACTTCAAAGTGTTTTAGCCCAGTTTCTCCTTTACATTTCTGAACATTCCTGCTTTCTGAAATCCTGTTTTAGAAAGTTAGTCTCTAGCACTGAGGTTTGTCCGTTGGTAAGGGTGTAGCTAAATAAGAAACTTGGAAAAGGAGAGACAATTTCTTTGAGATCTTTATTTCTTGACAAACTATCTTAAATTTATTATGCCTTAATAGTATAAACAATATTGTCCCATTAATACAGTTTGCTATTCTCAGTTACCAAGAAATCTTTTGTATCTAAGATTTAAAGTGAATGTTTGGCTAGAGTTACGTTTTGGAAGACCCGATGGCCTTTTAATAATGAGCTAATTAAAAACCAAAAAATAACTGGCCTATTTTCTTTAAGACACCCCCCCCCCAAAAAAAAAAAAAAAAAATTGCCCTCAGGTTGATTCTGACTCATAACGATCCTATAGAACTGAGCAGAGCTATTCCTTAGGTTTTCTGAGACTGTAAACATTTATGGGAGCAGACAGCTCATCTTTCTCTGGCAGAGTGACTGGTGTATTTGACCTTAGGTTGGAAGCCCAGTACTTAGCCCACTGAGCCACCTGGGCTCTTTCATAGGAGTAGAAAATGAGGCAAATAAGAAGGCAGCACACACCCCTGACATGCCAGGCTAAGGAACTTCACCTGTGCAAAAATGTGCTTGCTACTCTCGTACTCTCTCAGACAGTTGCAGATTGTATTTTTAAAAACTTTTTTATTAGCAATAATGTAAAGTTCAGTCTTGGTACAGTCAATATTGTTGTAGTCAACTCACCAAGTTATTTTACTGTCATTATTACCTTATTCCAAAACATTTTCTTTACTCCATAAAGAAACTCCCTGCTCACTGGCAGCCACATGGATACTTTTCTGTCTATACGGGTCTGCCTCTTCTGGGCATCTCATATAAATAGAATCCTACAACATATGATCTTTTGTGTCTGACCGCTTTCACTGAGCTTAATGCTTTCAAGGTTCATCCACCTGGTAGCTTATATCAGAACGTTACTGGTTTTTATAGGTGACTAATGTGTGGTGCTGTGGGTTAATGCACTGGACTGCAAAGTTGGTTTGTACCGCAAGGTAAGCAGTTCAAGCTCAACACCCACTCCTTGGAAACCCTATATAGGATCACTATGGGTCGTAACTGACTCAACAGCAATACTCCATTATATCAGTTTACCACAGTTTACTTTCCTGTTAATCAGTTAATAGGTGTTTTGGTTTTCTCCACTTCTGGGCTGTTATGAGTAATGCATGCTACTTTAACCACTTGTATGAATAAAAGTTTTTGATTCTTTTGGCTATATACCTACAAGTGGATAGGCTGAGTCTATGGTAAAGACATTTTTGAAAGTCTGGAAAGAAAGTTGAGACATGACATTAAAATGAAACACTTCTCTCATCTGTTTACCTTTATAATATTTGGTTAACTAGATGTGTACTGCAGAGGCTATTAGTTGGATTTCCTGGTGTGTGTTTTAATAGGGGAACGAGGAGAAAAGTAAATGCCTTAAAAGCAGTGTACAAACTTCTGTCTCACTGGCAGCTGACTCTGTAAATAGTTCTCTTTGGATTTCATCCAAGGCAAAAGCAGATGGAGAAGGCATTGTTTAATGGAACATGGCAGTAGGTTAAGATTTTTTCACCTTGGGGATTATTCACTGAAAATAGCGGATGTCCTTTTCATCAAGTTAAAACATAACTTGTTTAAACATCCTTTTACCTACTACATGTGACCAAAAATATTTTTCAATGTCTTGCGCCAGATGTCCTTGAACTTTCTCTATGGTATAGCATAAAACTTAATTTCTACAAAGCAGAAATGGCCACCTATAGACAAACATTCACTAAATTTAAGATATAAGATACTTCTTCATATAGCAAACGGTATTAATGAAACAATATTGTTTATACTGTTTGTTGTTGTTAAGTGCCACCGAATCAGTTACAACCCATAGCAATGGCGTAGTAGATTAAGATAGAGCTTGTCAAGAAATAAGGATCTCCCAAAGAGAACATGCATAATGGCTTTGTTGTGAAGTGCCGTTGAGTCGATTCCTACTCAGCGACCCTGCATAGGGTTTCCAAAGAGCAGTTGGTGAGTTTGAACTGCCAGCCTTGTGGTTCAAACCTACCTTGCATTCTAGTGCTTTATCCCACAGCACCACACCAGGACTCCATGTAGACTTTGTTAGTTTTGGTAAGTGCTGGTGAGTCAGTCCTGATTTATAGTGACCCTTTATAGGGTTTCTGAAGAGCAACTGATAAACTTAAACCAATGACCTTGCAGTTCAAACTGACTTTCAAAATGCAGTCTAGCACATTAACCCACAGCGCCACACCAGGACTCCATAATGACT
>NW_006408783.1:1424622-1425977 GCF_000296735.1 Chrysochloris asiatica
TTTCTATTTCCAACCTTCTGAGGAAACACCCTATTGTTTTCCAGAAAAGTTGGACCATTTTGTAATCCCACCAGCGATGTAGGAGTGTCCCAGTCTCTCCACATCCCTGCCAGCATTTATTGTCTCTACTTTTTTGATCGTTGCTGTTATTGCTGGTGTGAGATGATATCACTGTTGTTTTGATTTGCATCTCTCTAAGGAACTCTGGTAGTGTAGTGGTTATGAATTGAGCTGCAAACCTCAAGGTCAGCAGTTTGAAACTACTAGCTGTTCCTCAGGAGACAGGTGAGGCTTTCAGCCCCCATAAAGATTTACAGCCTTGGAAACCCTGTACAGGGCCTCTATGAGTCGAAATCGATTCAATGGCACATAACAACGACGATGGCTAGTGATTGTGAACATTTCTTCATATGTTTGTTGGCTGCCCGGATTTCCTCCTTGGTGAAGTGTTTGTTCATGTCCTGTGCCCATTTTTCAATTGTTTTGTTTTTGTTTGTTTTTTTTCTTGTAGAGGTGTTGTAGTTTCCTATATATTTTAGAAATGAGTCCCTTGTGGGTTCTCTTTTTACTCTTCTGGTGATGTCTTTGGATGCACATAAGTTTTCAATTTTCAGTATATCCCAATCATCTATTTTGTCTACTTTTGTTTGTGTAGTTTTCAAAATGTTTGGTAGTCTCTGTATTCCCTGATTTAGTGCCCTCACATATTTGTCCCTATATTTTCATTGATGGCCTTCATAATTTTGGGCTTCACATTTAGGTCTTTAATCCATGCTGAGTTGGGTTTTGTATAGGGCTTGAGGTAAATAAAGGTCTTGTTTCCGTCTTTTGCATATCGCTTTCCAGTTCTGCCAGCACCATGTGTTGAAGAGACTATCCCCTCCCCATGTGATATATTTAGGTATTTTGTCAAAAATCAGTTGACTGTGGATGGGTTAGTTTCTGGAGTCTCGATTCTGTTCCATTGATCAATGTATCTTTCATTGTACCAGTACCAAGATGTTTTGACCACTGTAGCCATGTAATAAATTTTGAAGTTGGGGAGTAAAAGGTTTTCATCCTTCTTCTTAAGTAGTGCTTTGCTAATCCTGGGTTTCTTTCCTTTCCATATTATAATGTTTGTAATTGTTTTTCCCATCTCTTTGAAGAATGTCATTGGAATCTGAATTGGGATTGCATTATATGTGTAAATAGCTTTGGGCAGTATTGACATTTTCACAATTTTAAGTCTTCCTATCCAGGAACATGGTACATTCTTCCATTTTTGTAAGTCTCTTTTGGTTTCTGGTAGTTTTCTTTATATAGGTTCTTTGTTTCTCTGGTTACATTTGTCCCTAGATATTTCATCCTTTGGG
>NW_006408783.1:1426077-1428699 GCF_000296735.1 Chrysochloris asiatica
ATATTTTTAAGTATACTTAAATGCAAAATACTATAAAATAAGTACGATTAGATAGTAAACATTTGAATACCAGGTTTAGAAAAACCATTTTAATATAGCTCTTACAGTTTCATTAAACTAGTTATTATTAACAAATAGATTATTGGAAGCAGTTTATTAAATATTTTAGGGACTCCCATATGTGAGGTAGTAAGTCCTGGTGTGGTGCTATAGGATAAGCACACAGAGATTGTGGTTCAAACCTACCAGCTGCTCTTTTTTGAGTCCATATACAAGGTTGCTATGAGTTGGAACCAGTTTGACGCTGCTTAACGAAGACAGTCTTTGGGGGAAAGGAGTCCTGCTAGCACAGTGATTAAGCGCTTGGCTGCTAACAGACAGGTCAATGATTCCAAGCCCCCAGCCCTGCACAAGAGAGTGACCTGGAACCCTGCGGGCAGTCTGCGTATGTATGTCAGGGTCACTTGGAGCTTGACTCAAATGCATTGAGTTTGGCTTGTTTTTATCTTTAGGGATGGAGGCAGGGTAGAGCAAAGTGATCCTTGCCCCCAAAGTTCTGGGGTGCAAATGAGGTGGCAAAAGAGCTGTTGACTAGAAAATTTCATTGAACCAGAAGTTTTATGTGTGGGGCTGAGGAAATTAATGCTGCTTTAATCTATATCAAAGCTTCAAGTCCTGGTGTGGTGTTGTACGATAAGCACTGGACTGCTAATTGCAAGGCAGCAGTACAGATCCAACAGCTGCTCCTCAGAAACTTCATGCAGGGTCACTATGAGTTGGAATAGACTTGACAGCATTTAACAACACTAACAACAGCTAACAAAGCTTATCATTATCTAGTTTGTAAGGAGAAATCATTGAGGGCCCACATCTGTTGCCTGAGATCATGAATTGTGAGGCAGTAAATTGGTAAGTGACACATCCATTACTAAAGAGTCCTTATGGCACAGTGGTCGAGTCTGCCTGGTAAACAAAACATCGGAGGAATCTTGGCTGAAACCAGAGAATACCAGAAAGATGCTTACCTGTACTTCAGTGACTACAAAAAGCTTTTGACTGTGTAGATCATAATAAGCTATGGACAACGTCGCCGACAATGAGTATTCTGGAACACTTAATTGTACTCATGAGGAACCTGTACATAGACCAAGGGGACACTGAATGGTTTAAAATTAGGAAAGGTGTGCATCAGGTTTATATTCTGTCACCATACTTACTCAATCTGTATGCTGAGCACATAATCCTGAATTACATGAAGAACATGGCATCAGGATTGAAGGAAGACTCAGTAACAACCTGTGATAGGACTGAAAATACTTACTGATGAAGATCAAAGACCATAGCCTTCAGTATGGGTTGCAACTTAGTATAAAGAAATCAAAAATCCTGACAAATCTGATAAATGGTAAAAAGATTGAAGTTATCAAAGACTTCATTTTGCTTGGATCCACCATCAACACTCATGAAAGCAGCAGTCAAGAAATCAAACAACACATTGCACTGGGCAAATCTGCTGGACAAGACTTCCCTAAAGTGTTCTAGAGCAAGTTGTCACTTTGAGAATGAAGAGTGCCTGACCCAAGCCATGGTATTTCAATAGCTTCATATGCAGTGAAAGTTGGACAGTGAATAAGGAAGACTGCGGAAGAATTGATGCGTTTGAGTTATAGTGTTGGAGGAGAAAATTAAAATTACCATGGACTGCCAGGAGAGCAAACAAATCTGTATTGGAAGAAGTACAGCCAGAGTGCACCTTAGAAATCAGAATGGCCAGAGTTGTCTCTCATACTTCAGTCATATTATCAGGAGGGACCAGTCACTGGAGAAGGCCATCATATTTGATAAAGTGGAGAGTCAGAAAAAGAGGAAGACTCCTCAATGAGATGGATTGGCACAGTGGCAGCAACAAAGGGCTCCAGCGTAGTAGTGGTTGTGACATTGGTGCAGGAACAGGCAGTGTTTCATTTCGTTGTGCATAAGGACACTATGAGTTGGTACCTACTCTATGGCACCTAACAACAACAAGCTAACCCAAAAGATGGGCAGTTCGATCCTACTTGTGGCTTTGAGAAAGAAAAGACCTGATGCTCTGGTTTTGTTAACGATCACAACTTAGAAAACCCGGCGGGGCTGTTCTGCTCTATCTTAGAGTGTCTTTTTGAGTAGGAATAGAATCAAGAGCACACAACAACACCTATTTACTGATCTTTTCGGTTTTCAATATATTTTCGCTGTGATGATTGCGATGATGGGCATCTTTTGAGTACATACATAACTATTCAGACATAATTTCATTCAAAGAGGTTTTCCATATTAGAGAATATTTAGAAATGTGATTATTGATCTTTGTGTTTTGTTCTTTGCTGTTTGTACTTTCTTTTATTTCCGTGACTGTCTCCTGAAGGAAATGAGAAGCACAGAGTGTCTTTAATAAAGGGACCTGAGTAGTGGACCACAAGGATGGCCAGAGGATAGTTTACTGTTTACTATTTTATCCCTTTTTGAATATTTGTGACTATGTTAATCTGTTCATAAATTGAGCATTACAAAGAGCAGTTTGAACTACTGATCTTGTGACTAGCATTCATTGTTTATCCAATAGTGCCATTGTCCTCTATTTTT
>NW_006408783.1:1429279-1438023 GCF_000296735.1 Chrysochloris asiatica
CCCATTTTGGATAGTCAATGTCCAACTTGCCCATCCCTGGCTACTCTGTGTGTGGAGGGGGTAGGAATGATCCTCACTGTAAAGATTTGTTCCCTCTTTTGAGCTACTGCATCCAGAGGTGTAGGTGAAGTTCATCAAATTGTATCAGATTACTCTTCTTTCTTCTTCTAGTTGTATTCTTATCATCCAGTCATTGAAGCCAGGTCAAGTGGATATTATCTGCAAGTGTGGGTGTTCTTGTGCATATGCCCTCCCATCTTATCAGCTGGACACTTCACTCTCCACTCTAGTCCTCTGTGGCTATGTCACTGACTCTGGGCCCAAGAGTCCCCAGGTCTTTCCACACTGCTGGCCAACCAGGTCTCCACCCTGGTTCACAGGAGTCTATTCAACATTGTAGAGCTTAACTCACAGCTTCATTATTGTTTTTCCCTCGCTTCCCCTTATTGGTGATGAACATGGTCACCAATCAGAGCATGTATTCCCATTGAGTCTTAGTCTTGGAAGAGGGTTTGCCTTGAGGGGACCCGACCACTTGACATGATGTCTCCTGGGTAAGCAACGTGCTTGTTCTTGTAGTAATCAGTTGAACTACCTATATTGTTTTATATTTTTCCTGTCAATCTTTCTTTCAAGAAGTATCTTCTGATCTTCTAGCTGTTCCAGGCTGGTGTGCTTGTCCTTTCAAGAGGAAATTTCCCACCTCAGAAGATTCTGGATGTGGTTAAAAGTGGAAACCTATGGTCTTATGTAATGCAGAGGCTCCACAGGAAGCCTCCTTCACTGGGTACGTTGTAGCCCCATTTTAGGTATTCCAATCAGTTATAGGCAGAAGATGGACTTACAAACTTTCTATGGTGATATTTCTGACTATTCCTTTCTCTCCCCCTCAAATGTCCATTTTATAATGATATGCCAGCGAAACCAAGATTCAGAAGATCGGCAAGCATCTTAACATTATTTCCCCCCTTTCCCCTTTCCAACCATGTCTCAATCCCTGTACCCCAGAGCCCTTTTGTTCTGAGATTGTGCATACATCATTATTTACCTCTGTCCCACTAAGCCCACGCAAACCTGCATAATTGTTTTCCCGTCAGCTTTGTTCTTCCATTCCCCTCCCCCTTCTTGTGTATTACCCCTCTCCCTAGCACAGTAACTATCCTGTGTCTGTTCCCTGCCCCGTGTTCCACCTTTCCCTTCTTCCCCTCACCCCACCCCCACCTTTAATATGGGTTTTTTTGTCCCGTAGTCTTTTAAAGTAGTGATCCTATGCAGTATTTCTCCTTTTGTGACTGACTAATTTCACTCAGCATAATGTCCTCAAGGTTCATCCATGTAATGCGATGGCTTGCAGCTTCCTTGTTATTCTTCAAGGTAGCATAATATTCCATTGTGTGTATGTACCACAGTTTGTTAATCCGTTCTTCAGTTGATGGGCACTTAGGCTGTCTCCATCTTTTTGTTGTGAACATTGGTGTGCATATATCTTCTCGTATTATGGCTCGTCTTTCTTGTAGGTAAATACCAAGTAGAGGAATTGCTGGATCATAAGGTATTTCTATTTCCAGCCGTCTGAGGAAGGTCCGTATTGCTTTCCAGAGAGGTTCATTGTCCTATTCTTATCAATTGATATCTGTCTGCTAATTGATATCTGTTTTCTGACACATTCTTTATATCATTTGCAATTCAAAATGAGAATACCACAGTCAACATCATGAATGGAGAAAGACTGAGAGCCCTCTCATTAAGATCAGAAACCAGACAGGGATTTCAGTTCACACCACTGATATTCATCATTTTTTTGGAAGTCTAGCCAGAGCTGTTAGGCTAGAAAAAATCAAGCATCCCAATTTGGGAAGGAGAAAATGAAGCTGTTCATTTTCACAATCATGATTATATACATAGAAAATCCCCAATAATCCATAGGAAAGCTGTTAGAACTAATAAATGAATTGAGCATTGGTGTAGTGCAGATTAAACACATTTATTTATACATCAGCAGTGAACAAGTAGAAAAGGAAATTAAGAAAACATTAATGTTTACTATAGAAGCTAAAGGAACAAAGAGCCTGCAAAAAAGCTTAACCAGGAGGCTGAAAGACTTGTACACAGACAGCTAATCCAATTTTAAGAAAAGACATGAAAGAAAGAAGAGCTCTAGTGGTGCAGTGGTTAGGTGCTCAGCTGCTAATGGAAAGGCTGGTGGTTTCAGCCCACCAGCCACTCTGTGGGAGTCTCCCATAAAGATTATAGCTTAGGAAACCATTTGGGCAGTTCTACTTTGTCCTACTCTTCGTCAGAATTGACAGTACACAGCAACAAATAAAGTGGAAGGATAGTCCATGTTCGTGGATTGGAAGGCTTAGTATAGTTCAAAGGCCACTAGTCAGAAAAGCATTCTAAAAGCATTCCTGCATTGCCTATCAAAATTCTAACAGCCTTCGTTACAGAAAAGCCAATCCTCAGATTTATGGGGAAGGGCAAGGGACCCGGAATAGTTATTCTTGAAGAAGAATGAAGTAGGAGGACTGACACTTCCTGATTTCAGATCATAAGGCCATAGTAATTATAATGGTACAATAATAATCATGTAGACCAATGGGATAGAATAGAGAATCTAAGTATTAATCCCTATAGCTGTGATCAGCTGATTTTTGACAGGAGTGCTAAATCCAGGCAGTGGGGAAAGACATCTCTTTAAAACCTGATGCTTGGTAGTTTCCGGTTTTGGTGGGCAGCAGAGACATCCAGGTAGAAAAGGCTCCGTGGGGGAGGGTTTGAAAACCCAAGAGAAGCTCATGGAACACCACCAGAGCTCTGGATCTAGCATAAGATACAGGGCGTCAGTTTATCGCATGCACAAGTGGAAAAAATCACAATATAAAGTAAAATACTGTGAGGCTTGAGACAGGTGTGGCCACCCACCTGGGCGGAGTTCAGAGGGCGGGGCTAGCTACAGCGAGACTGGCACAGGGAACCAGTACTAAAAGCGGCGCAGTGACATTTGCAAAAGCAGGTGCAGGGATTTCTACACATTTTTCCCTTCTATTCCTTGTCATGCCTTTTTTGCACAGCCCGGACACCTTCAGGCAGGTGGGTATGCACCCACCTTTTCCCCTTCCCCCAGAAAATAAAGTCCAGTGCTGAGACCATAGTTTTCCCGTGGCACAAAAAGAGTTTGGCGGCTGTTTATGACATCAGCCTGTGGGTCCCTGCCCTAAAGTTAACTTATGCAGGACCCTTTACTATACTGCAAGAAAAAAACCATATAAACAATCTGTAAAACCCCAGCATAAAAGAACGCATTATCTCGAGAATTACTATGTGCACACTCAGATACCTGACTGACCTTCAGAAACATTAACTTTCTCCCATTAACTTCTCAATATCTATCTGCACACCTTTACAGTGGTGACTAGAGGAGGGGCCTGAACGAATGGACACCCCCACCCACTTACTGGAGGCATCTTTGGTCTATACACACTGCCTGTGTATATAGCAAGGCAACTGGACATTCGGCCACAGTTTTATTTTTGTTTCAGAGTGGTAGTTTTTTTTCTCTGTTTTTATATTGCTTCTGCTTTGGGGGCTTTTAATCACACATTTTTACTAGAGGTGGGAGCTTTTTCTCCCTACATTACCCAAGAAGAGACAGCAGTCATGGCCATATAGCCAAGCTGCAAGCATACCCCATAATAGTCAACCATTGAGACAAGAACCAATAACAGCTGCTAATACGCATTACACGCATTACACCCAGTAAGCTTAATAACACAACAAGAAACATCCATTTAAGCATTAAAAAACAACAACCATATAACATCTGGAAATGACAAAGAAAAGATCTCAAACACAACAAACAATCTCAAAACATTTCCAAAACCAGAAAATAGTAACTGAGACAAATGTGCTGGAGACAAAGGCTCCCCAGAAGAGGAAGAGCAGGCTTTAGATTTGCCTGAGAAATAATTCAGAGGAATGATATGGAAACAAATATAAATGCTCGAAAAAGGGGTGGAGGAAAACAAGGAAGAAGTCAGGAAAGTACTACAAGAGCAAGCAAGCAAGATTGACACAGCAATGGAAACAATTCAGAGCTTGCAAAAAGAGGTCCAGATGATTAATAATAAAATAGCAGAAATGGACAATACACTGAAAGGGTAAAGGAGCAGAATAGAAGAGATGGAAGCCAGAAGTAGTGAGCTGGAAGACAAATCTTTCAATACTGCTAAAATAGAAGAGCAAGATGAAAAAAAGGATAAAAAAATTGGAAGGGAGCCTAAGATTCATGCAGGATAACATGAAGAAGAACAGCTTAAGAATATGGCATTCCAGTATAGGAAGAAATCAGAGAAGTCCACAGAGGAGATAGTTGAAGAGCTTCTGGAAGAAAACTTCCCTAACATCTTGAAAGATGAGAAGGTATACATTCAAGAAGCCGAATGTACCCCAGGAAGGATGGACCCCAAAAGAAAGTCACCAAGACATATAATAATCAAGCTCTCCAAAATCAAAGACAAGGAGAGAATTCTAAAAGCGGCCAGAGAGAAATGTCAGTTGCAAAGGCAAGCAAATCAGATTAAGCTCTATTCAGCACAAACCACACAGGCAAAAAGGCAATGGGGAAACATATACAAAACCCTAAAAGAAGAAAACTGCCAACCAAGAATCGTCTATTCAGCAAAACTATCAACCAAATACGATGGTGCAATCAAAACATTCCAGGATAAACAGAACTGAGAGATTATAGTTCTTTGGATTGAAAACCAACAAGAACAGACAACAACCAGAGATTGACCGGCATGGCAACACCACCTGTAGCTCATTCGACAGATAGAACTTGCAAAAAGAGGTCCAGATGATTAATAATAAAACATCTGGACCTCAAGTCCAGAACAGAACAAAATTATAATAACGAATTCAAAGGACCTGGGAAGTCAACCGAAGATCAAAATAATATCAATGTAAAAGAAGGGATAAATGTAGGAACAGAGATCCAAGTGGTGAGGATGTCAGGTAGATTACTGGATAGAATAGATTATCTTAAACAGAGAGAAAAGTTAATAGACTATAAGGTAATCCCAAAGAAAGTTAATACTTCACAACTTAACCATGAAAAAAACATACAAGCAGAACAAGCAAACATGAAAACTAAGAAGAAACCAACGAAATAGCACAAAAAACACAAACTCAGCACAAGAAGGTATGCAGAACAAAGGAACGAACAGCACTTCAAAAAAAATTAATATAATGGCAGCAATTAATTCATACCTATTGATAATTACATTGACTGTCAATGCACCAGTGAAGAGACAGAGAGTGGCAGATTGGATAAAAAAAAAAAAAGCAAGACCCTTCAATATGCTGCCTGTAAGAGACACACCTTACACACAAAGACAAAAAGTCTGGAAAAAATTTACCAAGCTAACTGCAACAATAAACAAGCAGGAGTGAAAATACTAATCTCCAACGAAGTAAACTTTAAGATAAAAACCAGCATAAGAGACAAAGAAGGACACTATTTCATGATCAAAGGGTCAATTGAACAAGATGACATAACCATAATAAATATATACTCTCCCAATAAAAGAGCAACAAGATACATGAAGCAAACCTTACTGGAATTGAAGAAAGAAATAGATAGCTCTATAATTAATAGTGGGGGATTTTAACACACCACTCTCGAAAAGGGACAGAACAACCAGAAAGAAACTCGACAAAGTTACAGAGGAACTTAACAACACAATCAACCAACTTGACCTCATAGATGTATACAGAGCATTCAGTCCAACAACAGTACAATATACATTCTTCTTCATTGTGCATGGAACATTTTCCACAATTGACCATGTGTTAGGTCACAAAGCAAGCCTTCATAAAATTACAAACATCAAAATTCTACAGAGCATCTTCTCAGACCACAATGCTATAAAACTAGAAATCAGTAAGAAGACCAAGGCAATAAAGTGGAATACATGAAAACTGAACCAACACCATGCTGAAAAGCAACTGGGTAAAAGAAAAAATTAAATGTTAATTCACAAAGTTCCTAGAAACAAACAGATTGAAAACACAACGTACCAAAATCTTTGGGACACAGGAAAAGCAGTGCTGAGAGGACAATTTATTGTGAAAAATGTGGGAAAAAAACAAAATTAACACATTAACACAGTATCTTCAATAATTAGAAGCAGACCAGCAGAGGGAACCTACAGTCACTAAAAGAAAAGAAATAATAAAGTTAAGAGCAGAAATAAATGAGATGGAAAATCGAAAAACTATAGAAAGAATCAACAGGACAAGAAGTTGGTTCTTTGAAAGGATTAATAAAATTGACAAACCATTGGCAAACCTAACCAAAGAAAAGAGGGAGAAGACACGAGTAACTTGCATTAGAAAAACACGGGTGATTTCACAATGGAACCAAATGAAATCAAAAGAATAATAAGAGAATACTATGAAGCGTTGTACTCCAACAAATTCAAAAACTTAGAAGAGATGGATGCATTTTTAGAAAAACACGACTTACAAAACTTAAAGTAGAAAACCTGAAAAGACCCATAACAAAAGAAGAAATTGATTAAGTCATCAAAAAAACTCCCAACCAAAAGAAGTCCAGACCAAGATGGTTTCACTGGTGAGTTCTACCAAACATTCAGGGAAGAGCTGTTACCAATTCTACTCAAATTATTCCAAAATATAGAAGAGAATGGAAAATTTCCTAACACCTTTTATGAAGCAAGCATATACCTCACACCAAAACCAGGGAATGACATCATCACTAAGAAAGAAAACTACAGACCACTATCCCTTCATGAACATAGACGTAAAAATTCTCAACAAAATCCTAGTCAACAGAATCTAGCACCGCATCAAAAAAATAATACATCACGACCAAGTGGGTTTCGTGAAAGTGATGCAAGGATGGTTCAACATTAGAAAAACAATCAATATAATCCACCACATAAATAAGAAAAAGGAAAAGAACCACATGATCATATCAATCGATGCAGAAAAGGCATTTGACAAAATCCAACATCCAATCCTGATAAAAACACTCAACAAAGTAGGAATTGAAGGGAAATTCCTCAACATAATCAAGAGCATACATATATAAAACCAACAGCCTACATCACTCAATGGAGAGAAACTGAAAGCCTTCCCTCAGTGAACGGGAACCAGACAAGGATGCCCTTTGTCACCACTCCTCTTCAATGTTGTTTTGGAAGTCTTAGAGCTATACAACACAAAAGGGAGAATAAAGGCATCCAAGTTGGCAAAGAAGAAATGAAACTCTCTCTATTTGCAGACAATATGATCCTATACACAGTATACTTTCATATTCATTATAAAAACTACTATACATCATTGGAAGAGTCAGCAAAGTGGCAGGGTATAAGATCAACATACAAAAATCAATTGGATTCCTTTATAGTAACAATTGACAGTGCTGAAAAGGACATTAGGAAAGAATTATCACTTACAGTCACCTCCCAAAGGTTGAAATATTTAGGAATAAACATAACCAGAGAATCAAAGGACCTGTACAAAGAGAATTACAAAATACTACTACAAGAAACCAAAAGAGACTTACAAAAGTGGAAGAACAAACCATGTACCTGGATAGGAAGACTCAACGTGGTGTGAAAATGTCAATACTACCCAAAGCAATTTACATAGAATGCAATCCCAATTCAGATTCCTGCGACATTCTTCAAAGAGATAGAAAAGACAATTACAGACTTTATACGGAAAGGAAGGAGACCCAGGATAAGCAAAGCACTGCTCAAGAAGAAGGTTAGAAGCCTCTCATTCCCTGATTTCAAAATCTACTACACGGCTACAGTGGTCAAAACAGCCTGGTACTGGTACAATGAAAGATACATTGATCAGTGGAACAGAGTCAAGAATCCCGAAATTAACCCATACACATACAGCCAACTGATTTTTGACAAAGTGCCTAGTATATTGCATGGGGAGGTGATATAGTCTCTTTAACAGATGGTGCTGGCAGAACTGGAAAGCAATATACAAAAGATTGAAACAAGACCTTTACCTCATGCCCCATACAAAAACCAACTCAGCATGGATTAAAGACCTAAATGTGAATCCCCAAATTATGAAAGTCATCAATGAAAACATAGGGACAAATATGAGGGTTCTAATTCAGGGCATAAGGAGCTCTGGTAGCATAGTGGTTACAAATTGGGCAGAGAACCGAAAGGTCAGCAGTTCGAAACTACCAGCTGCTCTGCAGGAAGAAAGGTGAGGCGTTCTGCTCCCGTAAAGATTTACAGGCTCTGAAACCCTGTACAGGGTTGCTATGAGTCGGAACCGACTCCATGGCACATAACCACCGCCACCACCAATTCAGGGCATACATAGGGTACCAAACATTTTGAAAAGTACACAAACAAAATTAGGCAAAATAGATGATGGGACATACTAAAAACAAAAAACTTACCGTGCATCACAAGACTTCACCAAAAGAGTAAAAAGGGAACCCACAGATTGGGAAAAATATTTTGCAATGACACATCAGACAAGGGACTCATTTCTAAAATATATAGAAAACTACAACACCTCTACAAGAAAAGGACAAATAACCCAATGTAAAAATGGGCACAGAACATGAACAGACACTTCACCAAGGAAGAGATCCGGACAGCCAACAAACACATGAAGAAATGTTCACGATCACTAGCCATTAGAGAGATGCACATCAAAACAACAATGAGATATCA
>NW_006408783.1:1438709-1439294 GCF_000296735.1 Chrysochloris asiatica
GGGCTGTCTGGGACAGAGGTAAATGATGATGTATGTACAACCTTGGAACAACAGGGCTCCAGGATACAGGGATTCAGACATGGTTTGAAGCGGTAAAAGAGGGGAATAATGTTAAGATGTTTGGCTGTCATTTGAATCTTGGTTTCCCTTCCCTACCATTGTATAATAGACACTTGGCTGGGGGTGGGGGGTGGGGCGGAATAGCCAGAATCATCACTACAGAAAGCTTGTAAGTCCATCTTCAGCCTATAACTGATTGGAATACCTTAAAAGGGGCTAGAAGTTGCCCCCTGATAATGGCTTCCTCTGGAGCTTTTACATTGCACAAAACCATATGTGAAAACCAGAACCCCATCCAGAACTAACTGAAGTAGGAAATTTCCACTGGAAAGGACAAGTAGACCAGCCTGGAGCGGCTAGAAGAACAGAAGATACTCAGTGAAAGAAAGACTGGCAGGAAAAATCCGAAACAATAATGGAGTCTGATTGATCACTACAAGAACAAGTAAGCTGTTTGCCCGGGAGCCATCAAGGCAAGTGGTCGGGACCCCTCAGAGCAAACCCCCTTCCAAGACTGAGACTCAA
>NW_006408783.1:1439761-1444310 GCF_000296735.1 Chrysochloris asiatica
AAGCTGGATTCAGAAGAGGCCGTGGAACGAGAGATATCATTGCTGATGTCCGATGGATCTTGGCTGAAAGCAGAGAATATCAGAAGGATTTGGGCAGGGGTATGGAGATTTTCCTGAAACCTGGAATTTCAGGGGGGAAGGGTCTCCAGGTGTAACAAAGACCCAAGCTTCCCGGGAGATCAGAAGCTCAAGCCAGCCCATTCAGTGTCATTTGGGGTAGTTGCAGTGCCATTCTGTTGATCCTGCGCAAAGTCCTTCATAAAACATACTGATATTTCTTCTCAGAGTTGAAACTAGAGCTTTCATCAGACCCCACAATTTTAATCCTCAGTATCTATCGATTAAATGAAGGCAGGACTGCAAACAGAATTACAAACTAGTTCTGTTCCTAAGTCTGACTGTAAGGTGAATTTATACAGTTAGCTGTGAATTATAGCTGACATTCATTTGTCAAATGTTTGTCTTAGCACATAGTTTGTAGTGTACCTTTATATGCATAAAAATATTAAACTTCCATGTAACACTAAAACATCTTTAACATTACCATCCAGTAATAATATTGTTTTGATGCATGTCACAGTTGTGCCCCATTTGTTATTGTGAACCACTATGTGTTGAATTTTTAATATAATAGGTTTTATGGGGTTGGTTTGTAACTATTCATACTTTTGGAACCTGGGGGGACTGCTTGTAGGTAAAAATCCAAAGAGTGTTGGTGGTTGCCTGGAGTAATTGAATTTAATTGTTGAATTGAACTATGTTTTGTTATATTTTTTGTATAGTCTATGTGTACGACAACTTTTTTAAAATATGCGTATGTTATATATATTGTAGAATCTCTGTATACCACAATTTAAAAAAATGAACCAGGATATTTTCATTTAGTTAAGTTTCTTGCTGTCAAAACCAGGTCATTTATTTTCCTTGTACTTTTGATCTTTTGTATGAGGGGGACTTCAAAAAGTTCCTTAAAAAATTTCATTCTGTTTTATATAATAAAATTTTATCTAAAAAATGCAGTTTTCCACAAACTTTTAAAGCCTTATCATATATATATATATATATGATGATACCAAAACTTAACAACTTTCCCAACTTTACTAACAAACTGATTTTTAATGTCATTTAATAAGTGAAAGTGATTGTATCTACAAATAGCAGGATTCTCTAGAGTTTTAGCGACATCTTAAGTACTGGTGTCTCTATTAAGTTCCATAATTAAATTTTCTTTTTTTCTTCTATTTTTACAATAAACTTTTTAGAAACACTAAGACAGTTTCTTAACCTGGTGATAATGCTATTCGTTTTATGAAATACCTTTTCTCTATATCACCTTGTTGTTGTTGTTATGTGCCATGGAGTCGATTCCGACTCATAGTGACCCTGTACAGGGTTTCCAAGGCTGTAAATCTTTTTGGGAGCAGAAAGCCTCATTTTTCTCCTGCGGAACAGCTGGTAGTTTCGAACTGCTGACCTTGCGGTTCGCAGCCCGATTTGTAGCCACTATGCTACCAGAGCTCCTTGTAGATTAAGGTAAAATAAAATAATAGTCAAATGATGATGAAGACTGTGACCAGAGAAATTAGTCTTTTAAAGAACTTTGAAAAGTATCTATAGAGTTAGTTTGACCTTTACCACAAATTACTTTACATTTTAAATGAATGCTTTAAGAGTTTTCATCAAATTCAAGTTGTATTGTTCACTTTTTATTTAAAGAAAATAATAAATTGCTAAGGCACAAAGGAGTTTTCTATCATTAATCTTAGGGTCGTTATGAAATGTGAAATGTGAGAGGAAGAACAATATAAATTAGGTATTTTAGCATTTTTATCTGCATTCAAACTTTTTAGTATTCCAATTTAAGAATGATCTAAATTCCTTTTATATATAATTTGATTGCATCAGTGTTCTGCTTTGCAGCTTAAGGAAGAAAAAAATGATTAAGGGTAGTTTTTACTTATCAAAGCCTGTCAAAATTTCTGGAAGAGCCTTTAATTTCAGAGTTTTAAAATGCTTAAAATTATAAAATTCCTTTTTAGATTTTTTCTAAAATTTTTTGACATTTCTCTATGGGAAACAGTAGGTTTTCAAAACTAATTACTCATGAAATAGAAGAAACTTTTAATGCTTTAATGTTTGGAATCCATACAGCCCCCTTACTGGAATATTTGTGGCTTTCAGTGTTAATCCCTAAAATCCCACAGGTGGTTCTTTGTTTTCCAAAGAAGTGCCTGCATTGTAATTCCTTGTTAAGTGCCTGATTGAGTCCAGGGGACCTGAGGAGTGTTTCTTACAGTAGATTTGTGATTAGCAGTTTGGTGCTTATTCTACAGCACCACACAGAACAGTTAAAACTTTTGCTGAATTTAAGCAAACAACACCAAACCTGTTGCCAGGAAGTGGATTTGACTCCTGGAAACCCTGATGAGTTACTGAGATTTTCTTGACTGTCCCTAGGTGGCGCAAACAGCCTACTAACCTAAAGGTTGATGATTTGAACCCACCCAGCGGTCCAGGGGGAGAAAGGTCTGGAGATACATTGCTATAAATATTGCAACCAGGAAAACTGTGTGGAGCAGTTCTGCTCAGGAGCGATAGCTCACCATGAGTGGGACTCTGTTTCCTGGCAGTGAGTTTTCACCTTTGTGGAAGCAGATCACCAGGCCTTTCTTCTACAGTGTAACTGGGTGGGTTCACACTGCCAGGATTCGGTTAGAATTTGTATGCAAACCACTTATACCACCCAGCAGCCCTCTTTGTTGAGTTGTGTTGTTAACTGCAATTTGTTGAGTTAGGTGATGATAAATTTGAAACTTTCTTACTATGCCATTTTAACTTGGTGATTTTCTTGGTTTTTCAGGACTGCAGGAATATGTGGAGGCTGTCTCTTTTCAACACTTCATTAAAACACGATCACTAATTAGTATGGATGAAATTAATAAACAATTGATTTTTACAACAGAAGACACTGGGAAAGAAAATAAGACCGTAAGAATTAAAAAATTATATTTCACTTAAAGTAGTGTAATGATTGTATGTTTTCTGGCTGAGAGATGATTCAGGTGGAAATGTTCTTTCTAAAGTGTAATATCATAGATTTCTAACTAGGAAATAGTCTGTTTCATTTATCTCTTAGTTGTGTGGAAAACAAGTACTCTTTACCAAAACCAAACTGAGTGGTTAATTTAAGCCAGCTTTTGGTTTTACTATGTACTCTTCCTAAGTGCCATCTCTTTCATCTTTTATTAGCCTTGTTGTTGTTGTTATTGTTAGGGTCCGAGACCATCACCCAATAAGGAGACCAAGAGACAAAGATAATGCAAAAGCAGGTGGGCTTTATTCAAGCTAGCATGCTAGGGTCGAGTGGCGGCTGGCAGTGTAGTGTTCAGCAGTGTTACAGCAGTGTTACTGCATCAGCTCACCAAAGCTCGACCCCAAGCAGTTCACAAACCGTACCTTATATAGGGTTTTGGGACACACCATGGGAGGGGGATATGCAAACTAGGATTACAACTTTTACCCAATGGAGCATTCAGAAACCGCAGGATCCAATAGATTTAAACATAACATCACATAAGTGACCTATAGTACTAAGACTTTTTCCAGTCCTACCGGCCTCATCTTATCTGTTACCTGTTCCTGCCACCTGGCCTGTGAGTCTTCAACTGTGACAGTTTTATGAGTGTGCTCTTTACCCTGCATTTGTGTCTCTTGAGACATTCTGTTGGGGACTTGCCTAGCCATGCCTGTTTGTCCTTATGGCCCCGGCCTGAAGCAGGTCTCAGAGCAAGCTCTTATGCCTGAAGCGGCGATTCTTGCTCTGAGCCCTACTCTCAGCCGTCCACTTTCATTCTCACATTATGTTCTGTGGAGTTGGTTCCGACTCATAGCGACCCTGTACAGGGTTTCCGAGGCTGTAAATCTTTACGGAAGCAGAAAGCCTCATCTTTCTCCTGTAGAACCACTGGTCGTTTCGAACTGCTGACCTTGCGGTTCGCAGCCCGATGCGTGACCACTACGCTACCAGAGCTCCTTTTATTAGCCTTATAAGGTAAGAAATTTCACCTCTGTTTTACACAGAAGAAAACGGGCTTTTAAAGAGTTTAAGTAACTTACCAAAAGCCACACATCTAAGACTCTAAACCAGATATCTTGAATCCAAGCCTATGCCAATATTTCTTAAAGTGTGTTACTAGGGTCTCCCTTTTTTCAGGTACCTACCTCAAAGGATTGTTTTAAAACTTAACTAGACACTTGGCATGTTCAGTTGGTACTATTTGTATTTGAAATTGTAGCTCTTTTGCATTAAGAGAAATTTTGCAGTTAACTTTTAAACAGAATACCGTTTCTCCCACTGGTTTCTTTCTTTTTTTTTTTTTTTTTAAGCTTTGATTGTGAATTGAGTGATAATTTCAGGGCAGATCATTAGTTGAATGTGAAATTCAACAAATTTTGTTTTGTTATTTTGATTACAGTCCCCTTCAGACACCATTGGTTGTCAGTATTTACTTCTATTCCCTTTTTTCCACTGGTTTTTTTTTTTTTTTTT
>NW_006408783.1:1445030-1447203 GCF_000296735.1 Chrysochloris asiatica
TTTTTTTATTTTTCTCCTCCCCCAAACATCACTCAGGATTTAGGATAGGTAGACAGGGAATGGAAGAAGCTGCGGATATGTTCTCTTGACTATTAACTGAAATGTTAATGTTACAGAGTGAGCTGGTAATTTGACAAATAAAATTTACTCTAAGAAAGCTAGGTCTCTCCCCACTTTTCCAATTACATGGAGCTTATTAAGGAGGAGATTAATGTTGAGAAGCAAATCTTTGTTGTATTTTTTATTTATCTAGTGATGATTGAATTATAGAAAGACGTGTAAGTCTATTTGACCCTGCTTTTTAAATAATATTAAGAAAGTGACTATAATTTGGTAACTTTTCCACAGCTTCTTTCAAGTTCTTTTTAACTCAAAATGAAAATCAGAGGAAAAAGACAGAAGCTGAGAGGAAGTGTAGTTTCCAGAAGTTAGGTAATGAGCTCAGGTGACACTGTTGGCGCTGTAGGCGCTAACCTAACCGCAGGGTTGGTATTTGACAGCCACCAGCCACTCTGTGGGAGGAAGATGAGGCTGTCAGCTGTGGTGAAGATTTACAGCCTTGTAAAACCTGTACAGGGTGCTGGGGGTCGGAGGAAATCGCTCGATGGCAGAGAATCTGGTTTTTAGTTTGAAGATTACTTCGCTGTCATATTCAGCTACACCTTTCAGATTCAGATATCATACATATTTTTCCTTTTGGTGCTTAAGATTTTTGAAGCTGAAAATTTTGGTAATTTGATTGGTAACACTTTGCTTCTGACTTACCTATTGGGAATATTGTCAAAACCATTTAATTATGGCTATATTTTTTTAACTTACAAAACACTTCAAATATTTGGAGATTAGAATAGTAACAAGATCATACAGAAGACCAAAGTCACAGCTCTGACAGAGACCTTAGATACCTTTCAGGTTTGGAGCTGAACCCACCCTCAGGGCTCATAGGGCAGGTTCATTTATTTATTTTCAGCCAAACAAGAACAAGCCAATAAAGTAAAGTCCTGATGTGGCGCTGTGAGCTAATATACGGGACTACAAAGTGGGTTTGAACCACAGGGTCGGCAGTTCAAGCTCACCAACTGCTCTGCAGAAACTGCACAGGGTCACTGTGGGTCAAAAACGACTTGACGGCACTTAACAATAACAGCATAAAGTAAATAACAATGCTAGGACAGAATGTACTTCTCAGTGCAGTCAACGCAGGAGACCACAAAGGCAGCATTCGCCCACAAGCAAAGTTCATAAGCTGGAGAAGGGCATCAAAGAAAGATAAATGCAAACAGGGAATGCAGGGAGACAGTGGGAAGAGCTCTGTGACAGCATCAGAAAACAAAAGGGATATAAATTGTTGAATGTAAGACGAATTTATTCTGTAAGCTTGCATCCAAATTACTAAATACGGAAAAAATTTAATTTTTTAATAATTTAATTGTATTTTTAAACCCTCACCTTTCCTTAAAATCAACTTCCTCATTATCATCTCAGAAATCCTTCAGTGTAATGGTAAGAAACCCACTGCCCAGAGATGCTTCCCAATCAGTAACAACCCTACACAAGCTTTCTAAACCTGTGGGTTGACATGTGGGTTTGAACAGCTGACCTTGCAGTTAGAAGTCCATTGCTTATTCTATGGTGCTATCAGGGTTCCCTATACACTTTTTAAAGCAAAGGTTGTTTTTATAAATGACCTATGAAATATAGCCCTTCATACCACCAGCACCATTTACCCTCTGTAAAATGTGCCAGTTCTTTGATAGTTGATAGAAGCAAAACACAGCAGGTCCTTTTGTGTACTAACGTAGTTTACAAGGTGTCAGAGTAACTGGGAAGCAAAGTGGGTGCTCATCCAGTCGGCCTTTCAACTAGGGATATGACCAGACATGTTTCTTGGACCTCATTTATTTGCGTCTACAATGAAGGGAGTGACGAACTACTTCCGAATCACTAGTCAATGAAAACTCTATGAATAGCAGAGAAACACTGTCAGATATAGGACCAGAAGGTGGGAACACACTCAGAATGCCACTGGGGAAAAAATGCCTCCTCAAAATAGAGTTGACCATGATGATGTGAATAGAGATAAGCTCAAAGGAGAAAAGCTCACAGAACCTTCATTTGCTGATGGGCCACAACTCAAAATGAAGAGAAACAGCTGTAAACATCCATTGAAAAT
>NW_006408783.1:1447973-1468967 GCF_000296735.1 Chrysochloris asiatica
TGATACATTAAACACTAAAGACTGAAAACCAGAAGAGTTGTGGGATGACATCAAGTGTCGAGGACCGGCCTCGACAAAGGGGTTCAGTTCATGAAGTTGGGAGATCTGGTGGCGACAGAGATAGAGAAAGAATACACACAAAGGCACAAAAAGAGAGAACACGAAACACCCCGAAACCAGAGTGGATGCGACACTGGCGGGCGGACCCTGGACTACCGGCATCGTGGCCCCTGCAGGCAGTAAAGCACCGCCTTGCAAACCTTAACGCATGCCTTGCCAGCTGTAATGCCTCGCATGCCAGTCGTAACGCATGCGGGCTTCGGTCTGCGCCCAGTTTTATTTCGGGGAGGAGCTTTACACAAAGGAAGGTGGGGCTTATTAAGACGGGGTACAGAAGTGAAATGTGATTAATCGTTCAACACAGGACACAATGATTTACAGGAATCAAATTCTAGAACATACATCACAAATTGTCTTGATAATCTAACCTCCTTAATTTTCCAGAAATTCAAGCAAATTTATTATATGGTACTTTTCAGGTTCGAATCCCAGGGCAGCAACTCGGTTTCTCAAGCCTAATTAACATACCTATAGCACCTAATCTCGGATGGGGGAAGGTGAAAAGGATTGAGAGGAGTCCCGCTGTGTCTGCTGCCTGGCCATGTTTTGCAGGAGGAAGCAAGACACCTAGCTGCAGAGTTTGCACCTGGGGTCGAACAGAGAAGGCAGCCACCTATTGTTCTTTAGATAAAACCCCAGAAGTCGCCAATCTACTTCTGAGTTAATTCCTTGGGAGAAACTTGCCCTTGGAACTTCCCAGCTTCGGCTTTAGGAGCAGTTTGTTGTTTAATATTTGTCCATGGGTATCAAGGGCTCATGTATTAAGTTAATATCAAACATAACTAAATAATTTGATAAAGAACAGTTTGGACGAGCGTGCCCAGTGGCCAGAGTCTGTTCCTCAGAGAGATTTGTTCCCAGAACACCTTAAGCACTGCCAATACAGTGGAGACATTGAGAGAGGCACATTAGGAAACCATTTTCTCAGAGGCTACAGTTACAGGGGTTCAAAGCAGAGCAGGAATTAATAGGACTAAAGAGAATTATACAGAGCTAGCCCCACAGTGAGTTCATAAAAGCCAATGAACCCGGAACGTCCGGAGGTTACTTCCTTGAGCCCACAGGGTCTCTGGCCAGCAAGTCTGAGTGCAGCCACATGCTGGATTTTCGTCCATGACACTGGTCCTCAACACCCCAATACCTGCAATCTGCAACGATCAAGAACATATGTGAAGAGAATAAAAAGTCATTAAGAAGACAAGAAAGAAGGAAAAGGTCAAAATGAATGTCAGAAGAGACTCTGAAGCTTGCTTTCCAGTGTAGAGATGCTAGAGAGAATATAGAATGGAAGAATTGAAGAGATCCAAGAGCTGAACAGAAAATTTCAAAGATCATCTGGAGAAGATAAAACCAAATACTATAATAAAATGTGCAAAGATTTGGAATTAGAAAACCAAAAAAGAAAGAACACGGTCAGCATTTCTCAAGCTGGGGGAACTGAAGAAAAAATTCAAGCCTCGACTTTTGTTATTGAAAGATTCTCTGGGCAAATTATTGAATGATGCAGAATGCATCAAGAAAAGATGGAAGGAATACTCAGAGTCATTGTACCAAAAGGAAATGGTTAATGTTCAACCATTTCAAGAGGTACCATATGAACAAGAGCCAATGATACTCAGGGAGGAAGTCCAAAGTGCATTGGAGGAATTGGCAAAGAACAAGGCACCAGGAATTGATGGAATAAAAATTGAAATCTTTCAAGAAAGTGAGGCAGCACAAGAGGTACTCGCTCATCTCTGCCAAGAAATTTGGAAGACAACTATCTGGCCGACTGATTGGAAGAGATCCATATTTGTGCCCATTCCAAAGAGAGGTGACCCAACGGAATGCAGAAATCATCGGACAATCTCTTTGATACCTCAAGCGAGTAAAGTTTTGCTAAAGGTAATACAGAAACGGCTACAATCATACATTGATAGAGAACTTCCAGAGGTTCAAGCTGGATTCAGAAGAGGCCGTGGAACGAGAGATATCATTGCTGATGTCTGATGGATCTTGGCTGAAAGCAGAGAATATCAGAAAGATGGTTTACCTGTGCTTTATTGACTACGCAAAGGCTTTCGATTGTGTGGCTCGTGACAAGCTATGGACAACATTGCGAAGTATGAGTATTCCAGAACACTTAATTGTACTTCTGAGAAATCTGTACCAAGAAGCAGTTGTTCGAACAGAGCATGGGAACACTGAATGTTTTAAAATTGGGAAAGGTGTGAGACAGGGTTGTATTCTTTCACCATACTTATTCAACCTGTTTGCTGAGCAAATAATACGAGAAGCTGGGTTCTATGAAAAAGAACTTGGCGTCAGGAATGGAGGAAGACTCATTAACAACCTGTGATATGCAGATGATACAACCTTGCTTGCTGAAAGTTAAGGGACTTGAAACATGTACTGATGAAGATCAAGGAACACAGCCTTTGGTATGGATTGCATCTCAATGTCAGGAAAAGAAAAATCCTCACCACTGGACCAAGTGTTGAAGAGCAAGGATGTCAGCTTGAGGACTAAGGTGCGCCTGATCCAAACCATGGTATTTTCAATAACCTCATATGGATGCGAGGGTTGGACAGTGAATAAGGAAGATGTAGAAGAATTGATGCCTTTGAATTGTGGTGTTGAAGGAAAATACTAAAAGTACCATGGACTGCCAAAAGAACCAATAGATCTGTTTTGGAAGAGGTGCAGCCAGAGTGCTCCTTAGAGGCCAAGATGGCTAAACGTCGTCTCTCATACTTTGGACATGTTGTCAGGAGGGCATAGTCGCTGGAGAAGGATGTCATGCTGGGTAAGATGGAGTGTCGGAGAAAGAGAGGAAGATCCCCAACGATACAGATCAGCCAGGTGGCATCATTGATGGCATCAAGTGTGACAGTGGTAGTGAGATTGGCCCAGGATTGGACAGTGTTTCTTTCTGCTGTGCATGGGGTCGCTATGAGTCGGTTCCGACTCGATGGCACCTGACAACAACAAAAACAACAACAATGAAGGTATTGTACCAGATTGTCTCTGAAGAACTTCAACATTGTTGTTGTTTGTAGGTACCATGGAGGCGGTTCCAACTCATAGTGACCCTACACAAGGTTTCTGAGGCTGTAAATCTTTATGGGAGCAGAACGCCTCATCTTTCTCCTGTGCAACCCCTGGTAGTTTCGAACTGCTGACCTTGAGGTTGGCAGCCTGACTCATAACCACTATGCTACCAGAGCTCCTTAGGACTCATGTATTACATATAGAGCATCAAAACTGATCTTAATAAAACCTAAATTTGACTGTTATTTCCTTGCATAAGTCTCAATGTCTCTTCCTTACCTATAAAGTTCAAGTCGCTAAATCAAAGTGGCATTCGGTCCCTACTTTATTTCTTGGACTATTTTGTAATTTAAACTTTACTCAAAAGAAATACCTAATTCCCCAAATCTGTAGCATTACATTCCCCTGCATACGTCTGCAGTGTTCTCTGCCTCCAGTGGCCTCTAATATAATTGCAGCTTCACCCCAGAGGGTCTTGAAGTGTCCGTTTAGGCATCACTTTTTTTCAGAAAGAATCTGACATATAAAAGTTGATACGGACATTGACAAATAATGGCAATGGTGACAACAGCTAACATTTATTGAGTATTTACTTGATATTAGGCAATATGCTTAGAACTTAGTAAATGTTATCTCATTTAATCCTTTAAAAAAAAACAAAACCTGAGGTGGGTACTATTGTCCCATTTTACAGATGAGGAAACAGGTTTAGAGAGATGAAGTAGCTTGCCCAAGGGCACACATCTTATGAAGCAAGGCCCTGGAAGAGGTGGGAGGAGATGGGTCAAGGTCATTTGGAGGAGTTAACCTCAGACAAGAGGAGGGACAACTCATCATCTGAGACTGGAGGATAGAAGGTAAAGATGGATGTGGATAGAAATAAGCTTTTGCACAGGGATAAAGGTAGTGAGAGACATTCTGCCAGGTGCCCTGGCAGATGACCAGTTCATCAAAATTAGGCAAAAATGTTGAGAGTGAAGAGGTTTGAGATTGTATATGAGGCTAAAACATTGGAATCGTGTTTTAAGGGAGAAAGTTGTTTTAAGTAAAAGGATTTGTAATGGTACAAACTCCCTATAGTTGTGATTTTTGCTTTGTTTTGTTTTAACGCAGTAGTGCTCAGCCACCTAAATAAAGGACCAAAAAAAGATGATAGTATTGATTCGAGATTGATCGACGGTGATTTTGCTGGGCAGGTGCTGTGGAAGAGTAGGAAGTCTTGAGGAAAGTATAGTGAAAAGTAATAAATGAACTATGCTGGTCAGTGCTGACTATGGAAAGAAAAAAGAAGCCAGCAAGGAACTACGTAACTGACTTTGGAAAACATGAATGGATAAAAAAAAAAAAATGTGGCATACTTTTCATTATTTGTCATTTAAGTAAGTGTGTTTGTCGAAATTCATACGATCACTGGTCCTTTTTACTAGGAGGCTTCAAAAGTTAATAGAAAATGGAATGAGAAGATAACGGATATTTTTCTAAGAAGTTTACTTTTAAATAGCAGATGAAGTTGTAAATATGCTTTGTAATGACACAGTGTTAGACTTACAAAGTATCTTAAAGTCGGCTAGCTGCACTTCTTATTCAGCACTTGCTTTCTTGTAAACAATCCAAATAGGTGGTCATTAAGCAAAATAGATGATTTGGTGTAGGAAAGATTAGCATAAATGCTCTCCTTTTGACAGTGTGTTTTCTTCATGTGTGTTTTGTTTTGTTTTCACCAGCCCTCCTCCGATGTGCAGGATAAGCAGCAGCTCGGTACCTGGAGCCTGAAAGTCACACCTGTCGATTACCTTCTGGGAGTGGCTGACTTAACTGGAGAACTGATGCGCATGTGTATTAACAGTGTGGGCAACGGGGACATTGACACCCCTTTTGAAGTGAGCCAATTTTTACGTCAGGTGTATGATGGGTTTTCATTTATTGGCAACACTGGGCCTTATGAGGTTTCTAAGAAGCTGTACACCTTGAAACAAAGTCTAGCCAAAGTGGAGAATGCTTGTTATGCCTTGAAAGTCAGAGGTTCCGAAATTCCAAAACATATGTTGGCAGATGTGTTTTCAGTTAAAACAGAAATGATTGATCAAGAAGAGGGCATTTCTTAAGTAGCATGGCTTGGTTATTATTACTCTCTTGAGAATGCCTAAGAGAGACCATTTTAACTTGTAAGACTAATTCTAGTATTTCATTTATATAGACGTTTTCAGTTGTACTTATTTTAAATTGTATACAAGCTGTACATAAATTACTTAAATGAATTATTTCTCATATCTTACTCAGAAACAAGTTTGCATATAATGCTTTGTTTGCCGTTTTGCTGGTTAACCTTCATTATTTCTGTGAGGTAAACACGTTTTCCAGTTGCACTTTTGAACATACTTGCTTTCATTTACTCTGTCTGAATTGCAGAGTACTCATATTTAAAGGGAGCCATATATAATTTAAATTGGTGGCTTTGTTTTCTTGACAAGGATTCTTAAATGTACGTCTTGACTTGAGCTTCCTGTTTAAATTTCTTGATATTATTGTGCTAAGCTTCCAAAACAGGTTTATTTCATGAAAAAAGAAGTTAAACATTAATAAGTTGTTACTGTAAGTACCAGTTTTATGAGATATTGTAGTAAGAATTCATATTATATTCTGGCTAACTTTAAGCCATTGGAATTCATGTGACACCGCCTCCAGAAAAATTGCCAGGTTACTAGGGATAATTAGCTGCTTCACGTGTTTTCTGTCCTTTACCCCAAAAGGTCACATGAGGACTTGATCTAACTTGGGTCCACTGGTGTTTGCGCTGAATTATACTTGGAAACAGAACTGAAAGGCTTTTACATTATTTAGCTTTTAGTTTTTGTCATTATATTACATTAGGCATGTTTGGAGGCTTTCTTATTCTAGCATCTGTTAGAAATTACATTTAATTAATTGTGCAGAAATGTTGAGATTTTTGAAAATGCTAAGTTAATTCAAATGTTATAGTTGTTTGTGTTCATTGGTAGTATAAAAAGTTACCAAAGAAAACTTTTTTACCATGTACAGTTCAGCAATAAGACAGTTGTCAGCACAAGTGACAGTAACACAGTGGTCTCTAGTATCTGTCTAGTAAAGCTGGCCCCAGCTGATGAGCCTGTGATGTGTAACTGACTGGAGCATCATACTCCTGGCTGGTAACCAGACACTTCCTTTTGGTATTATGGGTTTTGAAAATCTAGATAATAGATTTTATTTTTGGAAGAATTTGCTTTCTTTGCAAAGGACTGCTTTTGTGAAATGAAAAATTTTCAAAACATCTACCTAAAGAGAAAATAAAACATACATATGCCTACTAAATTAGATTGAATGTTAGTTTTTTGTTTTGAGGGTAGTGGCTTTTTGTTTATTTGTTGCTGTTGTTATTTTAAGCCTTTGTTTTCTTATTCTAAGATGGTGGTGGGGATGTGCTGTCAAGTCAGTTCCGCTTCTTAGCAATTCTATATAGGGTTTCCCAGGTAAACTCCCATTATGCATTGTGGTTTCTTTCTATGACTTGAAGTTATTAAATCTGTAGTGGTAAAATACAATGATATGGGATTGACAGATGTTTTTCAGCTGTTTCAAACTGAAGTTTTTTAAATAAAATATGAAAACACAGAAGTTAAGTGTATTTTTTATCACATTGAGAAATAATGTGTTTTATAAATTTTTGATAAAAACAGGATACCTCTTACAGCCTGGAGTCCTGGTTTGGCGCTGTGGGTTAATGCATGGAATGCAAAGTCAGTTTGAACCCATCAGGTTGTCAGTTCAAGCGTATCACCCACTCTGAGGAAACCCTATACAGGGTCACTTAACAACAACAACAATATAGACTAGGACTTGCTTTGAGATGGTTTACAAATTGTCTAATTCAGCAGTTCAGTGATGTTGTTGTTGTTGTAAGGTGCCGTTGAGTGGGTTCTTTACTCATAGTGACCCATCGTACAACAGAAGAAAACATTGCCCAGCCCTGCGCCATCCTCACAAGTGAGTGTCCTTATGTTCGAACGTATTGTTGCTACTACTTACCAGTCCATGTCAATGGGGTCTTACTTGTTGCTGAGCGTACGCTTTACCAAACAGGGTGTTCTTTTCCAGGAACTAGCCCTTGCTGACAATATGTCCTAAGTATAAGAGACAAAGTCTCGCCATCATTGCTTGCGAGGAGCAGTCTGGCTGTACTTCTTCCAGCAGATTAGTTCTGGCAGACCATGATACTTCTGCTAATCTGTGCCAACACCATGATACAAATTTATCGATTCTTCTCCGGTCTTCCTTACTCATTGCTCAGCTTCTCCATGCTTGTTGTTTGGTGCCGTACAGTCAGTTCTGACTCATAACAACCATGCATATGCGAAAATACCATGGCTTGCTCAAGTCACCTTAGTGCTCACAGCGACATGAACATTGATTGTGGGTCCAAGTCAAATGAAATCTTTGACAACTTTAGCCTTTTCTCTATTTAACATGATGTTCGTTGTTGGTCCAGGAGTGAAGTTTTTGGATTTGTTTTTTTTTTACATTGTGGTGCAGTCCATACCGAAGGCTGTATTCTATGATTTTTGTCAGTCAGTGCTTCAAATCCTGTTCGTTTGGAGCAAGTAAAAAGACGACGTCATGTGCACATATCACAAGTTGTTAATGAATCTTCCTCTAGTCCTGATGCCACACTCTTCTTCATATAACGCTTTTGCTCAGAATGCAGAGTGAACAAGCACGGTGAAAGGCTACAACCCTGCACGCACACTCCGTGCCTAATTTTAAACTGTTCAGTATCCCACTGCTCTGCCTGAATGCCTGCCTCATGAACACAATTATGGGTAGTTCTTCAGTGCTTGGACCTCAGTCCTACCCAGGCTAGGTTCTCTCTGACATCTGAAAGTGGTCGAGAAATAGGGGTCGAATTGTGACACTCAATAAAATACTCAAAATGAGGTATCAAAAGCAGACTTAGGGAATTCCTGCAGCTGAACACAGTCTGTGCCCTGGATTGGAGAGAAACTGCTGTGAAGGACATCTTTGGGATATTTGGCAGAATTGAGGCCTGGACTGCGGTAGATACTTTTCCATGGTTCCTGAAGAGAATGTTGCTTCTCTTAAACTTAGGATGTGTTTAAGGGTAAAAGGTCAACATGTCTGCTGTCTCCTCTTCACTGGTTCAGCAATATTAGCAACAGTATACTGATAGTGTCGCTTAACACCCATGATGCACTCTGTAAGACAGGGTAGTAAGTGATTTTTGGACGTTGTGTGAACACGACTTTATGCACAGGTGGTCCTTGTGCACTCTGTGGTTAAGTCCCAGTAAGCCTACTACATGAAAACCTTACGGGAACCTGCTGGACGGAGCCAGAGACTTGTCGACACTGGACACAGGCCAGTACTGGCAGTTGATTGTGACTTTGCTCACATCTGGGTACCTGTGGGCGTCAAGTACATAAGAGGCAGAGAGAGGTGGCCCTGGAGAGGAGGAAGTGCCGGGCACGTGGCTGTGTGTGGCAGCCTTGGCTGGCGCTGCCGCTACCGCAGCCTTGCTGGCATAACCCTGTCCTGATCACTCAGCCACCAGCTCCTGAAATGAGGCACCATGTCAGGTACTGCCCTGTGCCAGGGTGAAAGGTTGCGTGGCTGCTGGTGGGGTGAGTGAAACCAGGTGGAGGTGGGGGCCAAGGAGCTGCAGGGATTGGGATATGTCTTGGGAACCCTGCTGCTAGTTCACTCTGAGGGTTTGGGGACATTAAAGCCTTGACGTGGAAATAATAGACAGCTACTTTCTCTAAGAAAAGGGACCCTGGTTGTGTCTGTGATCAGACGCTGCCAGAGTGGAGTGCACTTCAAGGGAGTACACAAGTCTAGCCCAAACCAGTGGGGCATGTGGGGTAGCAAGTGGAGCCTTTGTACCGTTCTTCCAACCTTCCTGGAAAGCTTTACAGTTGTTCAAAATGAAATGTTACATTGAGGAAAACAACCCTGGTTTAGGGAGGCAGAAAAGGCCTGGGTTCAAGGAATAAAGGGTAGCAGTCAAGTGAGAGCATGGAGGAACTGGGCACTCTCAAAGTGGATGGTCTGTACTGTAAATGTATCTGGAGGGGTGTGGGAGCAGATATGGACATGCAAAAATCCAAGGCAGCACATAGCTGCTTCATGTATGCTGTAATTCCATTTCTGTGTCTCTGACCTACATATTTCATGGTAACAGCAAATAAACTCAAGTGTATGTGTATCACATCTTTGCTTATTTATCATCTCTGTGTGTCTCTGCCCTGGGATCTACGTGCAGTTCTGTGGGGTAGCAAGAGAAGAGCCCTGACATGGGGATGTCAGTGAGCTCTCTATTTTAGCAAGACTCCTGTGGTTACTCAATGCCACCAAGTCGGTAGTAACCCTGAATATAGCAGTTCAGTGCTGATCCTACACCACCAAACCAGGACTTAAAGGCATGATAAATCTGGGGGGGGGTTGTCTAGTTTCGTTGGCGTATAATTGAGAAACTGTAAAGTATGCATAATCAAAGTGTATAATTGATCAGTTTTGATAAATTTATATGCCCATGAAACTGCAACTATAATCAAGATAAATACTTTCATTAACCCCCAAATTTCCCTTGTTCCCTATAATCCATGTTAGTACTATCTCTATCCCCAGACAACTACTGGTCTGCTTTCTCTCACTGTGTGTTACTAGCACCATGGATTAATGCACCAAACTGCAAAGCCGTTTGAACTCCAAGCTCACAAGCTGCTCCTCGGAATGGGTTACTGTGAGTCGAGACAGACTCCACGGCACTTAACAACAACATGTTACTAAACTTTTCATTGTTAGTGTTTGTTGCTGCATGGTGATAACGTGGAACATGAAAAAGTAAGCTGAGTGAGAGAATGGAACAATAAGAATTTAGAGTATTATGATGGTAAGTCAAAACTGTTAATACTAGAATTCCAGTTTATACATGCATAAGTTTATTCCAAATAAAATGTATTTATGTCTCTGCAAGCAATGGATGGTTGGAGGCAAGTTCTCTCAGTAGATCTTGTTTTAGTCTCAGGGTGCCTTCAAAAAAGAAAAAGAGAGCCTGCACAAAAAGCTGATCCATCCATCAGTCTTTTAAGCAAAGATCAGAGTTAATGTAGATGATTTTCTGAAACGAATCTTAACTGCAGATAAATTCAGGATATACCAATACAATCCAGAGTACAAGGCCCAATCAAAACTGGCCTCTGTTGTTATTGTTAGGTGCCATCTAGTCGGTACCAACTCATAGCGACCCTATGCATAACAGAATGAAACACTGCCCAGTCCTGGGCCAACCTCACAATTGTTGCCACACTTGAGCTCATTGATAATGCCACTTTGTCAATCCATCTTGCTGGGGGTCTTACTCTTTTTTCTGACCCTCCACCATACCAAACATGATATCCTTCTCCAGCGACTGTTCCCTCCTGACAATATGTCCAAAGTATCAGAGACGACGTTTGGCCATCCTGGCCTCCAAGGAGCTCTGTGGCTGAACTTCTTCCAACACAGATCTATTGGTTCTTTTGGCAGCCCATGGCACTTTCAATATTCTCCAACACTATAACTCAAAGGCATCAATTCTATGGTCTTATTCACTGTCTAGCTTTCACATGCATCTGAGGTTACTGAAACTACCATAGCTTGGGTTAGGCACAATTTAGTCCTCAAGCTGACATCTTTGCTCTTCAACACTTTAAAAAGTTCTTGTGCAGCAGATTTGTCTAATGCAATACGTCGTTTGATTTCTTGACTGCTGCTTCCATGAGTGTTGATAGTTGATCCAAGAAGAATGAAGTCCTTGTCAACTGCAATCTTTTCTCCATTGGTAAGAATGTTGTTTATTGGAATGTTGGGATTTACTGGGTCAGCTAAATTCAAGGCAAACAATTCTATTGAACATTCAGGGAAAAAAAGGTCACACCAGTTTTACTCAAATAGTCAATATAGAAAGGATGAAATACTTTCTAATTCGTTTTAAGAAGGAAGTATAACTCCAATATCAAAACTGGGCAGAGCTGTCACTAAAAAACAAAACAAAACTGTAGGCCAATATCCCTTATGAACAGAGATAAAAAATCTCAACAAAATCCTACCCAATAGACTCTTAACATATTTGAAAAAAAAATAAATAAATAACCTAGTGGGATTCTTACCAGATATGCAAGAAAGACTCAACATGTTTTTTGTAAAATGATTAAAGCCAAATGTACTTACTTCCTGTCCACAAAGCACAGAAATAGATATCTAGGTGCTTTCTACTTCTATTCCAAATCAAAAGTTTGCAGCAGCACTTGATCCACACACACATCCTCCATGGTGACTCATTTTGCAAGTAAGGAAAAGATAACGTTTTGCTGACCTATGGCACTGTTGGTTAATGAGCTGGACTCCAAAGTCGCTTTGAACTGCAGGGCCAGTAGTTGAAGCTCACCAGCTGTTCCAAGGAAACCCTATACATGGTCGCTATGGGTTGGAATTCAATAGCACATAATAACAATGGACTTTCCGCTGTTTCTTGACTTGAGATCCTTCTCTACTCGCTTCCAGTCAAGCTAGTATGGTTTGCAAAAAGGAGGGAAAATCCACCACCCATAGCTATTGCCCCTGACTTGGCAACCTCTGTAATACGGAGTCTGCACCGTCCAGTGATAACCTCCACTAAGCAGCTGGGTGGCCAGGCTGTACTTTACAGCAGAGGGCCCAGATGCTTGCCTGAACAGCTTGCACAACCATGGCTGCTGCTTAGCAAATTCTGCGAAGTCAAGTGACTCAAAATTTCCCTTGATGCTTCCTTGACGACACTAGCACTTCAGCGAGCTCGTTTTGAGGTGACACCTGTAAGCTCAAATGCATTGTTGCAAGCAGCAACAATGTGGCTTCCGGCACATGGGGCAGATGTATCCATCCCCTCAGCTGGAGTCTGGGTGTACGCTCTAGGATAAGCACTGGACCGCAAGGTCAGTGGTTCAAACTCAGAAACTCGATACAGGGTTGCTATGAGTCAGAACCGACTCAACAGCACTTGACAACAACAGCTGCAGTGAAAGAGGGCGGGGCTGGCTCTCGGCTTCTCCCTGTCCCTCCATGCTGCGGCCCTTCTTCCCCACCCCGGGTTTAAAATCATAGCAGCACTTTTCTAGTAGTTCTAAAGATCAGAAGTCTGACATAGTGCTCACTGGGCTAAAATCAAGGGGTCAAGCAAGGCTACATTCCTTCTGGAAGAATCCATTTTCTTGTCTTTTTCAACTTCTAGAGGTTTGTTGCATTCCCTGATTCATGGCTCCCTTCTCCATCTTTAAAGCCAGCAACATCATATTTCATATTCTTCTAGAGCAGCATCTGAGAATGGTCCATGGTTAGAGACAAAGAGGTTTGTATTCAGCAACACAGCAATCAAATGTCCATCTGTGGGCTCTGACTGTGGGTGACGTATTTGACAGTTCATCAAATTCATGCTGATGCCAACTGCCAGGGACAGACCAGACCCATTACTAACTTTGGAGAACTGGAATCACTGGCTACGTTCCATGGCGTGCCATTTGACCATCACCTCGTGGCCCTGAAGAACGTCGCTGCCTTCTTTCTGCAGTGGCTGCAGAATCAGCGTGGGACCGCATCCAGCACCGTAACATCAGGAGACTGGACATGGACAACTGAGGCAGAAGGCTCAACACCTTCCACCTGGAGCAGGGCACTAGCTGGCTACAGAGCCACTTTCTGCATGAGCAGGTGCGGGACATCAAGGAATATGATCCACCTGCCAAAGCTGGGTACCTAGGATGTCTGCCTGGATGACAGTGACAAAGCGAACTGCTTTGTAGCTAGCGGTGAGTTCCGCCACAGAGCGAGGCTATTTTGAGTACAGGCTTGTGCGGAGCAAGCTGGAAAGATTGGACTTTGCAATGGAAGTAGTATCTCTGTGTCTAGGACCTGGCGAAGGGTATCCCTATCCCGGCGGGGGCAGAGGGCAATAAGAAGCAGAGGCTTCGATAGCCCTGCCCAGCCTGGACCCCACCCTGGAGTAGGCTCTGAAACAGGTCTGCCAGGCTCAGGAAGCTTTGCTTGAGACTTTTCTACTAGAATGGCTGAAGCCTCCCTCCGCCAGTCCAGTGACCACTGCGGGCTAAGCAGAGGAAGGGGCAGTGACTAAACCTAGATTAAGTCAGACTCTGAAAGTGCCCAGATGGCCCGAGTGGACTCATGACCCTAGTCTTTTCTTTTCTTTTCTTTTCTTTTCATCTTGTCCCAATCTCATGGGTGGCAGGCCTGGAACACCTCCTATTTTTCAAGGCCTCACTTGGCCAAGACTCTGGACAGCAGCTTCTAGGTCGAGCTCCTGCCCACCTCAGGAGTGACACAGTCACCAAGGACAAGATCCTGGAGACGGTGATGACTTCATCTTACCCATCATCAAGCAAGAAGCAAGGACTGGTGCGATGCACCCTGGAGCGACAGCAGGGCCTGGCGCTGCTGGTGCTGGGTGCATGCTTCTACATAGGTGGCACCCACGATGTACTGCACTGGGTGTGCTGTGTGAGCTGCCAGCCACTCCACGTGGCCAGTCACCATCATCCCGAAGCCTTGGGTGAGTTCCACGGTACATGCAGAGTGATGTTTCCAGAGTGGCGTGCAGCAGATGAAGGGTTCGTGCTGCTGCAGTGTTGGAATGCCTGGGGTTCAGGACCTGCATCCTGTGCAGAGACATCCGTGCTGCATGCCAAATGGCCCACACCATCTGCTCTTCTACCAGCTGCTCGTGCACTGCTGTGGCCACTCTTGCTGCCCGGCGAGGGTGAAGAGGACACTGTAAAGTCCCTGGAACAGGCCTGGCAGGTATTAGTGATCTCCTGGCACAGCTGTGGTGAGCACAGCCCTCGGTAGGTCCTTCTCTGCCTCAAGCAGATGTTCACAGTCACCTGCACAGAGAAGCCAGCATGGTGTAACACTCATGTAAGAGTTCGTGGATGACATTGTCCAGAACCTCAGCAATGACAGTGTGACAAATTACAAGATGCTGATTGCCATTAGCAGGATGATCAACTGGCTGCCCCGGCCCCGGGGCAAGAACACTGACAGGTGGATCCTTCCACTGCTGAAGGGGTTCAGCGTCTTGTTCAAGGTTTCCTTTGCCGAAATTGAGGTTTTCTCCAAGCTACTGTACCACCTTGTCCAGGAAGCTGCTGTATCTGTTCTCAAGTACTTGTTCCTGACTTTCCACACATAAGGCCTTTCACCTGCTCCTTTCTGATATTCCTCCCTCCATTTTTCTCAAGGGAGATTTCAACTTGGGGACCAGGTACCTAGAGTAGCTGGCAGAGTTGGTCCACAGCATGGTGTTCTGGTTCCCAATCTTGTATGAGCCCATCAGGGAGGCCATCTAGGACCTCCCTGTTCCCAGTGAAAATGTTATTAGGAAGCTGCTTCTGCCGCTGGCTCATGATCAAATCACATGTGGGCAAGATTGGTCTTGGGCAACACGTGCTATGAGAACAGCATCATTCAGCCATTGTTGATGGCTTCTGACTTCAGACCCGGTGTCCTCCATTTGACTGAGAACAATTCATAGCTTTTCACGACCAATTTGTCAGTGGCTTGCCATTCCCCCAGAGAACCTCCTTTTTGTTTCCTGGATATGCTGGTCTGATCCTGGCACCTAGCAAGACTGCCCAGAGTACCTGAAGAACCTGCTGGATCAACTACATGAGGAGGAGGTAAGGATCTGCCAAAAGCTCAAGCGCTTCAGCTCACTCTCCCCATCTGAGGACAATCCTAGCTCAAGTTCAATCTCTGTGGAGAAAAGATTCAAAAGCAAGATTGTGACTCATATGCTGTACCTACTGCCTGCATGTCTACACCAGGGAGGAGGTCTTCACAGACCTCTTCCTTGTTTCTTCCCGTTGAGCACTTTCGCTGCCACCACCTGGTTCAGTGATGCTCCCGCAGAAGAGGTTCGAGCCCAGGATCGCTCACCACCACCCCAATTCCAGATCCCAAACCAGAAGTGTCCTTGAAAACAAAGAAGCACTGCATCACAGGGGGACACCTCTCCCATTATCTTAGACATCATTGGCCTAGGTTTGGAGAGAACTCTAGGGCACAGTAAGGAGGAGCAGGTGGACAAGGAGAAGGTAGGGGAGGAGCAAGCAGAGAAGGATAAAGAAATGGGAAAGGATGAGGGAGAAGGGGTAGAAGGAAAAGGAGGCAGATAACGAGAAGGTAGGGGACAGAAAGATGGGGCTTTCTGCTCCCGTAAAGATTTACCGAGTTGGAAACCCTGTGCAGGGTCACTATGAGTCGGAACCAACGCCACGGTACTTAACCACAACAACAATGAATGCAGTGTAGACTTTTGCCTATGAATGAAATGACTAAAAGTTCCAGCCAGAATGGAAGGATTCTTCATACCAAAGAACAAGTTTGTTTTCTCAGTGTACTGGTTTGATAGGGATGAGAAATACAGAGATTGGCTATCAAAAATGGTGGGGTGGGGTGGGGGGGCTACAAAGGCATGAAGTGGCTGGCTTACAAGCTTTCATGAGCGTGCTTAATTGATGAATGAGGGAGGTAAGATAGAATCCCCACTGAATAGGTTCCCTTTTTCCCAGGTGAATCTGGTGAAAAGGGGTGGGGGATGACAGTGATAGGATTTTATGAGTCAGATGTGATTAATTGTTAGCAGGATTAATTGTGATTGTCACAACTATAGAAAGGGGGGAGTAGGTAATCTTTCATATCAGGAACAGACGATCCCAGGACCATCAAGAAGGAAGAGCATGAGTGGAGCATGAGAACCCTATCTAGAAAAGCAGAGACAGTAGCTGTGGGCCTGAGGTGCGCAGGAGGCTGGCTGGAAGAATGTGCCCTTTGGACATTTATATAAATATATTTTTTTGTTTTGTAAGTGTGCATCACATATTTTTGCCTTGTTCCTTTGTGGAATATAAGATGTAAGTGGGGAGCCACAGGGAGGAAGTAGAATAAATGTTGCAGGGAGGGGATTGTAATTATTGAGATTTTCTGAGTGTATAGCTGATGATCTTGTCAAACCTTTACCCAACTCACAACAGAAAGTTTTTAAACAAAAAAAATACAGCTTCAGAAATCCTATAGAGGCTCACTATGAGTCAGAACCGAGTCAATGGCACTTAACAATGGCAATCAGGATCAGCCATACCATTCACTACAGAACACCCTACTTTACCTGTGGATCCAGAGGCATGAGGAGCCCAAAGGGACAGTGGGCATTCTTAACTTTATTTCCACGGATACCACATGTCTTTGTCAGTTTGTAGTACTCAGGTGACTTCCATGTTGATGTGGTGCTGAAAGCTATGCCATTGGTTTTTCAAATACCAGCAGGGTAACCCATGGTGGTCAGGTTTCAATGTAGCTTCCAGACTAAGAACAAACTAGGATGTAAAAATAAGCAGTCCACTTATGAGGGATTAGCCCTGAAAACCTTATTAATAGCAGCAAAACATTGGAAGACACTCAAAATACAGTTGAATAAAAGCTGACTTCTCCAAGTCAACCTTAATGATGTGGATGAAGTAAAGCTTTCATGACCTTCATTTGCTCATGAAGCACAACTCAAAATGAGAAGAAATGGTGTAAACATCCACTGATAACTGGTATGTGGAATGTAGGAAGTATGAATCTAGAGAACTGGAAGTCTTTAAACGGAATACATACTGATCAATATCCTCGCCACTACTGAGCTGAAATGGGCAGACACTGGCCGTTTTGAATCACGCAATTATTGGTGAAAACCAAGGCTCCAAGAATAATGGAATAGCAATGGAAAGGCTTCAACAAACTGATGCAGAGGTAGAAGCACGCACCAATCTATGCCAAAAAATTTGGAGGACAGCTAGCTGTCCAACCTACTGGAAGAGATCCATATTTGTGCCCATTTCAAAGAAAGATGATCCAACAGAATGTGGAAGTTAGTGAACAATGACATTAATATCCACCACTGATTTGTCAGTTTGTCATAGTGTGGAGGCTTGTGTGTTGTTGTGATGTTGGAGGCTATGCCACTGGTATTTTGAGTATCAGCAGGATCAGCCACGGTGGACAGGTCTTGGCTGAGCTGCCAGACGAAGATAGGTGAGGAAGAAGGACTACTTCTGAACATTTTTTGTTAGTGTTGTTAACTTCCATTGTTATTAACTGCCATTGAGCCAGTTCGGACTCAGAGCAACCCTGTATAGGCTGTTTGAGGAGCAGCTGGTGGGTTTGAACTGCTGACCTTGTGCTTCACAGTCCAGTGCTGACCCTACAGCACCACACCAGGTGTCTGAACGTTTAGCCACTGAGAACCTTATGAATACGACTAGAACACCACCAGATAGTGCCAGAATATTTAATATTAAAACATTACGAATAGCACCAGAATATTGTCAGAAGATGAGCCCCTAATGTTGGAAAACACTCCAAATATGTTTGGGAAAGAGCTGTCTCTTTAAAGCAAAGTTGACCATGATGATGTAAATGGAGTAAAGCCTTCAGGACCTCATTTGCGTAGGGGGCAGGACTCAAAATAAGAAGAAACAGTTGTAAACATCACTGATCATTGGAACATGGAATGTAGAAAATAGGAATCTAGGAAAATTGGAAATTGTCTAAAATGAAATGAAATACATAAAAGATCGATGTGCCAGGCATTTGTGAATCGAAATGAATTGCTATTGGCCATTTTAAATCTGACAAACACTTTTTTTACTATGCTGGGAATGACAAAGAGGAATGACATCAAATTCTTCATCAAAAAGAACATTTCAAGATCTATCTTGAAGTATAATACTGTCTGTGATAGGATAATACCCATATGCCTACAAAGAAGACTAGTTAATACCACTATTATTCAAATTTATGCATCAAGCACTAAAGCCAGTGATGATGAAATTGAAGAATTCTACCAATAGTTTGAGATTGTTCAAACATGAAATCAAGATATAATGATTAAAAAAAAAAAGATGTATTTATAATTACTGGTGATTGGAATGCTAAGGTTGGAAACCAAGAGGAAGGATCGGTAGATGGAAAATATGGCCTTGGTGATAGAAATGATGCTGAAGATCACACAATAGAACTCTGCAATACCAGTGACTTATTCATTGCAAATACCTTTTATAAAAAACATAAAAGACAGCTATACACATGGACCTCACCAGATGGAATACAGAGCAATCAAACTGATTATATCTGTGGGAAGAGATGGTGGAAAAACTCCCATATAATCAGCCAAAATAAGGTCAAGGTCAGAGTGTGAAACAGATCATCAATTGCTCAGATGCAAGTTCAGGCTGAAGCTAAAAAAAAAAGGTCCACAAGAGCCAAAATATGACCTTGAATATATCCCACCTGAATTTAGAGAAGAGATTTGATGAATTAAACACTAATGACCACAAAGACCAAAAGACTTATGGGGTGACATCAAGAACATCATACAGGAAGAAAGAAGACAAAAAAGAGAAGACCAAAAAGGATGTCAGAAGAGATTCTGAAACTTGATATCCATCATAGAGATGCTAAAGCAGAAGAAGAAATGAAGCGGTAAAAGAGCTGAAGAGAACATTTAAAAAGACAGCTTGAGAAAACAATGCCAGACATTATAATGAAATGTGCAAAGGCCTGAAGTTAGAAAACCAGAAGGGTTTGCTAACCAGAAATGCTTAGCATTTCTCAAGCTGAAAGAACTGAAGAAAAAATTCAAGCCTTAACTTGAAATACTGAAGGATTCTATGGGCAAAACTTTGAATGATGCAGAAATCATTTTCAAAAGAAGATATAAGGAATACACAGAGTCACTGTACCAAAAAGAAATGGTTGATGTTCAACCATTTCAAGAGTTAGCATATGATCAAGAGTCAATGGTACTGAGGAAGAATCCAAGGTGCACTGAAGGCACTGACAAAAAATAAGGCTCTGGGAATTGATGCAACACAAATAGAAATCTTTCAACAAACTGATGAAGTACTGGAGGCATCCTCTCATCTATGCCAAGACATTTGGAAGAGAGCTACTTGGACAGCTGATTGAAAGAGATATTTGTGCTCTTTCCATATTTGTGCCCATTCCAAAGAGAAGTGACCCAATGGAATGTGGAAATCATCCAACAGTATCATTAATACCACATGCAGTTAAAATTTTGCTAAAGATTATTTTTAAATGTCTCCAATGGTACATTGACAGGGAACTGCCAGAGTCTCAAGTCAAATTCAAGTGAGAATGTGGAACAAAGGATATCATTGCTGATGTCAGATGGATGTTGGCTGAAAGCAGATGTTTACATGAGCTGTATAGACTATGCAAAGGCTTTCGGCTTTGTGGGTCATGACAAGCTATGAGTAACATTGCAAAGACAGTATATTCCAGAGCACTTCATTGTACTCATGAGGAACCTGTACATAGACCAAGAGGCAGTCGTTCAAACAGAACAAAGAGACACTGACTAGTTTAAAATTAGGAAACTGTGCACCAGAGTTGTAATTGTTCACCATACTTACTTTGTACACTGAACAAATAATCCAAAAAGATGGATTATATGAGGAACATGGCATCAGGATTAGATGATACATCATTGCTTGCTGAAGGAGAAGAGGACTTTGAAGTGCTTGATAAAGATCAAAGACTACAGCCTTCAGTATAGATTACAACTCAATGTAATGAAAATATAAATCCTCACAACTGGATAAATTAATAACATAATAAGTGGAGAAGGAGCTCTGGTAGCATTGTTGTTGTTGTTAAGTGCCGTGGAGTCGGTTCCGACTTATAGCGACCCTGCACAGGGTTTCCGAGGCTGTAAATCTATACGGGAGCAGAACGCCTCATCTTTCTCCCGTGGAACCGCTGGTAGTTTCGAACTGTTGACCTTGCGGCTCACAGCCCAATTCGTAACCACTATGCTACCAGAGCATAGCGGTTACAAATCGGACTGCTCATATTTCTTGTGGGTAAATACCAAGTAGAGGAATTGCTGGATCATAAGGTATTTCTATTTCCAATCTTCTGAGTAAGCTCCATATTGCTTTCCAGAGTGGTTGGACCATTTTGCAATCCCACCAACAATGTAGGAGGGTCCTAATCTCTCCGCCAGCATTTATTGTCCTCTACTTTTTTTTTTTAATCTTTGCTGGTGTGAGATGATATCTTGTTGTTGTTGTTGTGTTTAAATGTTTATTGTGAATTATGTGATAGTTTACATGGAAGAACATTAACTTTACATTCATCCTATCATATATCGTTTCATTGCCATGGTTACAATCCCTTCCATGAATCATCAACCAACCAAAGGATATACCCTGCAAACCTGCCCCCCATTCTTCAGCACACAGCCCCTCTCCCTCTCTAGGTCTAGAGTCCCCAGCCGCTCCATCTCTCCAAGTCATTGTCTCTGCTTCCATCTCTGGCATCACTGCTTCTCTGGGTAGGGTCCCGCACTCCTCTCTTCTCCCTTGATGTTTCCAGGACCTCCACTCCTGGACTGCAAAATCAGTCACTCCCCTCCATTTGCTACAAAATGTCCACCTTTACATTTCCAACCCTCACAGTCAGTCCTGATAACAATTATCCACCATTGTACCACAAGGGACCTATCCCCATCTCCTTTCACTAGAGCTGCCTAGAGAGATTGGATACTTCTCAGTGGAGATTCTACCTTCCTCCCCACCCTCTGGATCTAGGCTCCCTCTTGAAAGGTGGTAAGCCAGTCACTTAATGCCTTTGTAGCTCTTCCATTTTTGGTAGCCAATGTCCAAGTTGCTCATCACTGTGTACTCTCTGTATGAAAGGGGTGGGAATGATCCT
>NW_006408783.1:1479935-1481229 GCF_000296735.1 Chrysochloris asiatica
CAAATTGACTACATCTGTGGAAAGAGAAGATGGGAAAGCTCCATATCATCAGTGAAAACAAGGCCAGGGGCAGACTGTGGAACAGACCATCAATTATTCATATGCAAATTCAGATTGAAGCTGAAGAAAATAAAAACAAGTTCACAAGAGCCAAAATATGACCTTGAATTTATCCCATCTGAATTTAGAGATCATCTGAAGAACAGATTTGATACATTAAACACTAAAGACCAAAGACCAGAGAGTTGTGGGATGATATCAAGAACATCATACATGAAGAGAGCAAAAAGTCATTAAGAAGATAAGAAAGAAGGAAAAGGTCAAAATGAATGTCAGAAGAGACTCTGAAACTTGCTCTCCAGCGTAGAGATGCTAAAGCAAATGGAAGAAACGAGGAGGTCCAAAAGCTGAACAGAAAATTTCACAGATCAGCTCGAGAAGATAAAGCCAAATATTACAACAAAATGTGCAAAGATCTGGGATCAGAAAACCAAAAATGAAGAACACGCTCAGCATTTCTCAAGCTGGGGAAACTGAAGAAAAAAAATCAAGCCTCGACTGTCATTATTAAAAGATTCTCTGGGCAAATTATTGAATGATGCAGAAAGCATCAAAAGAAGATGGAAGGAATACAGAGTCACTGTACCAAAAGGAAATGGTTAATGTTCAACCATTTCAAGAGGCAGCATATGATCAAGAGCCAATGATACTCAGGAAGTCTAAGGTGCATTGAAGGAATTGGCAAAGAACAAGGCACCAGGATTTGATGGAATAAAAATTGAAATCTTTCAAGAAAGTAAGGTGGCACGGGAGGCACTCACTTATCTCTGCCAAGAAATTTGGAAGACAACTAACTATCTAGCTGACTGATTGGAAGAGATCCGTATTTGTGCCCATTCCAAAGAGAGGTGACCCAAGAGAATGCAGAATCATCGGACAATCTCTTTGATATCCCACACGAGTAAAGTTTTACTAAAGGTAATACAGAAATGGCTGCAGGCATACATTGACAGAGAACTTCCAGAGGTTCAAGCCGGATTCAGAAGAGGCCATGGAATGAGAGATATCATTGCTGATGTCTGATGGATCTTGGCTGAAAGCAGAGAATATCAGAAAGATGTTTACCTGTTCTTTATTGACTATGCAAAGGTGTTCGATTGTGTGTGGATCACGACAAGCTCTGGACAACATTGCAAAGTATGAGTATTCTGGAACACTTAATTGTGCTCATGAGGAATCTGTACCTGGACCAAGAGGCAGTTGTTCGAACAGAACATGGGAACACTGAATGGTT
>NW_006408783.1:1481329-1488310 GCF_000296735.1 Chrysochloris asiatica
AAGTGTCTGTTCATGTCCTGTGCCCATTTTTTAATTGGGTTATTTGTTTTTTTCTTGTAGAGGTGTTGTAGTTTCCTATATATTTTAGAAATGAGTCCCTTGTCTGGTGTGTTGTTGCAAAAGATTTTTTCCCATTCTGTGGGTTCCCTTTTAACTCTTCTGGTGAAGTCTTTGGTGCATATAAGTTTTTAATTTTTAGTATGTCCCAATCGTCTATTTTGTCTACTTTTGTTTGTGTAGTTTTCAAAATGTTTGGTATTCTATGGCCCTGAATTAGAGCCTTCACATTTGTCCCTATTATTTCATTGATGACCTTCATAATTTTTGGATTCACATTTAGGTTTTTAATCCATGTTGAGCTGATTTTTATATAGGGCATGAGTTAAAGGTCTTGTTTCAATCTTTTGCATATCGCTTTCCAGTTCTACCAGCACCATCTGTTGAAGAGACTATCCCCTGCCCATGATACATTTAGGTACTTTGTCAAAAATCAGTTGGCTGTATGTGGATGGGTTAATTTCTGGATTCTCAATTCTTTTCCATTGATCAATGTATCTTTCATTGTATGAGTACCAAGCTGTTTTGACCACTGTAGCTGTGTAACAAATTTTGAAGTCAGGGAGTTAGAGGTTTCCAACCTTATTCTTCTTCTTAAGCAGTGCTTTGCTTATCCTGGGTCTCTTTCCTTTCCATATAAATTTTGTAATTGTTTTTCCATCTCTTTGAAGAATGTCTCTGGAATCTGGATTGGGATTGCATTATATGTGTAAATAGCTTTGGTCAGTATTGACATTTTCACAATGTTAAGTCTTCCTATCCAGGAGCTTGGTATAGTCTTCCACTTTTGTAAAGCTCTTTTGGTTTTCTTGTAGTAGTGTTTTTTCATTTTCTTTTTATAGGACCTTTTCATCCTTTGGACAGCTATTATAAGTGATATTTTTTTCCTAATATCCTTTGCAGCGCTGTCATTGTTACTATGGAGGAATCCAACTGATTTTTGTATGTAGATCTTATACCCTGCCACTTTGCTGAATCTTCCAATGAGATCTAGCAGCTTTTTACTGAGTCTTTGGGGTTCTCTATGTATAGGATCATATTGTCTGCAAATAGAAAGAGTTTTATTTCCTCTTTGCCAATTTGGATGCCTTTAATTTCCCTATCTTGCTGTATAGCTCTGGCTTAGACTTCCAAAACAATATTGAATATGAGTGCTGACAAAGGGCATCCTCGTCTGGTTCCCGTTCACAGAGGGGAGGCTTTCAGTTTCTCTCCATTGGCTTTAACTATGCTTTTCAGTGCTTTGATAGTCAGTGGAAGGAGGCATGGGTTGAGCAGACATCCCCCTATGATGATCAGAAATCCTCCCACCGGAGTTTGAGTCCTCCAATGCTGAGAACCCGCCTGCCCATAATGCTTCTGGACTCAATCTGTGCCTAGTTCTTACAGGAGCATGAGCTAGTTTTTGGATCATTTTTACAATGTCCTCAATAGCTCGTACTTGATCATCTATCAGCAAGCAACAGTTTGTCAGGTTAAATTTATGGCATTGTTTTATATAGCATGTGCTATTGTTGGTTAGCCTTTTAATTTAGTCTTCAAATAATAGGACAACAAAGGCATATTACATTGAAGTAAGCGCTAAATGAATTTACATATACACATTTGTCTCTCGATGTGGGTTAATGTGCTGGACTGCAATGCCAGTTTGAACCGCAAGGCTGACAGTTCAAACTCACCAGCCATTCCTTGGAAATCCTATGAATCGGACCACTATGAATCGGAACCAACTGGACGGTACTTAACAACAACAGTTTAAGATGATCATGCTTTAATTGACATGAAAGTTACATCACATTAGTCTTCTTCCACTAGTTTCTGGATGTTAGTCACATTCATCGACATTGACAATCTTTCCTCTCTTGGCTCATTATACTCTTTGGATATTTAATATAGCTTAAAGGGTGTATAAGAATGCTGCAGATAGACTCACTATTAAACCTGCCTTTCCAAACTTAGTACTGTAAGGTCTGAAATCCTGGACACTTCCTGGCCTCCCTTGCTTTGAGGGTTTTATTTGCATTCCATCAATAAAAGGCACATGCAAATTTTGGAAGGGAAAAGAGAAAGTGAAGCCATTATTATTCCAAAAGCATCCAGGCCTGTGGACTGGCTTTTCAGATGGTCTACGTGAGGATTTGCAGGATTTCTGCATTCTGTTAATCACCTGATTCTGTGCTGCTGGCAGCTGAGGTCATCAGCTGTGGTTTCCTGCAATTCCTGCAACGTCTTGATTTCCTGAATTCACTGGCAACTTTCCCAGTCCTTCCTTTCTCTCAGCCCTTCCAAATATTTTGGAAGCACCTGTATTAAATCTCTTTCAGATTCTAGAGATACCTAAAGTGCTGTATGTTTGCGGGATTGAATGCTGATGGACAGTTTTCAGAAGTGAAATACAAATGGTTCATAATAAAAAGAATGAAAATTAAAACTATAAATTATCACTTTACTTTTAACTTAGCAGACGGGCTAAGGGTTGAAGTTTGGTGAGACTTGGTGGGGGGGGGAGGGAGGGGGTGGACACTCACACACTGTTGTGAAACATAATTGATGGAGACTCCAGGGTATGGTGCTGTGGGTTAATGCATCAGACTGCAAAGTCATTTGAACTGCAAGGTCGGTGGTTCAAGCTTACCAGCTGCTCCTTGGAAACCCTATACAGGGTTACCCTGGGTCAGATCACAACAACAACAACCAGGGAGGGCATGTTGTCAACATGAGGGTGAATCAAAAAATATTGCTATCAAGGATCGTTCCCATCCCTTCTGTACACAGGGTTGACAGGGATGGGCAACTTGGACATTAGCGACCCAAATCGGGGGGTGGGGGGCGGGCTGCAAAGGCATGAAGCTACTGGCTTACAAGTTTCAGAGGGTGCGGGTGAAGGTAGAGTCTCCACTGACTGATTTCCAACCTGTCTGGATGGGGCTGGTGAAAGGAGATGGAGATAAGACTCTTGTGGTTCAGTAGAGAATAATTGCTATTAGGACTGATTGCAATTGTTAAAAATGTAACAAAGGAGGGAGTGCTTGATCTTGCAGTCCAGGAGTGGAGGACCCTGGGACCATCAAGGGAGACGAGTGGAATGCAGGACCCTATCCAGAGAAGCAGAGATGAAGGCAGAGATGATGACAAGGAGAGATGGAGCAGCTAGGGGGTCTAGACTCAAGGAGGGAGAGGGGCTGTGTACTGGCAGGATTGCGGGCAGGCTTGCAGGATATACCCTCTGGTTATTTGAATGATGAAGTTGTTTGAAGGAGTTGCCAACGCCATGTGGGTTGTAACAAAGGAAGAGATTTATTGTGCTAGCACATGGCTCAGTGGATTTATATATAAAGGCTGAGCCCCATCTTCTCTGTGTGAGAATATTTTATAGGGAATGGGGTGCATACATGAGTTTATTTGGGATTGGTTAGTGGGGGCCAACAGCTTCACAGGGCTACCTGGGATTGGTTGGTTCAAACATATGGTGGGGAAGGATGTATGATCATACAAGCGAGATTTTACAGAAGCGGAAGCAAGTAAACATCAGCTCAGGGCTCTGTTCCACCCCAGAGGTGGTTCAGGAACATGAGAGTAGCCTGGGTAATCACATGAGGCTGAGGTGGTCTGTTGCTTATTTCCTGGAATGTGAGTCTTACTCCAGGAATGAGCTATGACCTGGGGGACTTGGGGACCATCACCTATTTCCACAGGCCTACCTGCCTCATTCCCCCCTTTGAGGCCCATGCAGCTAGATAGCAAACTAGTGGGCCTCACTTTCCTGGATGATACTTTTTAGGTCAGTGGGCACAGGCTGATAGGTATGTTGCCAAAGTATGCAGGAAGTAGTTTTCTAGCCTGGCTTTAACTATGCTTTTCAGTGCTTTGATAGCCAGTGGAAGGAGGCATGGGATGAGCAAACATCCCCCTATGATGATCAGAAATCCTCCCACCAGAGTTTGAATCCTCCAGTGCTGAGAACCCGCCTGCCCATAATGCTTCTGGACTCAATCCATGACTAGTTCTTATAGGAACATGAGCTAGTTTTTGGATTTTTTTTTTCCCCCCTTGGCATAGAAAATGATGAATCAAGCATAAATTTTATTTCCAAGCTCTTCAAAGATTATCACAAATACAAAGTAACCTTATAAAAGTATTCCACATTAAATCGAAGGCTTATCAGTAAAATAAAACACTTGTGATATTAAAAAAAAAAATTTAGGTTGTAATATTTTCACAAACTTTAACCATATTTAACCATTTGCAATGTTCTATAGGTCATATTTTAAACATTTTTAAAGACATAAATAATGTAGCATTTTTTTAAGTATAACAAAAACTTAGTACAGGAACTTAAGACAACAGCCATATTGCCTTCATACACAAGATGGGGGGCGGGGGCAGGCAACCTAACATACAATACAACATAAACCTTTCCAAATAAGTGTGATAAGCAACAGCTCCCGTAATTAGTGTTAAAAAGAAACTCTATTCTCATTTAGAAAAATTGGGCATCCATTATTAAAGCCTAGTCTTCTCCAAAATTTTATACAGTTAGTTCCAGGTTGTGATTGTGAGCAATTACGTACATACAACCCATTATTACAAGCCTATCCCCATAAAGCCTAATATATTAAAATTCTGAGGTACATACAATGGACCTTTATAACACATGGACACTATTTTGTGATGTACATCAAAATATTCTTATAAAACATGTTAAGCATGTTTTAGTGTATCTGGAAGTGTTTAATACTTTTTATACATAGAATGATATACCATGTAATAAGACATACATACGACTAACTGACATTAGATATGAAGCACATCTAACTTCCAATTTAAATACAAATCTGACTTAGGAGTGGAACTTGGTCATAATCTGGAGACTGCCTATACTTTGCTTTTATTTTCATTTAGAATTGAGAAAAAAAAAACTTTTTGTTGTTAAGGTACAAAATTATAAATATAAGGAACAAATTATAAATATCAAATTTTTTTTAAAAGCAAAAAGATTTTTCTTCTTAAAATGTAAATATTCATTAAATAAAACATACATGATATTCCAAGTATAGAAACAATAATAATTCATTTATAAGACAGGTGTATTTTGATATGTTTGGTGGTAAATGTTTGCTTGTCTTAAGTATATAAGCATGTCACCAAAAGAAACAGGTCATTATTATTTAAAGATTTACCCCTTTACCTAGTTTCCTTATTTGAGCAAAACCACATCAACCTCTATATAATTTTGGCTATAGGACCAGGTCACAGGAAAGGTCTCAAATGCCTAAAAGTTGTTTGGCTAGAGAGAAATGTTTTCTTGAAACTTGGAGACAGTCATTCATCACTTCATACTCGAAGGCATTCTTCAGTGAGCTTTTCCCTATACTTTTCAGAGTAAAGCACAGGATCTGGGCTCCCGAAAGGGGTTGCTTACAGCCGGAACACCAACCAGCAGGGCATCCTTGCAAGCATTCTGCATGCAATACTGTTGAAGCTCTGCAGCTACCTGAGATACCTTCATCCTCTCCACACCGGCCTCCAACTTAAGCTGCTCCACCAGGTGCTGCAAGGCGTTCACGCTGGGCCCGGAAGACATGGAGGCAACTGCGCTCGGCTTCTAGGGTGGGTCTTGGATTTTTTTTTACAATGTCCTCAACAGCTTGTACTTAATCATCTATCTGTAAGCAACAGTTAGTTTGTCAGGTTAAATTTTCCACACACACACCCTTCTTGAGACAATAAATAGTCTGGGTCTAGTCTGTTTTGATAAAGAGCTCTGGTAGCGTAGTGGTTATGAATCGGGCTGCGAACCGCAAGGTCAGCATTTTGAAACTACCAGCCACTCCGTGGGAGAAAGATGAGGCTTTCTGCTCCCGTAAAGATTTACAGCCTCGGAAACCCTGTACGGCATCGCTATGGGTCGGAACCGACTCAACGGCACTTAACAACAACAAGAAGTCTGTTTTGATAAACAGCATTTCTGAGTTGAGTTTGTTACTGAGCTAAGGGGGTTAAGGCTCTTCCACTTTCATTGGTTATAGGTTCAGTTACCTAGGAGGGTGCCCTCACTTTCATAGTAACTATAGAAGAGTAATGTGATGCTCACTATTTGGCCCATCTTGGTGGTATGGTTGTACAGATTATACAGATTTTTTCCCTTTTCCCCACACCAAAGTCCAATTAAGACGAGTCCCACAGCGGCATCCTCATGCTTCAGCCGTGCATAGATCAGCCAGCTCCCGGTTTGCGGCTGAAGCAGGGTGGGTTGTACATCTCAATGTTACCTTGCAATGTTTGGTAGGGTCAGTTTCAGCTTCCCATGGAGATGAGGCTTTCTTCAGTCTGCTGTGGTGAATCCACGTGGAGACTCCTTTTACCTTGGCTGTTCTGAGGGTGCTCAGAATGACAGTCAGCTGTCCTCTCATTTTGGTTTCAGTGGGGTCAAATTCCAGTTCCTTACCTACACCAGGTATTCAGGGTTTGGGGATAATATCTCGTTCGAGTTTTCAGTAATCTTTGCAGCTTTTCCTGGATGCCCTCCTGAAAGAAAAAAAATCAGATACATTTATTACACTCTGAGCTAAATAAACCCAAATGTATTTTATCCCATAAAGAGAGTCCCATTGTAAAGAGCAGGAAATACATTATTTTAAGGGGCATCTTCTTATCTTCCACCACTCATCTGTAAGTTTGTTGTACTATGGTGGTCTGTAAGTTGCTGTGATACTGGAAGCTATGCTACAGGTATTTTAAATACCAGCAGGGTCACTCATGGTGGACAGGTTTCAGATGAGCTTCCAGACAAAGACAGACTAGGAAGAAGGAGTGATGAACTACTTCCAAACATTTAGTCACTGAAAAAGCAGAGAAACACTGTAAGATATAGTGCTGGCAAATTAGCCCCTCAGGTTGGAAGGCTCTCAAAATGCAACTGGG
>NW_006408783.1:1490850-1501790 GCF_000296735.1 Chrysochloris asiatica
TGGAGGAGAATATTGAAAGTGCCATGGGCTGCCAAAAGAACCAATAGATCCGTGTTGGAAGAAGTGCAGCCAGAGTGCTCCTTGAAGGCCAAGATGGCCAAACTTTGTCTCTCATACTTCGGATATATTGTTAAGAGGGACCATTCGCTGGAGAAGGATATCATGTTTTGTAAGGTGGAGGGTCAGAGAAAAAGAGGAAGACCCCCAACGAGATGGATTGGCCAGGTGGCACCATCGATGGACTCAAGCGTGGCAATGGTAGCGAGGTTGGCCCAGGATTGGGCAGTGTTTCGTTCTGCTGTGCATAAGGTCGCTATGAGTCAGTATCGATTCGATAGCACCTAACAACAGCCACAACTTCTTATCTTTAGTTGGATTTTTCCAGCTGCTTCTGATGTGCAGGTGGTCCTGTTGACTGACAGATAAGACTTGATTCTGGTATAGTGTGTCCAAGCTTTGAGTCCGGCTAACTTGACAGCTAATGAGGTGACTATAAAGATTTCCTAGGGTCCAGTCCCCTTTTCTTCTAACTGGTTTTCAGGTCCATCTCTCCATGTTCTGAGCAGAACATGCTCTCTAGGCTGGAAGGGGTCTGGTTACCTGTAGGGAAGGAAGCAGACCTGGGAAGAGCAATTTTACGAATAATAACAAGTGTGTGGTGGAGGTGTTGCACATACTTCTGCACCTTTAAATCTAGGCTGAGGTTAGGTAGATAGGGTTGAGGGAAGCTGCCTGGGACGGCTTACTATATACAATTTTATAAGGGTTCAATTTAAGCCCTCTTCTGGGAGCTAACTGAATTTGAAACAGGATTAAGACAACACCTGGTCCCAATGTAGATCAATTCCCTGACAGTTTGCCATTTATTTCTTTAGAGTATGGTTTGTTTTCTTGAATCTCCAAGCTGAATGCAATCTCCATTTCATCTGCAGGTGTTTGCTGCTCTGTTGTCAGTTTGGACACTTTTTTGGAAGTCCAAACTTGGAGATCTTTTCCTTTAAGAGAATTTTCACTATTTCTGAAGTTCTTAGTTCTGGTGGGGGTAAATCTCTACCTAACCAGAAAAGGTGTCTACAAAAATCAAAACCAGCAAATATTTAATTCCTCCACTTGGGGCATCTACATGAAATCAAGCTGTTAATTTTCAAGGAGTTGTTTACCTTCAGATTGGTGCAGGACAGCCTGTTTTGGGATTGTTCTTGAGGCAGGTAAAACAGAGCTACATCCTGAATGATGTTTTTGAAAATTTCTTGCCCTAGAGCCAGGGCCTAATGAACCAAGCCAGGGCCTCTTTCCTGTAGTGGGTCATTTCATGGACTCCTTTCAGAAGAGCAGGGGCTAGTTTTCACAGGATTCTATTACCATTTACTTTCTAGTTTTTAACCTTTCAGAACCAGAACAATTCCATTGTCATTTACTTTTCATTCTTTAACCTCTCTCTCCAATCCTTCTGCCTCAGTTCTACTCACACCCTCTGGGTACACATTCATAGTTTCTCTTGCCAATATTTCTAATGTCCTCTTCAGTACAATCAGTTCAGCTTTTTGAGCTGAGATCCCCGGCAGGAGGGCTATTTCCTCTACCCAGTCTTGTACGATTACTATTACACACCCTGGTATCCGAGTCCCTTTCTCCTATGTAACTACTTCTGTTCATGTATAAAGTCTAGTCTACCAGATATAGTCAAACAGGTCAGGTTGGCTGGAGAATACTTGGCCAATGATTTCTATACCATCATGGTTCAGCCCTTCAGTTACCACATCAGGGAGGAAGATGGCAGGTTTAGTAGCTCCATAGTCACAGGGTAATATTCGGATTGTCCAGTAAAATAATCTGGTATTACCTATCCATCCTGTTGTGAGCCATAGGTTTCCTTTCTTTTGCAGCGGGGAGACAACTTGATGGGGACTGGGATGAGCTGGTCAGAATGAATTTCTCGGCATCTTTCCTGAGAGGCTATTGGTTTCTGTGGGATGGTCAGCTTCCAGGCTTCAATTAGATCTCTACAAGGGATGTTTATTGACTCTCCCTGGAGTTCTGCTAGTCCACATGAGGGGTTTACCTGATTGTCAATCTCCTCAGGCCAATGTGACTGGCTTCCTGAGTTTGAATCAGTAATTGCCAGGCATGTTCATGAGGAACCTCCATCTGCAGACTTTTGGTTTCAGGAAGCTGTTTGAACATGCAACTTTGGAAGCAGGTCCTGGCCCAGTAAGGGGACCAGATAGTTGTTTTCTTTTCTCCAATGAAGCAGTCCAGGGGTTTCAGGAAGAACTGTTCCTCATGCCTCCCTGATATCTCAGTCACCATCACTGAATGGAACGATCACAGTCTGTCCCCAATTGGTATTTTCAGCTGAGGTCCTGGGGTTGGGGGCAATAGTGGTGGCAGAGGTTGATACCAAATCATGCTGGACCCCTTGCCTCCTGACACCGTTAGTCTTCTGCAGACAATGAAGCTTGTTTAACCAGCTATTGAGTTGGAGGAAGGCTTTCCGCCCCCCCCCCCCCCCAGATTCTCCCCTGAAATTTGGGTCTTCCTTTTTCCAGTGTCCAGGTTTTTGTAATAAGCACGCCAGTCCTTATTTAAGGCCCTCTTTCCTTTCAGGGGTCTTCCCTGGGGTTCCACAGGCTTACCTCTAGTGGTCTTTAGGAAGACAGTTATGGCCTGGGACTTCTCATGCTCTTGGCTGTTAAATACCTAGAAAGTAATGTCCACTAGCTGGGATGGATCCATGCCAATTGTCCTTTCGAATTTCTGCTGTTTCTTTTTAATATCCAGGGTGCTTTGGGAGATAAAAGTCATGTTAACCATTCAGATATTTTCTGAGTCCTTGGGGCCAAGGTCTGTGTACTTACAGTAAGCATGGTAGAGTCATTTAGAGGATTTAGGGGTTGTCAGTTGACTTCGCTGAGCTGCCTGTACCATGTTCAAGCTCTTTTGTTTAGGAATTCCCTTCTTCAGACCTCTGAGAATGCACCTTTTATAGTGCTCCAGCCATAGCAGGCCCATTTAGATTTCAATTTGTGTCAGCTATTGGAATTGCCTTGTCTGGGGCAAGGGTTCCGTTCAGGTTTTTCTCCAGGGATGCATGCTGTTCCATCCCATGCCTTATCTCAGACCAGCCTCCTTTTTTGTTTCTGGTCAGGAGCATTATCAACAGAGCCTGAATATCTGCCCAATTAGGATGATGGGTAGCAAAAATAGTGGTTATTAAATTTGTTATTTTGGTTGGATCATCCTGGTTTGGCACTGTGGGTCAATGTGCTGGACCACAAGGTCCGTCTGTACCACAAGCTCAGTGGGTGAAGTTCACCAGTCACTCCTCGGAAACCTCACACAGGGTCACCACGAGTTGGAACCAATCCGATGGCACCTAACAACATCTCACTAGGAAGTATTTGAAATTTTTTTACTTAACAAGTCCAACCAAGATAGAGAAAGGAGTATGCCCAGTAATATCCTGCAGCTTGCCCTTCCGTCCTATGGGCATCTGTAGAGGGGGTATTTTCTTGCCTCTGTTCCGGGTAGCCCACTACCGAAATGGGTCCCTAGAAGGGTATGGTATAGAAAAATCACTTCCAAACTGCTTTCCTCAGTGGCTGAATATGGCCAGGCAGGCTCACTAGGTTAAGCTATACTTTTCCCTAATGGCAGCTGCTGGTGTACCAGGATTCGTAATAAGACAATGTTACAATTAAAAGCTATATTTCACAAAAAAGTAACCATTCATTTCTTTGTATATTCACATACAGGCCTGTTTAGAACTCTGTTTTCACCTAAACTCATCTGTATTCCTTTTTTTTCCTCTTCATGGCTTTCATATTAGCAGCGGTATAAATGCAGTATAGTACATATATGCGATATAACTTACATACTCTAGGAATTCCAGGTTGTTTTCAGTTTCTTAAACATAAATACAAGACAAAACCCAAAGTAATTTTACCAACAAATAGACAATCTGACACAGTGGTTGAATAATTCAAGCTATAAAATGGTATAATAATTTAAGGATCCATTTAAAAGTTATTTTTCCCATCAATTAGTTCGTAAGTTGGCCAAGTTGTATTACAGTAAAACCCCAAAACACCATTTCCTTTGATGTTATAGGAGGGTACCCATACGGAAACCAGTCTGAATTATGCATTACAATGCTTTTCTTTGGGACTGAGGCCTATACTCTCATTTTAGATACAGAGGTTAACCTTAACAGAAACAGAAGGGACACTTTGAGGAAATTACTTCCTGCCTACTATGCCCCAATGTGCGCACCCAGAATAAATCAGGGGGATCTCAAAAGAGAAGGTGGGTGCAGGAGACACAGGGGGGCTGAAGACTCCCGAGAAAAGATTCTTGGCAGCGCTGCTTGGAATGTTTGGTTACTGTGCTCCTGCAGGCCTCCCAGCAAGCAATATTACCCACAAAGGAGACTAAGTTCCTCTGCTAGTAATACTACTTGTTAGAGAAGTCTGAAAGGTCCCTGAGTGTGGTCGCCAGAAATGTTGCCAAACCAAAACGAGGGTTTGCCGCCTGTCACTGTCGTCCATCCCAGAGACGGGGAGCGATCCAATCCAAGCTTTATAAAAAGAAAGCCAGCAATCTGGAGGACGGAGAGAATGCATTATATAGAGTAAGTTACATTTGGATGTACATATAATTTATTTTAACATCTTTGTGGGGAGGGGGAAGGAACAATTGGGCAATGTCCTTTTCAAACATTCTACCTTTAGTGTCTCTGCTTAATTCCTGAGATAACTATCTAGGTGGGTTTAAGCGCATCCTATTCTCCTTGTCCTGTCCTCCTCCTAGGACCACAAGGTTATCCCAGCTAATATAAACGTCTTCATTTACAGGGTCCTCACTTGAGACTCAGTAATTAAACTAACTCCATTTTGTTTAGGTCAGGAGATCCATGTAACCAAGAGGGTGGGTGAAAAACTAATTGGAGCCAGGTGTCGATGTAGGGAAACTGGTCAGGGTGACCATTTACTACTGGCCCGCCACACACGTTATGTGGTGGGCCTATCTATAGAGTTTCCTTCCGCGCACCAGCCTACCCCCAAAGCTGGCCAGTTCACTCACAGAAAGCCCTCAGCTTCCCTAGATGGAGTCTGACTCCATAATCCTGAATCTATCCTTTCTTTGAAGTTCTTTAACATAATCTTTAGAGAAGTTTCCTTTTCCTCTGTGCCTCCCATGGCGGCTTGTTAACAACAGACACATCGCATCCAGACCTTGCCGTTCGTCTCGCGAGGTTTTTCAAGAGCTTCTTAGCTTTGGAAAGTTTCAAACAAGGTATCCATTCCGTGCTAGCAGTGAGGACCGTATCCCTAAGCCATATGAGGTTTGCCAATGGCCCAGTGTAGGACTCACACCTCGCCCCCAGCGTCAGCCTATGACTCCCAGTCTGCCAGATACACTCACTCGCACCACACACTCATGCACACAGGACCTCCCTTGCCAAACTGACTGAAGACCACCGTGGTTCCCTAGTTGTAGGTACTCGGACGGTGGTTGGGGGTTGATCAGGCCCCCTTTCCGATCGTTGACCAGACCTGACTACCTGTGGGCCTACACCCTTACCGTGGTTCAGAAGAAGGATCAGTCGTTCCTTCCCCTCTTCCTTCACCCGCTTGGTCCCTCTGGGATGGGGATCCGCGATGGATCTCTGCCATTGAGTTGAGGGTCCACACAGCGAGAAATCTTGCCGGTGTGTTCAGCAGACAGTTGTCCCTGGAACAAGGGACCATCTCGGCACCCGCTGCTCCCAGATGGCAGCAACTCCGTGGTGGGGCCATAAAGCACAGAGAAGACAAGTTTCCTGGCCAATGCAACAGAAATGTTACCAGAGTCTCTCTGAAGGAGTTGCCAACGCCACACGGGTTGTAACAAATTGTACTAGCACTTGGTTCAGCAGATTCGTATACAGAGACTGAGCCCTGTCTTCACTGTGTGAGGATATTTTATAAGGGATAGGGGTGCATACATGAGTTCAGTTGAGATTGGTTAGTGGGGCCAACAGCTTCACGGGGCTGCCTGGGATTGGTTGGTTCAAACATACGGTGAGGAAGATGTATGAGTATACAAGCGAGACTTTACAGAAGTGGAAGCAGGTAAACATTAGCTTTGGGCTCTGTTCCCTCCCAGAGGTGGTTCAGGAACACGAGATTAGCCTGGGTAATCACATGAGGCTGAGGTGGTCTGTTGCTTATTTCCTGGAATGTGAGTCTTGCTCCAGGAATGAGCTATGACCTGGGTGACTTGGGGACCCGCGCCTATTTCAGCAGGCCTGCCTGCCCTCAGTGCTTCGGTGACAAAGGGATTGGAAGCAAATGCTGTTGAATGATGATGGATGGAGGGGATTGTGGTCATTGTAATGAAACGAAATACAATAGGATGAATGTAAAACTGATGTTCTCCCATGTAAACTATCACCCAATTCACAATAAAAACTTTATATATATATATTTTTAATTATAGAAACCCTTAGTAAACAAAACTATCAAAAAGTGAGTCCTGGCATGGCACTGTGACTTAATGTCAGTTTGAATTGCAAGGTCAGCAGTTCAAGCTCACTAGCCGCTCCTTGGAAATCCTATACAGAGTTGCTGTGGGTTGGAATCGACTCGACAGCACTTAACAACAACCCTTCCCTAGGACTCCTGGTTTGGTGCTGTAGAATCATTGCTGGACTGGGAACCACAAGGTCAGCAGCTCAAACACACCGGCTGCTCCTCAGATACCCTATGAATTACTATGAATCAGAACCGACTCAACAGTACTTAACAACAACAACCCTACCCTGAAGAACCCTGTGTTCTTCAAAATGGCAGTTTTGGCATCCTTGAGGGACTTAAATTGTATTCTTTGTAACTATTCTTTGGATTTGGGAAATAAGGCCGAAAGGGCAAAATTAAGGCTGATGGATGGATGGGGTATGGTTTCCTAGTGAAGTTCTTATAGGACAGACCTTGGTTACCCTGGAAGAATGAGCAGGTGTGTTGTAGTGATGGGGCAAAAAACTTCCCTGGTGCAACTTTCTTGGGCCTTTTTTTCATTAATGTGGTTTTCCTTTTTAAAAAAATATCTTCACCCTCCACCCCTCTCTGAGCTTCAATGCTTTCAACTGAAGTGGCTCCTCGGCTGAAAGGGAACATCAGAGGTAACTTCATGACACATCAAGCAGGGCTTTGAAGGATGAGAAGGAGTTCTCCAGGAAAACAAAGGGAGAAAGGATTCCAGGCCAAGTTTGCAGCATGTGCTTAGGATGTGGAGGCTTAAGTGGTCCTTCTAGAAGTGTTTTAATTACATAAGCAATGCATGTTCCTTTAAAAAAAAAAAAAGAAAAGAAAAGAAATCACCTGAGCATCAAAAATAAAATAAAAATCATCAGTAGTCTCAAAAAATATATATCTTCACGATAAGCTCCCATTATCTTTCTATGTCCTTCAAGAAAATCTACCAAGATTACCCACTTTGGAATGCAAAAAGACAGTTGTCATAACCTTTTGAGCTGGCCTCTCGATCTAGAACTTCACTGGCCCAGCAGATCCCTCTAAGCCACTGTTTTGACTGGCCTATGCTCTCTGAATCATATTGTTAAATCCAAGACTCGTCCCTGGTTACAATTTGTTCCATAAAATCATCTTCATTTGTTTTAATCTTGCTGTAAAGACTAATGGAAAGACCAACTTTCTGAGCTAGCTGATCTTCATGCAATGATTTTGGCGTTCATCCAGTTGAAAACTTTCTGAGGCCAAGATATTCACTTAAAATGGAGAATACTGAGCCATGTAAGATGCTAACTTCAGGAGCGATTGCATCAGTGGTAATTCTACAGTCTTCTTCCACTAGTTTCTGGATGCTAGCCACATTCATCAAGGTTGACAATCCTTCCTCTCTTGGCTCATTTTTGAAGTCTTGTGAACATCTTCAATAGGAAGTTGGGGTTTAGCACTAGGGTCTGCAAGGATGGTGGTTTTGTCTTAACTGTGTGAGTTCCCTTCAGCTTCTGTGGTGGTGTTCTTCTATTGGTGACCTGGCAACACGTGATAGTTCTAGAACAGCTTCCAGTAGGTACACAATTTCTGAGACACATCTTATCTCATGCTGAACTGCTGTGAGTACCCCTCCCCCCCCCCTCTTTTTCTAAATTGCTCGTGTGTATTCAAGACAAGCTAGAAGGAACACTCAGGTTACAAAAGGGCTCTGGCTTTCCTGCAGTGAGGTTGGCCATCTTTTCATTGGCCCATTCAACTGTTTCAAAAGGTAAGCTACAGGCCTTGATGAAGTCCCCCTCTTTGGACCCCCACCCCCTGAGCCAAGTCTGGCTGAGCACTCTTATCCCCAGGCTCTGCCATTCATGTACAAGTAGGCACATCATGTACAAGTAGCCTCATTACAGGCTTTTGGCGTTTTGTAGTACACTCTGGGGCCAGGGGTGGGAGGCCTGTGGGCATTCTTCTCCCCATCCCCCAAGGCCTTGTAAAGGGGATTTGTAATTAGTTGAAAATTGGGGTTTTTGCATTTTGTAAAACCTGAGAAACTTTTTTAGTTGCCTCAGGGAGCTGGTTCTCTAGATCATTCATCTCCTGAGTCTCTCTTTTTTAAGAAAAAACCCCTTTTTATTGTGAATGAATGAAGGTTCACAGAAAAGACCATCAGTTTTACTTCAATAAATCACACATTTTGTCTCATCTCAATGACAGCAACCCCCTCCCTGCAACAGTAGCTAACCTGCTTCCTCCCTGTGATTCTTATTTCCATTCCACCCCCTTCCCATCCTTCCCTCACTCTGTCTTTAGGTAAATGTTGCCCTTTTGATTTTGAATGATTGACCATTCCATGGTGAGTAGACCTTACTAGTGTTGTTTTCCTCCCTATATATCTACCTACTGCTTTATGTCATGGCTGAAAATTGGGTCACGAGGGTGATTTCCTTTCCAGACCTGAAGGGTGGCTGAAGACCATAGTCTGGGATTCCTCTTCTCTTTCTATATGGTAAGCCTGGTCTTTTTTTTTTTTGTAATTTTGAGTTTTGTTCCACATTTTCTCCTGCTCTATCCAGGACCTTCTAGTGTGATCCCATTCAGAGTAATTGGTTGTGGCGGTAGGGCACCATCTAGGTATTCTGGTCTCAGAGTCGTCGAGACGAATGTTCACATGTTCCATTGGACTAACTGATTCTAAGTAGCTTCAATTCTCATCAGTTCTTTCTTTGTCAGCCTTTTTCTCAGCTTGTCTAAAACCACTCTCAGCTTTTCAGGGGTGAACAAGAATCAAAATGGAGGAGGGAATGCATATAGACAGTTGTCCACAGAGACTTCTCTCCTCGTCAATGTTCACAGGGACATCCATTGAGGGGAAATGTCCTGCCTGTCAGAGTCTATCTCCTGGCCAGATTGCATACCTTTCTGGCTATGGGAGGGGAAGGTATGAGACCATACCTTCTGGAGTGGTGGAATCTGGCTCTGAAGTTTGACAGAATCTAATTTCGGCAGTGCAGGAACAATGTCCAGCAGACCTTGCCTAATTTTCTCTATCTTTGTTTACAAAGTATTACGAGGAGCAAAATACTGCATTTCTTTTGAATATATGTAATATTCTGATGTAATGCCATATACACTTAGATGTGTGGGGTTGTGTTTCACTTCTGTTTTTTGCAGAACAAAATCAGTCTAGTTAGCCAAAAAAACATTCCTGGGCTAAGTTTTTTCCAATCTGGGGCCAGAAAACATTACAAAAATATATCTTTCCAGTTTTGCCAGCACCATTTGTTGAAGAGATTATCTTTTCCTCTTTCAATACATTTTGGCCCTTTGTCAAAGACCAACAAACTGTAGGTGGATGGAATTACTTCTGGATTCTCAATTCTGTTCCACTGATGTATGTTTCTTTCATTGTACCAGTACCAGGCTGTTTTGAGTCCTGTGGCTGTGTAATAGTTCTTGAAATTGGGAAGTGAGGGCCTAGTACTTTGTTCTTCTTTTTAAATAATGCTTTGTTTATCTAGGGTCTCTTTCTTTTCCATATAAAGTTAATGATCAGTTTTTCCATCTTTTTAAAAAAGGCTGTTTGGATCTGGATTGTGATTGCATGATATCTATAGATTGCTTTGAGGAGTGTGGACATTTTCACAATGTCAAGTCTTCCTTTCCATGAGCAAGGTATATTCCTCCATATCTGCATGATTCTTTTGGTTTCTTGTAGTAGAGGTTTGTCATTTTCTTTGCATAGGTCTTTTGTTTCTCTGGTTAGATTACTCCCAATACGATGCTCGGATTGCATACTCATTTGGCTGCTAATGTCACAGCAGTTCAAAACTATCAGTGGTTCCACAGAGGAGAGATGAGACTTTCTGCTCCCATAAAGATTTACAGCCTCAGAAATTGTATACAGGGTCGTTGTGAGTCAGAACCAACTCCATGGCATACAACCACCACCCTCACCACCATTTCATCTATTGTGAATAGTACTGTTTCCTTGATTTCCTTTTCAGAACCCTCATTATTAGTGAAAAAGGAATCCAACTAATTTTTGTATGTTGATCTTGTACACTGCCACTTTGCCAAATCTATCAATGAGTTCCAACAATTTTCTTGCCAAGTCTTTTGGATTTTCTAAGTATAGGATCATATCATCTGCAAATAGACTTTTAGTTCTTTTTTGCTAATTTGGATGCTTTAATTTCCCTTTCTTGCTTTACAGCTCAGGCTAAGATTTCTAGCACAATGTTGAATGAGAGTGGTGATAAAAGACATTGTCTGTTTCCTTTTTGCAAGAGGAATGGCTTTAGTTTCTCACTGTTGAAAGTGATGTCTGTTGTTGTTGTTGTTGTCAGGTGCCATCGAGTTGGAACTGACTCATAGTGACCCCATGCACAGCAGAACGAAACAATGTCTGATCCTGGGCCAACCTCACTACTGCTGCCACACTTGATG
>NW_006408783.1:1501890-1502499 GCF_000296735.1 Chrysochloris asiatica
TGTGCATATGCCCTCTCTTCTTATCAGCTGGACACTTCACTCTCCACTCTAGTCCTCTGTGGCTATGTCACTGACTCTGGGCCCAAGAGTACCCATGTCTTGCCACAATTCTGGCCAATCAGGACTCCACCTGGGTTCACAGGAGTCTATTGAATGTTGTTGGGCATAGCTTGCAGCTTCATTGCTGTTTTTCCCTCACTTCCCTTTATCGGTGATGAACGTGGTCACCAATCAGAGTGCATGTCTGCTCATGTATTCCCATTGAATTTTAGTCTTGGAAGGGAGTTTGCCCTGAGGGGACCCGACCACTTGCCTTGATGTTTCCTGGGCTAGCAACTTGCTTGTTTTTGTAGTAATCAGTCAGACTGCCATTATTGTTTTGTATTTTTCCTGTTGGTCTTTCTTTCAAGAAGGATCTTCTGTTCTAGTCACTTCAGGTCGGTCTGCTTGTCCTTTCAAGTGGAAATTTCCCACCTCAGAAGATTCTCCGTGAGGTTCAGGATTCTACCGCTCATCTCATGTAATGCAGAGTCTCCACAGGAAGCCTCCCTCACTGAGCACATTGTAGCCCCATTTTAGGTATTCCAATCAGTTATAGGCAGAAGACAG
>NW_006408783.1:1506204-1554579 GCF_000296735.1 Chrysochloris asiatica
GATACCACCTGGCCGATCCATCTCGTTGGGGGTCTTCCTCTTTTTCTCTGACCCTCCATCTTACCCAGCATGACATCCTTCTCCAGCGACTCTTCCCTCCTGACAACATGTCCAAAGTATGAGAGATGAAGTTTAGCCATCTTGGCCTTCAAGGAGCACTCTGGCTGCACTTCTTCCAAAACAGATATATTGGTTCTTTTGGCAGTCCATGGCACTTTTAGCATTCTCCTCCAACACCACTGTTAGCATTGCATATATATCATTAATTATGTTGAGGAATTTCCCTTGTGTTTTGTTGAATATTTTTTATCAGGAATGAGTGTTGGATTTTGTCAAATGCCTATTCTATATCAATTGGTATCATTATGTGATTCCCCCCCATTATTTATGTTATAGATTACATTGACTATTTTCTAATATCGAACCATTCTTGCACACCTGGTTTGAATCTCAGTTGGTTATGATGTATGGTTTTGTTTTGTTTGTTTGTTGCTATGTTGTTGGATTCTATGGGCTAGGATTTTGTTGAGAATTGTTGTAGCTGTGTTCATGAGGGATATTAGTCTATAATTTTCTTTTTAGTAATGTCTTTGACTGGTTTTGACATCAGAGTTCTGGTTGCTTCATAAAGTGAATTTGTGATTTTTCCATCCTTTTCTATGTTCTGAAATAGTTTGAGTAGAATTAATGTCAGTTCCTCTCTGAATGTTTGGTAGAATTCATGAGGAAAGCCATCTGGGCCTGGGCTTCTATTGGGAGGGCTTTTTTTTCCCCAATGAATTGATCAATTTCTTCTCTTGTTATAGGCCTGTTGTTCAAGTTTTCTGCTTCAGTCTGTGCTAGTTTAGGTAGCTCCTGTGTCTCTAGAAATTTGTCCATTTCTTACAGATTTTCAAATTTGTTGAAGTACAATTCTTTAATTGCTGTTGCTGTTGTTAAGTGCCGTCAAGTTAGTTCCGACCCATAGCGATCCTGTATAAGTTTTCCAAGAAGCAGCTGGTGAGCACATTGACATGTGGTTCAAATGACTTTGCAGTCCAGTGCATTATCACACAGTCCCACACCAGGACTACACAATTCTTTATAGTATTCTGTTATAATCTTTTTATTTTTTTAATTTCCTTTGGTTCTGTTGTCTTGTAATCCATATAATTTCTTATTCTTGTTATCTGTATCGTCTCCTTCTTGTCTTTGGTTAGATTTGCCAGTGGTTGGTTGGTTGTTGTTGTTGTTAGATGCCATAGAGTCGGTACCAACTCATAATGACCTTATTATACACAGCAGACTGAAACACTGCCCAATCCTAGGCCAACCTCACTATTGTTGCCACACTTGAGCCCATGGATGCTGCCATTTGGCCAATCCATCTCATTGGGGCTCTTCATCTTTTTCTCTGACCCTCCACCCTACCAAACATGATATCCTTCTCCAGCGACTGGTCCCTCATGACAATACGTCCGAAATATGAGAAATAATGTTTGGCCATCTTGGCCTCCAAGCAGCACTCTGACTGCACTTCTTCCAACACAGATCTGTTGATTCTTTTGGCAGCCCATGGCACTTTCAATATTCTCCTCCAAAACCATAAGTCAAAAGTAGCAATTCTTCTACTGTCTTCCTTATTCACTGTCCAGCTTTTGCATGCATATGAGGTGATTGAAAATACCATGGCTTGGTTCAGGCACACTTTAGTCCTCAAGCTGACATCTTTGCTCTTCAACACTTTAAAAAGGTTTTATGTAACAGATTTGCCTAATGCAATACGTCGTTTGATTTCTTGACTGCTGCTTCCATGAGTGTTGATTGTTGATCCAAGTGGTTGTTAGTAGATTTTATTAATCCTTTCAAAGAACCAACTTTTTGTCTTGTTGGTTCTTTCCATTGTTTTACAGTTTTCTATTTCATATATTTGTGCTTTAACCTTTATTATTTATTTTTTGGTGGCAATAGGCTTACTTTGCTGCTCTTTTTCTAGTTGCTGGAGATGTTTGATGAAGGCATTGATTTTGGTTCTTCTTTTTTGATGTGTTCATTTATTGCTATCAATCACCCTTTGAGCACTGCTTTTGCTGTGTCCCAAAAGTTTTGGTGTGTTGTGTTTTCACTCTCAATTGATTCAATTTTTAATTTTTTTGAATTTAATTATTTATTTATTATATTAAAAGTCCAGTGGTAAGGATTTTTGTTTTCCTGACATTGAGATACAACCCATACCGAAGGCTGTGTTCTTTGATCTTCAACTCCTCTTCACTTTCAGAAAGCAAGGTTGTATCATCTGCATATCGCAGGTTGTTAATGAGTCTTCCTCCAATCCTGACACCACGTTTTTCTTCATAGAACCCAGCTTCTCATATTATTTGCTCAGCATACAGGTTGAATAAGTATGGTGAAAGAACACAACCTTGTCACAAACCTTTCCCAATTTAAAAACATTCAGTGTTCCCATGGTCTGTTCGAACAATTGCTTCTTAGTCCAGGTACAGATTCCTCAGAAGTACAATTAAGTGTTCTGGAATACTCATACTTCTCAATGTTGTCCATAACTTGTCATGATCCACACAATCAAAAGCCAATAAACAACATTCTTATCAACGGAGAAAAGATGGAAGTTGTTAAGGACTTCATTCTTCTTGGATCAACTATCAACACTCATGGAAGCAGCAGTCAAGAGATCAGATGCCATATTGCATTGGGTAAATCTGCTGCACAGGAACTTTTTAAAGTGTTGAAGAGCAGAGATGTTAGCTTGAGGATTAAGGTGCGCCTAACCCAAGCCATGGTATTTTCAATAACCTCATATGGATGCGAAAGCTGGACAGTGAATAAGGAAGATCGTAGAAGAATTGATGCCTTTGAGTTGTGGTGTTGGAGGAGAATACTAAAAGTGCCATGAACTGCCAAAAGAACCAATAGATCTGTTTTGGAAGAAGTACAACCAGAGTGCTCCTTGGAGACCAGGATGGCTAAGCTCCGTCTCTCATACTTTGGACATGTTGTCAGGAGGGAAGAGTCGCTGGAGAAGGATGTCATGCTGGGTAAGATGGAGGGTCAGAGAAAAAGAGGAAGACCCCCAATGAGATGGATCAGCCAGGTGGCATCATTGATGGCGATGGCGTCAAGTGTGGTGGCAGTGGTGGGGTTGGCCCAGGATTGGACATTATTTCGTTCTGCTGTTCATGGGGTCACTATGAGTCGGTTCTGACTCGATGGCACCTGACAACAACAACATATTACAAGTAGGAGTCCTGGTATGGAGCAAGGTTGGCTTGAACCACAAGGTTGATGGTTCAAACTCACTAGCCACTCCTTGGAAACCCTGTACAGGGTTACTGTGATCGGGAGCTGACTCGATGGCACTTAACAACAAGATTGCCCAGTAATATTTAAGTATGGTGTTATTCAATTTCTATGTATTTGATTTCCCCCCACCCCTTGATCGTCTTAGTGTTGATATCTGATTTTATAGTATTGTGATCTGAGAAGATGCTTCAAAGTATTTTGATAATTTTCAATGCATTAAGGTTTGCTTTGTGGCCTAGCATAGGATCTATTCTGGATATTGTTCCATGTATCCTGGGAATGAATGTGTATCAGGCTGTTGTTGCATTGAATACTATGTAGATGTCTATGAGTTCAAATTGGTTGGTTGTGTTATTTAGTTCTTCTGTGTCTTTGTTGAATTTCTCTCTAGGTATTCTATGCATCATCAAAAATGGTGTTTTTAAATATCCTACTATTACTGTTGTTATTATTGTTGTTTTTAATTGCCATGGAGTCAGTTCCAACTCACAGGGACTGAGCCTTTAAATCTTTGCAGAAGCAGAAAACCTTATCTTTCTCCCATGAAGCAACTGGTGTGCTCAAACCATGGACCTTGTGGCTTATTGTATGGCGCCACCACACTCCTTACTATTATTGTAGAGTTGTCTATGTCTTTCTTCACTTCTATTAGAGCTTGACTTATGTATTTTGAGGTTCTTTCATTGTGGGCATAGATATTTATAATGGTTCTGTCCTCTTGTTCAATTGACCCCTTAATCATGATGTAATGCCTTCTTTGTCTCTAATGGTGATTTTTTTACCTTAAATCCTATTTTATCAGAGATTGAAATTGCCTGTTGTATTTGAGGGATAGTTTTGCTGAGTATATGCTTCTTGGTTGGCATTTTTTTTCCTTCAGTGTTTTGTATATGCCATCCCTTTGCCTTCTTGCCTGCATGATTTCTGCTGGGAAATCAGAGTTTAGTCTTATTGGTTCTCTCTCTCTTTTTGTGTGTGTGTGGAGGGGGGAGGGCGGTTCTCCTTTGTAAGTAACTTTTTTTTTTTTCCCCAAACCGCTCTCAATATTTTTCCTTTGTCTTTTGTTTTGGAAAGTTTGATTATGAGTTTTCTTGGGGCTTTTCTTTTGGGATCTACCCTGTTTGGAGTTCATTAAGCTTATTGTATGCTTATCTTTTTGTATTAAATGATGTTAGGGAAGTTTTCTTCTAACAACTCTTCAACTATTTTCTCCATGCTTTTTATTGTCTCTTCCTGTTCTGGAATTCTGATCACCTGTATATTATTCCTCTTTGTGGTTTCCCACATAAGTCTTAGTCTTTCTTTAGATGTTTTCATTCCTGTTTCTGATTGTTCTTCTAATATATTAGTATTGAGAGAGTAAGGTCACTAATTTGGGCTTCCTTTGCTTCAAATCAACTCATTTGGCCCATGAATGCATTGTCTATTTCTGAAATCTTAGCATCAGTCTTCTGGATTTCTAATTGCATATTTTGTTTCAAATTTTGCATTTATTTTTACCTGTTTTTTCTTATATTGTGTTCCTGAATTCTTCTCAAGTTTTTTCTGTGTTCTCCTTTCCTCAATCTCTCTGTTAATCCTTTGGAGGTACCTAAATATAATGCTTTTGAATTCTTAGCCAGGTAATTACATTACCTTTTCTCCCTCAGAAATATTTTCTGACTCAGCATCTTGGTCATTTGTTGGAGCCATTGTCTCTTGTTTCTTTGTGTGAGCTAAAGTTTTCATTGTCTCTGGTACATTTTGGAGTTGTATTTGTATTTAATTGATGATTATATGTTGGTATATTCTTGGCTTCTCACCAACTGTCTTCTGTGTGCAGTTTTCTGTTTGCCATCCATGCATCTCAGTTTAGGGTGGGTTTGGCTGTTGTTAGCTGCTGGATATTGTTGATCAGTGGTATAGAAGCTGGTATTGGCTCTTACCCACTGGGTGGAGTTGTAGAGGGTATAGTTGTGCCTGATCTGGATGGGTATGTTTACTCTCTCCTTTTGGGTGAGAAAGAGGAGAAACCTCTCTCCCCAGACACACATGAGAAAACAAAACAGAATAAACAAATAATCAGCAATGAAAAGAGAAAATAACAAATGAGAAAAAAAAATAAAAGCAGGTAGCAGCCAAGAAAAGAGAATGTGATAACTAAGAAGAGACGAGAGGGACAGAAAATGAAGCTGTAAAAAAGAAAAATAAAGGAGAACATAAATGGAAGAAGTCTTTTAAATGCTTCCAAAAACCAGGGAGATGGAAAGAGAAAGAAAGTAGAGAGCAGTAAAGAAAGATTGAAAGAGGAAAAAAAGAAGAGGGGAATGAGAAACACGAAAAGAAAGGGAAAAAAGTAAAGATAGAATGCATAAAATTCAATGGAATGGAAAGCGAAGAAGAAGAAAGAATAAATAAACAAAAACAAGGAAACAATGAAAGGAAAATCTGTACATGTATTTTGATCTGGAGCAGAGAAAACTCGGGGGGGGGGGGTCCTGCCAGTCAAGGGAGTTCATGAAGTGAGTGTGGGAAAGATATGACAGTAGAGTTCCTGGCCCTAGATGGAGTCCTTATTGGCTTTGGTGTTTTCTATGTTCAGGATACTCAATCCGGAAGTAGTTCCTGGAGGCCCTTGATGGAGCTGGCTTCAGTATCTGTTAGGACCACAGGACAATTGGGGCATGATGGCTGATTACAAGAACTTCTGCTAAACTAATGCTATTCTGGTGACTCTGTGGGTTCTGTAGGTCTGGAGCCGAACCCACCTGGATCCAGGCACCAAAGTAGTGCAACTAGCCCCTTCCTCACACAGGTGTGGCTCATCACCATACAGCTTCGAACTTCTAGAGAACATGGTCTAAACTGGGGGTGGATGAGGGTGGGAGCTTGTCACACCTCTGGTCAGCAGGGGAGCATGGGGAAAAGAAGGAATCGCACCTTTCCCATTGCCTGTATTAATCTGCTCTGCTAGGCCACCTACTGTCGCCAATGCTGATCACAAAAATTCAAGATGGTCATGCTGCATCTGATTGGCCAGTCCACCAGTCAGTCTCCCTTTCTCACTGTCCCTGCTCAGTTTCTCTCCGCAGTTAATACTCAATTCACTTCTCTAACCTCTCCTCTGAAGTTCAGGCTTCCGAGATTTTCATCTGTTTCTGGGTTTTTGTTTCTCAGATCTTTGTTGTAGCCAGTCTACCTAGTCTACCATCTTGCTGGAAGTTCCCCAGATAGACAGTTATTTAAAAGTACAATGTTCAAGTAAGACTTTTTTTTTTTTTTTTTTACTAGTTTAGCTAAAACTCTTGTTTGGTTTAGAAAACTCTTCAGGGTATATTTTTGGTTTAAAGATTATCTCTGGGCAATAATATCAAAGCTTCAGCCAACCTTCATGGGTCCAGGAAACCTAGAGTCCATGAGAATTTGAAATTCTGCTCTCCACTTCTCCCCTTGGATCAGGATTTTGCTATGGAATCTTTGATTAAAATGTTCAGGCACCATTCAGTCAGTTCTTGTGTCATGGTGAATAAGGCAGTTGTTCATAGAAGCAATTAGTCATACATTCCTCCTATTCTCATTCTCCTTCTTTCTCTGTTGTTCCACATGAATGAGATCAATTGCCTTGAATGGCCACTTGCAACCTTTTAAGACCCCCAGGGAATCCTACTGTGGCACTGCTGGTTAATGTGCTGGACTGAAGGTCGGTTTGAACCACAAGGTTGATGGTTCAAGCTCCCCAGCCGCATCTCAGAAACCCTATACAGGGTAGCTAAGAGTCAGAACCAATTTGACAGCACTTAACAACAAGATCCCAGGCACTATGCATTGAATTAGGAGGTAGAACTTGGTATTAGGTCAATGAACTGGGAAGTCCCATGAAATTATGACCCTAAACCTCCAAACAAAACAAAATCCCATGAAGTTTATGGTTGTTCGCAAGCAGCTTCAGCAGCTACTTTTTTGGGGTCACTGTTATAACTACTAACCACAGGGTTGGCAGTTCAAACCCACTAATAGCTCCTTGGGAGAAAGATGAGGCTTTCTGCTCCCATAAAGACTAACAGCCTCAGAAACCCTATATAGGTCGCTGTTGTTTTTAAGTGGCATCGAATCAGTTCCAACTTATAGCAACCCTGTATAAGACTTCTGAGGAGTGACTGGTGAGTTTGAACCACCAACCTTGTGGTTCAAATCAACCTTGAGGTTGAGTGCTGATCCTAGGGTGTCACATCGACTCCATATAGGGTCACTGTGAGTTGGAATCTACTCAATGGCTGTGGGTTTGGTTTTGGTTTTGGTTTGGTCAATTCAGCTTTTCATAGGTGCAAAATTTATTGACAGCAATTATAGTAATTAGCTGTGCAACCCTGTCCTTAATTAATGTGATGTTTCCATCACAATCTACACACCCTTTCTCTGTCCTGTGTTAATCACTACTAAGCTTTGCTCTCTATACATTTGCCTTTTCCTATCTTTTATGTAAGTGAGGTCATACAATGTTTGCCCTTTTGTGATTGCCGTAATTTACTCAGCATAATGTCTTTCAGCTCTATCCTGTTCTAGAATGTAACAAGACTTACTGGGTAATGCATTTCTCCTGCTTGCTGGGGAAGATAACTGTGTATGTATGTACCATGTTTGTTTATCCATTCAGCTGGCCATTTTGGTTGTTTTCACCTTTTGGCTGTTGTGAATAGTGCTGCAGTGTATTTGAGTCTCTGCTATAAAGTCTTTGGGGTATATTCTTAGGAGTTGAATTGCAGGGTCACATAGTAGTTCTCATTTTAATGTTTTGAGGACTTCCAGACTGTTTCCTAGTAGCATTACCATTTTGCATTCCCATCAGCAATGAGTAACTGTTCCAATTTCTCCCCATCCTTGCCAACATATTTCTCGAATTTCATTATTTTTTAAAATTTAGTCATGCTGTTGTTGCTTAGTATTGTCAAGTTGGTTCTGCGGAGTAGCTGATGGGATTGAACCACAGACCTTGTGGTTAGAAGTCTAGTGCTTACTTTACGTCACACTAGTGGGAATGAAATGGCATCTCACTGTGGTTTTGCTTTACCTCTCCCTGCAGGCTAATGCAGTTGAGTATATTTTTATGTGCTTGATGGTTATTTGAAAGTCCTCTTTGGTGAAATGTTTGGGCCATTCTATAAATGAATGATTTGTCTTTTTGTTGTTAGCTTGTCAACATTCTACATATATATTGGTTTTCATATTCTTGTCAGATATATGGCTTCCAATGATATCCTCCTAGTCAGTAGCTAGTCTTTTCACTTTTTTATAGTCTTTTGATGAAGTGTTGAATTTTTATGAGATCCCATTTATTGTTTAGTCTCTTGCTGTTTACATCTTTGCTATCATGTTAGATAATCAATTGTGGAAAGTGAGACTGCCAATGCTGGCCATGTTTTGTTTTTCAATAATTTTACGGTTTTAGTTTGTACATTGTTGCAGACTGCAGGTACTGGGGTGTTGAGGACCAGTGTCATGGACGAAAATCCAGCACGTGGCTGCACTCAGACTTGCTGGCCAGAGACCCTATGGGCTCAAAGAAGTAACCTCCGGACGTCCCGGGTTCATTGGCTTTTATGAACTCACTGTGGGGCTAGCTCTGTATAATTCTCTTTAGTCCTATTAATTCCTGCTATGCTTCGAACCCCTGTAACTGTAGCCTCTGAGAAAATGGTTTCCTAATGTGCCTCTCTCAATGTCTCCACTGTATTGGCAGTGCTTAAGGTGTTCTGGGAACAAATCTCTCTGAGGAACAGACTCTGGCCATGGGGCAAGCTCGTCCAAACTGTTCTTTATCAAATTATTTAGTTATGTTTGATACTAACTTAATACATGAGCCCTTGATACCCATGGACAAATATTAAAACCTCTCCTAAAGCCTAGGCTGTAAAAGTTCCAAAGGCAAGTTTGCTGGAGCCAGGCTGCCCAAGGAATTAACCTAAAGTGGATTGGTGAAGTCCAGGGTTTTGTCCTAAGAATAATAGGTGTCTGCCTTCTCGGATAACCCCCAGGTGCAAAACCACTAAGCTAGGTGTCTTGCTTTCTCTTGCAAAACTCGGCCAGGCAGCCAACACAGCGGGACTCCTCCCAATCCTTTTCAATTTCCCCCATTCGAGATTAGGTGCTATAGGTATGTTAATTAGCCTGGAGAAACCGAGTTGCTGCCCTGGGATTCAAACCTGAAAAGTACCATATAATAATTTGCTTGAATTTCTGGAAAATTAAGGATGTTAGATTATCAAGACAATTTGTGATGTATGTTTTAGAATTTGTACCTGTAAATCCCTGTGTCCTGTGTTGAACGATTAATCACATTTCACTTCTGTACCCCGTCTTAACAAACCCTGCCTTCTTTTGTGTAAAGCTCCTCCCCGAAATAAAACTGGGGCACAGACTGAAAACTGGGGCGTAACCGTGTGTTACGACTGGCATGTGAGGTGTTATCGCTGGCAAGGCATGCGTTAAGGTTTGCAGGGTGGTTCTTTACTGACTGCAGGGGCCACGATGCCGGTAGTCCAGGGTCCACCCGCCAGTGTCGCATCCACTCTGGTTTAGGGGTGTTTTGTGTTCTCTCTCTTTGCGTCTTTGTGTGTATTCTTTCTCTATCTCTGTCGCCGCCAGATCTCCCAACTTCGTGAACCGAACCCCCTTGTCGAGGCCGGTCCTCGACAGTACATTTAAATCCTTAACCTATTTAAAATTTGTTTTTGTGTTTAGTGGGAGACATGCATCCTGTTTCATTGTTCTGTCTGTGGAAGTCCAATTTTCCCTACACCGTTTTTTTGAAGAGACTCTTCTTTCCCCATTGAATGAACTTAGCACACTGTCAAAAACAGTTATTTATAAAAGCCTCATCTTTCTACCACAGAGTGGCTGGCCAGTTTGAATTCCTGATGCTGTGGTTAGCAGTCCAGTGTTTATTCTGTGGTACCACCATCACTCCTGGCTGTATAACATGGTTTTAAATCACAGGTGTGAGTTATACTTCTCTTTCAATATTGCATTAGATATTTGGGGGTTCTTGTCATTCCATATATAGATTGGCTTTTCTAATTTTGTAAAGAAGGCTGCTAGAATTTTGATTGGGGTTACATTTCATCTGTAGATCATTTTGGGGAATATTTGCATTTTAACAATATCAACCCTTCCAATCCATGAATATGGAACATCTTTCCATTTTTTCTTAATCTCTTACAACAGTGCTTTATAGTTTTTATTGTGTAAATCCTTCACCTCCCTGGTTAGATTTAGTCTTACTTATTTTATTCTCTTGGATTCTTGGTGTACTGCTGTAGGATAAGCACTAGACTGTTAACCACAAGGTTAGCCGTTCAAACCCACCAGTTGCTCCTTGGAAGACCTAATCTGGGTTGCAATGAGTTGGAAGGAGTCCTGGTGTGGCACTGTAGGATAAGCACTCAGCTGCAAGGTGGGTTTGAACTGCAAGGTTGGTGGTTCAAACTCAGCAACCGCTCCTTGGAAACCCTATATAAGGTTGTTATGAGTCAGAAATCATTCGATGTCACTTAACAACAGCAATATGAATTGGAAACCATATTCAGGGTTGTTAAAGTTCAATGGCACTTAACAACGACAACAGTATTTTGTTCTCTTAGATATTATTCTAAATGGAATTGTTAATCCGATTTCCTTTTCCGGTTTCTCATTGCTAGGCAGAGAAACCCAACTGATTTTTGTTTGTTGACCTTGTACCCTGCAATGTTGCTAAATTCCTCTATTAACACTAGATGTTTTCCTGTGGACTCTTTGGGAATATATATATATATATATATATATATATATATATATATATATATATAAGATCATATCACTCACAAATAATTTTATTTCTTCTTTTCCAGTCTGGCTTTTTATTATCTCTTTTTCTAGTCTTGAAAGTCCTAGCTTTGGCTAAGACTTCAAATACAATCTTAAAGAGAAGTAGTGACAGCAGTACTTCTGTCTTAGTCCCATTTTAATAGAGAAGGTTTTTAGTCTTTTCTGGGAAGTATAATGTTAGCGATTAATTTCTCATTTTTGCTGTGAATCATACTGAGGACTTTCCCTTCGATTCCAGTTTTTGCTAGAGTTTTCATCAAGAAAGAGTGTTGGATTTTTTCAAAAGCTTTTTCTGCATTAATAGAGATGATCATGTAGCTCTTCTCCTTTGAAGACTGATGTGGTGATTTTCTAGTGTTGAACCAGCCCTGCGCTCCTAGAATAAATCCCACTTGCCCATGGTATAGAACTCTTTTAATATGCTGTTGGGTTCTGTTTGGTAGTATTTTGTTGATGATTTTTGCATCTATTTTCATAAGGGATAATGGTCTATAGTTTTCTTTTCTTGTGGTGTCTTTGTCTGGTTTTGGCATCAGACTTAGTTTTGCTTAATAGAATGAATTAGGGAATATTCCTTCCTTTCCTATCTTTTTAAAGGGTCTAAACAGTTATGAATCGGGCTGTGAACCTCAAGGTCAGCAGTTCGAAACTACCAGCTGTTCCGCAGGAGAAAGATGAGGATTTCTGCTCATGTAAAGATTTACAGCCTCGGAAACCCTGTACAGGGTCGCTATGAGTAGGAACTGACTCCACAGCACATAACAACAACAACAACAATCAGTATTTAGAAGTGCAGCCAGAGTGCTCCTTGGAGGCCAGGATGGCCAAACTTCATCTCACATATTTTGGATATTGTCAGGAGGGACCATTCGCTGGAGAAGGATATCATGTTTGGTAAGGAAGACCCCCAGCGAGATAGATTGGCACAGTGGCAGCATCAATGGGGTCAAGCGTGGCAACAATTGTGAGGTTGGCCCAGGACTGGGTAGTGTTTCATTCTGTTGTACATAGGGTCACGATGAGTCGCTATGAGATAGCACCTAACAACAACAACAACAAACAACAGTATTGGTGTCAGTTTTCCTCTAAATGTTTGGTAGAATTCCACAGAAGCTAGATTATATGAAGAAGAATGCAACATCAGGATTGAAGAAAGACTCATTAACACTTAAGATACACAGATGACAGAACCTTTCTTGCTGAAAGTAAAGAGGACTTGAAGCACTTATTGATGAAGATCAAGGACTATAGCTTTCAGTATAGATTAAACCTCAATGTAATGAAAACAAAAATCCTCACAGTGGACCTATAAACAACATCACAATAAATGGAGAAAAGAATGAAATGATCAAGGATTTCATATTATTTGAATCAACAATCAATGTCCATCAAAGCAGCAGTTAAGATATCAAGAAGCCAATTCCTCAAAATAAATCTCTTTCTTTTTGCATATATATGCATAATTGGTTTTATTTCTTGAGCATATCCTGACATATTGCACTGGGCAAATAGTTAAAGTGGTAAAAAGCAAACATGTTATTGTGATGACTAAGGTATGCCTGATGCATGCCATGGTATTTCCAGTTGCCTCCTAAGCATGTGAAAGCTGGTCAATGAAGACCAGCGAGGATGAATGCATTTAAATCATGGTGTTAAAGAAGAAAATTGAAAGTACCATGGACTGCCAGAAGAGCAAGCAAATCTGTCTTGGAAGAAGTGCAGCCAGAACGTTCCTTAGAAACAGGTTGGTGAGACTTCATCTCTCTTACTTTGGACACATCATCAGGAGGGACCAATTCCTGGAGAAAGATATCATGCTTGGCAAAATGGAGAGTGGGCAAAATAGAAGAGGACCCTTAATGAAATGCATTGACATAGTGGCAGCAACAATGGGCTCAAACATGCCAATGACTGTGAGGATGGTGCAGGAGTGGGCCATGTTGTTTTTGGTTATACTATGAGTTGAAACCAATTCAATGTCACCTAACAATAACAACAGCCATGTTATTGTTCTTTGCATAATTGACTAATATTGTATTGTAGGAAATATATTACATTTAAAAAATTCATTCACCAGTTAATTGTCATTTGGGTTGTTTCTAGGTTTTGGTTATGATGACTAATGCTACTATGGAACTTCATGCACACATTTTTGTGTGGACTTATGCTTTCAGTTCTCTTGAATATGTGTCTAGAAATGGAAGTTTCTGTTTCTTATTTTTAACTGCCCCTTCCCCACTCCCTATGTGCTGTCTTTGTTTTGGTTATTGTCAATGCTCATTAAATGTATTCACAGGTGTCCAGACTCTTGGCATACCATGGTTTCTTGTGCCCATTTCTTTTTTTCTAGGTTCAGTTCCTTAATTACTAAGTTCTGTAGGTGTTAACTGTCTCAGCTGATTTTTGAAATGTGTTTGAAGAGGATTTTAAGTAGGTAACAATTTTCTTTAAGCACCTTGAAAATAATACACCGTTGTATTTTGGTTTCTTGTGTACCTTTTGTATTTTCCTTTGTAAAAAAGTCTCCCCGACCTGGCTGCTTTTAACATCTTTTTTTCTTGGTGCTCCACAATGTACTACAATACAAAAGTCTAGGGATGTACACCTGCTTCTCACTTATTGACTGTCTTATTCTCTGACTTTTTTTTTCTTTCATTTTTTAGTTATGACAGTCACAATCAGTCATGGTAACAGTTACTCACTATTGAATCATAAGAATCTTATCCCCGTCTCTTTTCACCAGACCAATCTAGACAAGATGAAAACTATTCAGTGGGAACTCTATCTCCCCTTCACACTCTTAAACTAAACTTCCCCTTGAAAACTTGTAAGTCAGCCACTTTGTGCTTTTATCACCCCCTCATTTTAAATAGCCAATGTCTAAATTGCCTGTCCCTATCTACCCTGCATACAGAGGGATTAGGATTGATACTTGATGTGAAGACTCCTTCCCCCTCAGTTGGTATTTTGAGCTACTGCATCCATTAAGTTTTGGTCAAGTTCATTAAATTTTAGCAATTTGCACTCATTTCCTTTATAATTTTTTTTTTTAATTTAAATCTTCTTCTAGTCAAGTTCTGATTATCAAGCCATCAAGGCTTGGTCAAGTGCATACTATCTGCAAGTTTGAGTCATTAGCTGACATTTTGCATTTATGACATTAGTAAAAAAAATCTACTTACTATTCAATTATTTTGTACATTGATGATGTGCACCTGAGGTTTGAGATGAGGCATTGCTCACTGTGATGGTTAAGGTAAGGCATCGACTTCTCTGCATCGTGATTCTCAGTGGCTTGGCAGTTTTGTAACAATGCATTTGCCAATCACGTGTGAAAGAAATTGGCAGTTATGTATGAAAAATAATTTGGCAATTATTCAATGATAAAATAATCCTCAATTGTGATGTGGTCCTGCTCCATTTTTACATAAGGCCAATTTTTGCATCATGGCAGGTTGGTGAGAAGAATTTTTTTTTTTTTTTTTTAAGTTTTTATTGTGAATTGAGCGAAAGTTTACAGGGCACATCATCAGTTTTGCATTCAAAAATCATATACTTTGTCTCATTACAATGATTATAATCCTCTCCATGTACCATCAGTTAGCAGTATTTCTTTCTATTCATTTTAGCTCTTGTGGATGTTCTTCTTATTGATGCTACTTAGAGTCATTGAGATTCATTGAACACGTGAAGTCTTGTCTCTAAGTAACTCAGGAAACCTCTAAGCATATTCCCTTAAAGTAACACTTCTACCCTATCATCTATATCACCTCTTTTTTCTTTCTGTACTGGTATTGGACTTTTCTATTTTATCATCATATCTCTTAGTTTGTTTTCATATTTTTGTATCTTTTAGGGCTCTTTCTGGTTAATTTTCTCAGCACTATGTTGCAGTATCTACTAATCTCTTCAGTGGTTCTTAATTTGATGATTAATCCATGTATTAAATATTTTAGGGATAAGAATATTTCTATTGAATTTTTTATTTCCATAACTATTTAAAATTTATAAAATGTGATTATTAAAATTCTCCTATTCTTTTTTCATAGTGTCTTGTTCTTTTCTCGTGATTTATCTTCTTTTTCTTTTTTAAACTTTTTATTGTAATTGAATGAAGGTTTAAAGACAAGATCATCAGTTTTTCATTCAGCAAGTCATATACCCTGTTTCATCCTAATCATTACAATTCCCTTTGTGCAATGACTGTTATTCCGCTTCCTTCCTGTGGTTCCTATTTTCATTCCATTTACTCTCAAATTTGTCCTTAGGAATATGTTGCCCTTTTGATTTTGAATGATTGGCCATTCCATGGTCAGCAGACCTTGATAGTGTTGCTGTCTCCTACTATAAAACTGTGTACTGCTTGGCTGAAAATTGGATTACAAGAGTGAGTTCCTTTCCAGACCTGAAAGGTGGTCAAGGGCCATACTCTCAGTTTCCTCCAGTCTCTTTCCAACTAGTATACCTGGTCCTTTATTATTATTAATCAATTAATTTTGAGTTTTGTTTTACATTTTCTCCCACTCTATCTGGGACCCGTTAATGTGGTAGTGGTAGCGGGGCACCATCTAGTTCTGATCTAAGTTATGGAGACTGATGTTCACACGTTCCATTAGTCCATTGGGTTAATTGATTCCAAGTCACTTCCTTCTTCCGCACACGGAGAGACCAATAGCTGCATCTTAGATGGACACTCATGAGCTGTCAAGATCCCAGATGCTACTCATCCAAACAGGATGTAGAACATTGTCTTTTTGGATTATGTTATGGCAGTTGACCATGGTGTCGCCTGAGACTATGGTCCTGAGTCCCCAGGCCCATCTACCTATCGTCTTAAGATATTTGATAATATCTAGGAAATTTTCATAATTTTGTCCATTGTGTGCTCCCCCACATTCATAGTTGTGTTTGCAGAAAATACTCTTGAACAAATATGCTCTTTCAAACTCTCATAGATTTGTGAGATTGCTGTCGGTTCTGATCCATAGCAATCCTGAGCACAATAGAATAAAACACTGCCCGGCCCTGTATCATCTTAAAATTGCTGCTACACTTGAGCCTAATGCTGCTGCCACTGTGCTAATCCATCTCATTGGCGTCACTCTCTTTTTTTGCTGACACTACACTTTACAAAACATGAGTGTTGATTGTGGATCCAAGTAAAATAAAGTCTTTAACAACTTCAATCTTTTATCCATTTGTCATGATGTTATTTATTGCTACAATGGTGAGGATTTTTGTTTTCTTTACATTGAGGTGCAACCCATACTAAAGGCTGTGGTCTTTGATCTTCATCAGTAAGTGTTTCAAATCCTCTTCATTTTCAGCAAGTAGGTTGTATCATCTGCATAGTACAGGTGGTTAATGAGTATTCTTCCAATCCTGATGTCATGTTCTTCTTTATATAATTCAGCTTACTGGATTATTTGCTCAGCATACAGATTGAATAAGTATGGTGAAATATTACAATCCTGGCATACACCATTTCTGATTTTAATCCATTCAGTATTCCTTGTTCTGTTTGAACAACTGCCTCTTGGTCTATGTACAGGTTCCTCATGACCACAATGTAGTGTTCCGGAACACCCATGCTCTGCAATGTTGTCCATAGCTTGCCACAATCCACACAGTTGAAAGACTTGAGTAGTCAATAAAGCATAGGTAAATGTCTTTCTGATATTTTCAGGTTTCAGTCAAGATCCATCTGACATCAGCAGTGACATTCCTCTTTGCATGTCTTCATCTGAATCTGGCTTGAACCTCTGGCAGTTCCTTGTCAATATGCTGTTGCAGCCATTTAAAAATTATCTTTAGCAAAATTTTACTTGCATTTAATATTAATGATATTATCTGATGATTTCCATATTCCATTGGGTCATGTCTCTTTGGAACGGGCAAAAATTTGTGTCTTTTCCAATCAGTTTGGCATACATGAGTGAGTGCCTCCAGTGATGCATCAGTTTATTGAAAGGTTTCAATTTTTATTCTATCAATTCTTGGATGCTTACTCTTTACGAATGCCTTCAGTGCACCTTGGACTTCTTCCTTCAGTATCATTAACTCTTTTTTTTTTTTTTTTTTTCCTGCATTGAACCTACTACACATTTATTTGGGGAGACGTTTTCATCAAGACACCTTCATTTATTATTGTTTTATTTTAATATATGTGGGAGTATTTTTTGCTGTTACAAGTGAAATTTTTGTTTCATTATACTTTTCTAACATGGTATTGCTGCTGTTTAGGGAAGATACACAATTTTTAAAGTTTATCTTATCTAAGTTTCCTATTAGTTTCAACAAATTATTTCTCAGTTTGTTCTCTTGTATATTCTTTTATTATTATTATTATTGTGAGGTTTACATGGCAGACCATCAGCTTTACCCTCATCCTATCGTATTTCGCTTCATGGCAATGCTTACAATCCCCTCCATGCATCATCATATAACCCCAAAGGCTACACCACACAGGCCCTCCCCCCACCCATCCTGGGCCACCAGCACATAGCTCTTCTCCCTCCCTGAGTCCAGTGCCTCCAGCAGCTTCATCTGTCCACATCATCTTCTCTGTCTCCATCCCTGGTGTCCCTGCCTCTTTGGGTAGGGTCCCGCTCTCTGTTCTTCTCACTTGATGGTTCCAGGGACCTCTGCTACTGGGCTGCAAAATCAATCACTCTCCTCCTTTTGTCAAAAAACATCTACCTATATGTTTCCTAGCCTCACAGTCAGACCTGATGGCAATTATTCACTATTGTACTACAAGAGTCTTATCCCTATTTCCTTTCCCCAGCCCGGCCCAAACGGATTGGAAATCATTCAGTGGTGATTCTACCTTCCCCTGCTCCATCTAGAACTAGGCTCCCTCTTGAAAGCTTGTAAGCCAGTCACTTAATGCCTTTATAGGCGCCCCCATTTTGGGTAGCCAATGTCTAAGTTGTCCATCCTTGTCAACCCTGTGTGCCGAGGGGGTGGGAGTGGTCCTCGCTGTAAAGATTTGTTCCCTTTTTTGAGCTACTACATCCTTAAGTATAGGTAAAGTTCATCCAATTGTAGCAGGTTACTCTTTTCCCCCTCTCTTCTTCTTTCTTCTAGTCGAGTTCTTATCATCCAGCCATCGAAGCCAGGTCAAGTGGGTACTATCTGCAAGTATAGATGTTCTTGTGCACCTCCTCTCACTTAATATCAGCTGGATGCTTCACTCTCCACTCTAGTCCTCTGTGGCCATGCCACTGTCTCTGTACACAAGAGTCCCTGGGTCTTGCCGTACTGCTGGCCATCCAGGTCTCCACCTGAGTCCATGGGGGTCTATTGAATGTGGTCAGGCTTAGCTCACAACTTTATTGCTGATTTTCCCCCTTCTTCCCTTATTGGTGACCAATGTGGTCAACAGCCAGACCACATGCCTGCATTCCCCTTGAGTCTCAGTCTTGAAAGGGGGTTTGCTTTGAGGGATCCCAACCACTTGCCTTGATGGCTCCTGGGCAAACAGCTTACTTGTTCTTGTAGTAATCAATCAGACTACAGTTATCATTTTGGATTTTTCCTGCTGGTCTTTCACGAAGTATCTTCTGTTCTTCTAGCTGCTCCAGGCTGGTCTACTTGTCCTTTCCAGTGGAAATTTCCTACTTCAGTCAGTTCTGGATGGGGTTCTGGATTCCACCTATGGTCTTGTGCAGTGTAAAGGCTCCACAGGAAGCCTCTTTCACTGGGCAACTTCTAGCCCCCTTTAAGGTATTCCAATCAGTTATAGGCTGAAGACAGACTTACAAGCTTTCTGTAGTGATGATTCTGACTATTCCTTTCTCCCCACCTCAGGTGTCTATTTTATAATGGTAGGCAATGGAAACCAAGATTCAAAAGACAGCCAAGCATCTTAACACTATTCCCCTCTTTTACCCCTTCAAACCATCCCTCAATCCCTGTATCCCAGAGCCCTGTTGTTCCAAGGTTGTGCATACATCATCATTTATTTCTGTCTCACTTAGCCCATGCAAACCTGCCTAACTGTTCTTCCATCAGCCTTATTCTTCCATTCCCCTCCTCCTTCTTGTGTATCATCCCCTCTGCACCTCCTGCACCCAAGCTATCCTGTGTCAATTCCCTACCCTGTGGTCTATCTTCCCCTCCATCCCTTCCCTCATCTCATCCCTTACATCCTGGTGATCAGCAAATATGTATATAATGTGCCCCCCCCCCCTTTTAGTGTGAGTTCTTTTTCTTACTCTTTTACAATAATGATCCTATACAGTATTTCTCCTTTTGTGACTGACTAATGTCACTCAGCATAATGTCCTCAAGGTTCATCCATCTTATGCGGTGGCTTGCAACTTCCTTGTTCTTCAAGGTTGCATACTATTCGATTGTGTGTATGTACCACAGCTTGTTTATTCATTTTTCAAATGATGGGCACTTAGGCTGTTTCCACCTTTTTGCTATTGTAAATAGTGCTACTATGAACATTGGTGTGCATATATCTACTCGTGTATGGATCATATTTCTTGTGGGTAAATACCAAGTAGAGGAATTGCTATATTATAAAGTATTTCTACTTCCAACCTTCTGAGGAAGTGCCATATTGCTTTCCAGAGAAGTTAGACCATTTTGTAATCCCACCAGCAATGCAAGAGCATCCCAGTCTCTCCACATCCTCGCCAGCATTTATTGTCTTCTATGTTTTGATCTTTGCTGTTATTGCTGGTGTGAGATGATATTCATTGTTGTTTTGATTTGCATCTCTCTAATGGCTAGTGATCGTGAACATTTCTTCATATGTTTGTTGGATGCCTGAATGTCTTTCATGATGTTAGGTACATTTTTTTCCATCCGTTCTTCAACTCTTTTCTGTACTTTTCTTTGTCTCTACCTGTTCTGGAATTCCAATCGCCCTAATTTATTACTCTTTATGTTGTCCCATATGAATCTTAGGCTTTCTTAAAAACAAAAAACAAAAAAATTCTGTTTTCTGACTGTTATTCTAGCTTTACTAGTATTGAGAGATTTATCTTCTAGCTCTCTAATTCTGGCTTTAATTGATTCAAATCTTGTCTGTTGCTCTCTCAGTCTATTGCCCATTTCTAATACCTTAATAGTAATCTTATGGATTTATGATTGTAGGTTTTTTATTGTTTTCAATCCTCTATCTATTTTGTTTCATTGTTCCTGTAGAGCTTTTCTGAAATCTTCCTTACTTTCCTCTACCTTTCTGTCAATAATTTGGCGGTACAAATATCATTCGCCTGAATTTTTTTTAGGCAGTTCCAGCACCTCTTTTTTCTCAAAAATGTTTTCTAGCTCTGCCTCTTGGCCATTTGTTTGAGTTACTCTGTCTTATTTCTGTATGTGAACAGAAAAGTGTTGCTGTTTCTGAGGCATTGTGCTGTTGTATTTGTGTTAAGTTGATGACTGTATGTTGGTGTATTAGGCATTCACCAACTGCCTTCTGGTAGGTGTAATCAAGAGATGAGCTTGTGTGCCAGTCTCTGTTCTCTGTCCACACAGTTTAGTTCAGGGTGGATTTAGCTGATGTTGGTTGTGTATAGCAGCTGGAATTGACTCTAGCCTAGTCTGGAGTTGAAGAGGGTATGGTTATGGCCAGGATTAGTGGCCACAGTTGCTGTCTCCTGTTGGGTGAAACAAGAGAAAACATCCACAGGAGAGAAGGAAAACAAACCAACTAGCAAGTTACAGCAAAAAAGAAAGTAGCAATGAAGAAAGACGAAGATAAAAAACAGAAACAAAATCTTTCTACTGCTTTTTCTCCACTAATAAGCAGGATGCCTCCGTGCCAACTACTGGTCCCTTCCTTTCACAGCCACCAGAGAAAGTTCAAGATGGACCTACTGTGCATGTCCAGCTTACCCAGACAACAAATCTTTTTTTTTCTTTTCTCCCCAACATCTTGCCCGCCTCCACTTCTACCCCATGTATTCATTCAGCCGGGGATGGCCAGGGATGACTTTTCAGATTTCAATCAGGTCTCGCCTGAGGAGGGTTGTCATGAATATCTCCTCCCTTTTAGTGGGCTGCACAACCTGGTTCTGATTGCCTGGAAAGCAGGAACTTCCCTAGCAGTATACGCTTGTGGATGTTGGCCTCACCTCTGGTCACCAGGGGAATCAGAGGGGTAGGGAATCGCACCTTGGTCTCCGTAAGCCTCAGGTAGGTCTGCAATGTGAATATGTTTTCTTGTCTCTAAAGCCACTCACAAATGCTCAAGATGGCTGCGTCAGATCCCATTGGCCATCACAGTTCAGCAGTCCCTTCCTGTCTTGCCGCATCTGCTCAGCTTTCTCTCAGTCCACTTCTCTATCCCTTCATCTGAAGCTCAACATTCCGGGCCCATCCTCTGCATCTGTCTTACATCCTTGCCACAGATGGGCTGTACAGCCTTTCTGCCTAGTTTGATATCTTGCTCCGCCTCCACAGTTTCTAGTCTTGAAAAAATTCTCTTTAATAAGTTTGTTGTTGTTAGGTGCTGTTGAATTGCTTCTGACTCATTCAACCCTGTAAAGGGTTTCCAAGTAACGATTGGTGGGGTTGAACTTCTGACCTTGCAGTTAGCAGTCCAATGCTTATCCTACAGCGCCACACCAGGACTAATCATACTTATTTCATAATTGAGCCCTGATGTATCACTGTAGGACAAGCACTGGACTGGTAACTGCAAGGTTGGTAACTGATAACTATGCAGGTTTGCTAGCAATCAAAATGGACTTAATGGTACACAACAATACAACAATTTTCTCATCTTTTTCAGACTGTTTTATTATGTCAAGTTCTTGAGGGACTAACCCTGCTACTTGAATGGGCTTCATTTGTTCAGATATGTCCTGTCTCCACTCTGACCTCAACTGTGAGCAACTGCATTGTCAATTCATTTATCTCGATTTGGATTTAAGATCCTTCCATGCTAACCTCAAGGTTGGAAGTTTGAAACTACCAGCTGTTCAGTGAGAGAAAGATGAAGCTTTCTGCTCCCATAAAGATTTGCAGTTTCGGAAACCCTGTGCAGGGTCACTATGAGTCAGAACCGACTCCACAGTACTCAACAACAACAATGTTCCTACCTGAAGGATTTTCTTTTATTTTTACTTTCTTTTATTTGCCATTTGTATGTGTTTATAGTATGTATGTTGGAAGTGCCATTGAGTCAGTTCTGACCCATAGAAACCCTGTACAGGGTTTCCGAGGAGCTGCTGGTGAGCTTGAACTGCCAACCTTGCAGTTCAAACAGCTTTGCAGTCTGGCATATTAACCCACAGTACCACACCAGGACTCTGGTAGCATAGTGGTTACAAGTCGGGCTGCCAACCTCAAGGTCAGCAGTTCGAAACTATCAGTGGTTCCCCAGGAGAAAGTTGAGGTGTTCTGCTCCCTTAAAGATTTACAGAAACCATGTGCGGGGTCACAATGAGTCAGAACTGACTCCATGGTACTTAACAACAACAACAACATAGTATGTAGGATTCTACATTGTGTCTGTTATGTTGTCAGATGTACTAGTTGAATTTTTGAAAGAAAAGAAAACTCAAAAAATTTACTTGAATTTCATATGTAAATTCTAGAAAAATCTAGAGACGAGAAAGAAGGGAATCATATTTGTAGTGATAATCACTGTTTGTATTATGTTAAGTATATATATTTCTAATTTTCTATCACTGTGCATGTATAAGTAAATGTGTGTATATGTGTATAAATAAATACATAGTATAGTTGAACAGAAGGAGCTCTGGTAGTGTAGTGGTTAAGAATTGGGCTGCTAACCTCAGGGTCAGCAGTTCAAAACTACCCAGCTGTTCCGTGGGAGAAAGATGAGGCTTTCTGCTCCCGTAAAGATTTACAGCCTTGGAAACCCTGTACAGGGTCGCTGTGAGTCGGAACCAACTCCACGGCACCTAACAACAACAACAACATAGTTGAACAGATATATTATTATGCTCTTTTAATTATTTTATAGCATGACTTTTTTCCACTATCTGCTGAGAGTTGTCATCAGTCAGTTACAGCTCATTGTGATCAAAAGTAGAAGTGTGCTCCATAGGGTTCAATGGCTGCGATCTTTGAGTAGTAGGTCACCAGGACTTTCTTCTGAAGTATCTCTGAGTATGCTTAAGACTCTAAACTGTCAATTAGCAGCCAAGTGTGTTAGCCATTTCCACGGCTCAGGGCCTCCCTTTGCATGAAAGAAAATACCTAAACATTTACATGCCAATGTGTTTTTCTATCAGGTGTTTTTAAATGACTACCTAGTATGGACTACTGGTGTGGAGCTGTGGGTTAATGCACCAGATTGCAAAGCCCTTTGAACTGCAAGGTCGGCGGTTCAAGCTCACCAGCTGCTCCTTGAAAATCCTATACAGGGTCAGTATGTGTCGGAATTGACTTGATGGCCCTTAACAACAACGAGTATCCCATTATAAGAAGCACTGGTAGCATAGTGGTTACGAAATGGGCTGCTAATCTCAAGGTAGGCAGTTAGAAACTACTAGCCGTTCCATGGGAGAAAGATGAGGCTTTCTGCTCCTGTAAAGATTTACAGCCTAGGAAACCCTATGCAGGGTCACTATGAGTTGAAACCAACTCCATGGTACTTAACAACAACAACAGTATCCCATTATGGGGATATAGCACAATTTACTCAATTGTTGGGTATTTACGTTTAAAAAAATGTTTATGATGATAAGAAATACAAAGTTGTCCTTTTAACTTACTCTTGACCTGCATTCATGTTTATATTGTTTCAAATAGAATAGCTGTGTAGTACAATGTTTCTGCTATCTACTGATCAATTTCTTCTTGAATAATTATCAACCAAACTTCCTTTTCTAAATTCTTATTCCCAAAACATCTAAGGTCCAAATGACATGGATATCTTTTTGTTTTGCTTTGTTTTAAATATTTTATTGTGAATTATGTGATAGTTTACATGGAAGAACATTAGCTTTACATTCATCCTATCGTATATTGTTTCATTGCCAATTACTACAACCCCCTCCATGCATCATCAACCAACCAAAGGGTACACCCCACAAGCCTGCCCCTCAGTCATTAGCACACAGCCCCTCACCCTCTCTGGGTCTAGAGTCCCCAGCTGCTCCATCTCTCCATGTCATCGTCTCTGCCTCCATCTCTGGCATCACTGTTTCTCTGGGTAGGGTCCCGCACTCCGCTCTTCTCCCTTGATGGTTCCAGGGACCTCCGCTCCTAGACTGCAAAGTCAACCACTCCCCTTCTTTTGCTACAAAACGTCCGCCTTTACATTTCCAACTCTCACAGTCAGTCTTGATAACAATTATTCACTATTGTACCACAAGAGACCTATCCACATTTGCTTTCAACAGCCTCGCCCAGACAGATTGGATACTACTCAGTGGAGAGTCTTCCTTCATGGATGCCTTTTTATATAAGTAGGCATCACACTCTAATTTTCTACTTTAACAATTTTACTACCAAATTTTACCCTACCCACCAGCTGCTCCTTGGAAACCCTAGACAGGGTTGCTATGAGTCAGAACTGGCTTGACAGCACTTAACAACAACAACACAGTTAATATGGAGTCCTGGTGTGGTGCTGTGGGTTAATGCGCTGGACTGCAAGGTCGGTTTGAATCACTAAGTCAGCAGTTCAGGCTCACCAGTTGCTTCTTGGAAACCCTATACAGGGTCACTATCAGTTGGACCCATCTCCACAGCACTTAACAACAACATAGTTGATGTGGGAGCCCTGGTAGCATAGTGTAGTGGTTACATATTGGGCTGCTAACTGCAAGGTCAACAGTTCACATTTACCAGCCAGTTTGGGAGAAAGCTGAGACTTTCTGCTTCTGTAGATTTACAGCCTCAGAAACCTTATACAGGGTCACTATGAGTCAGAACCGACTCCACAGCACACCACTACCACCACCACCACTATAGTTAATGGAGTCACGGTGTGACACTGTAAGATCAGCACTGGACCGCAAGGTTGGTTTGAACCACAAGGTCAGCAGTTCAAACTCACCCGTTGCTCCTCAAAAACCCTATACCGGGTCATATAAGTCGAAATCAATTCGATGGCACTTAACAGCAACAACAGTAATTAATATGAGGGAGCACAACAATAATATGTAGGGTAAGCACTGGACTGCAAACCACAAGCTCCACAACTGGAGCTTATCAGCAAGTTTGCGGGAGGAAAGCCGAGGCTGTCTGTCCTGCAAAGATGTACAGCCTCAGAAACCCTGTATGAGTCGGAACCAAATCAACGGCACTTAAAAACAACAAAGAGTTAATATCAATTCTATGTGTCACATGTGGCCAGAGGTTTCAGTACGTGCACTAAAAGAGAAAGGCTTCTCCATAATGACTTTTCAACATGAAAAAATAAATGTGTACATAGAGCACATTTATCTGCTCTAGTTGCCAGTACCCACCCACATCCTGACTCAGTGAACTTAATGACATAAACAGGTATTCTTTCATCTCCATTAGATATAGTCAGGTGACAGTTTAATTCTGGGATGATTAGAATTGGCTGAAGACTATAGTGGTGGTGGTGGTGGTGGTGTGCTGTCGAGTTAGTTCTGACTCATAATGACCCTGTATAAGGTTTCCAAGGCTGTAAATCTTTACAGGAGCAGAAAGCCTCATCCTTCTCCCATGGAGTGACTGGTAGATTAGAAATGCTGAACTTTTGGTTAGGCGTCCGACTCATAACCCACTATGCTGCCATATAGCAGTGATAAAATAGACTAAAGTTGATGAGACAATATGTCATGACTTTCAGCTTCCAATTATTGTTTAGTTTTATATTTCTAATAACGGTTACATAACAGAGTGCTATGTCAGCCATCTTCAAATGAATTTGGTATATTACTCATGTGGGGTGTTTTTTTGTTGTTCAAGTGTAAATTATGTCAAATGTGATTATTCTTACTTAAGAAACTATGATATAATTAAACAGAAATGATGATATAATTTATTATTGATTTTGTGAAGTTTCATAATGGCATTCTGATTATGTGAGGATAAGCCCAGTTTTAAAGAGCTGTGTTTTGAAGAATACATATGCAAAACAACATGAAGACTGGAATTTGCTGCAAGGTTCAGGGGAGATGAAGGAAGAGAAGAAGAGAAAAATGTATGGATACATTTGAAGCAAATATGACAAAACTTGTCGAATTTATGTGATGAGACTGTTTATACTATTCTCATTCTATTTGAATTTTCATAATTTATTTAAGTGTAGCATATGTTTTTAAAGAGAGAGAAATTGAGATTCTGAGAGGGAATAAATGAATGAGTGAATGGCTATCCTGTTCAGAGTCTGAGTCAAAGAGAAAAGGTCAAAAAGGAAACCTGTCGAATAAACCGAGAAACTTGGCCAAAGTCAACCTTGTTCTGAATTAGCTTTCTGCTGCCCTCTAATGGCACACGTATGAATATATATGCATTTATACATAGAGGCACACAAAGCAAACATACACAAAATCCACACTCTGTAGGACTTTCTGGGTTTTAATGAATTCTTACAATTCCACTGCTTTAGGATGGAAGGGATATTTGAGATGATTCATTTTACATGTCCACTTGGCTAGGCTATAAGATATTTACATGTAGTTAGCATTTCAATCATTTGGTCTTAAGTGAAGCAAATTACCCTCCAATATATGAGTGGGGCTCATCTAGTCCATTGAAGGTCTTTGAGCAAAACTGGAGAGTTCCCAAGGGAGGATTCTACCTCCAGACCATAAATAACTTCTGCCAGAATCCCTTGCTCTCCTCTGCTGTCTGACCTATAGAGTTGGGACATAAGACTGCCAGAATTTCCAACCTGTTGCCTGATTTTGGCGTTACTAGCATCCACAATCACCTGAGCCAATGCCCCAAGATCTCTCTCACTTTCTCTCTCTTGCTCTCTTTATATATATAGTTGTTAAGTGCTGTCAAGTAAATTCTGACTCGTGGCAACACTGTATAGGGTTTCCAAACAGCAGCTGGTGGGTTTGAACTGCCGACCTTGTGGTTTGAAGTTCAGTGTTGATCCCACAATGCCACACCAGGAGTGGTGCTGAGGGTTAATGCGCTGGATTGTAAAGTCAGTTTGAACTGCAGGGTTGTAGGTTCAAGCTCACCAGCCGCTCCATGGAAACCCTATACAGGGTTGCTGTGAGTCAGAATCAACTGGAAGCCACTTAACAACAATATATAGATGTTTTTATGTGTGTGTTCTATTATATATGTGTGTGTGTTATTGGTTTTATTTCTTGAGAAAATCCTGATTAACACCAAGATCATATAAGCCTATCTTTGTCATTAGACTGCTAAGCGATCGAGTCAGCATATATACCTCCATCCAAAGCATTTTTTATCTTATCTCATCACCTTCAAAATATTTTTAGGAGAAAGAGAGAAAATGCAAACATTGCTATAGTTTCATGGAATGCTTGAATCTGAGGCACAAAGAGGTCAAGTGACTTTCTACTTTAAAAAAAAGCTAGCTCCGAAATAGTCTTTCTTGAACCCAGGTCTTTTGATATCCAACCCAGAACTAGTTCTGTTTTATTTCCTAACTTGTAGTCCTTAGAGCCTAGAGTGAAAACACAGTCTCACCCTGGTACTTGAGTATGAAAACTGATTTTAAACTATTCAATTAAAAGAATTTTAAGATCTAAATTTAAATTCTGAGATCACCGAATTGATTTATTGGCTCCAAAATACACAGTGAATGTTCAGATTTCAAATTCAGTAATAATACATTCAAACCATGGTTCTGCAGTTCATATCCCTCTTTATATCAAAAATGATTTAATTTACAGAAAATGCATAGCTAGGTGCCTCGTATATAGAACTACATAAATAATTTTGTATTCAAAGTCTGTATTTTCAAATCTAGTACTCCCATCTCTCCATTATTTGTCTGTCAGCTTGTCATACTATGGGGGGCTTACATGTTGCTGTGGTGGAATCTACCAGCAGGTGGACAGATTTTAACAGGTAGACAGATTTTAGCAGAACTTCCAGACTAAGACAAACTAGGAAGAAGCAAGAGATGGTCCACTTCTGACAATTTAGCTACTGAAAGCCTTATGAATAATTGCAGAATATTGTTTAATAGAGTAGTGTCAGAAGATGAGCCACTCAGGTTAGAAGTCACTTAATATATGACTGAGGAAGAGCTACTTCCTCAAAATTGACCTTAGTGATGTGGACGGAGCAGAGCTTTCAGGAACTTCATTTGCTGATGGGGCATGATTCAAAATGAGAAGAAACAGCTAAAAACTTCCCTTAACAATGGGAACATATAATGTATGAAGTATGAATCCAGGAAAATTAGAAATTGTCAATAATGAAAGGGAACACATAAAGATCAATAACCTAGACATTAGTGAACTGAACTGGACTGGTATTGGGCATTTGAATCAGACAGTCATATGGTCTACTATGCTAGTAGTGGCAAATTGAAGAGGAATTATATTACTTTCATTGTTAAGAAGAACATTTCAAGATCTATCCTGAAGGATCATGCTGTCAGTGGTAGGTTAATATCCATATGCAAAAAGGAAGACCAGATAATGTGACTTTTATTCAAATTAATGCATCAGCCACTAATGCTAAAGATGAGGATATTGAAGTTTTTTTTTTTATTGTTGTAGTTTTTACCAACGTTTGCAGTTTTAATTGGTTGAACTTGCAATCAACATGCAGTGATAATTACTGGTAATTAGAATGCAAAAGTTGAACACAAAGAAGGATCAGCAGTTGGAAAATATGGAATTTTAAATTTAAAGGTATGATGCTATAGATCACATGATAGAAAATTTCAAGACCAGTGACTTACTCATTGCAAATATCTTTTTTCAACAACAAAAATGGTGACTATACACATGGACATTGGATGAACTACCCAGGTACAAATTCAACTGCATCTGTGGAAAGAGACAATGGAGAAGCTCACTATAATCAGTAAGATCAAGGCCAGGGGCTAACAACTGCGGAATAGAGTATCAATTGCTCATATACAAGTTCAGGTTGAAATAAATTAAAACAAGTTCAAATGAAGCTCAAGAAAATAAAACAAGTTAAAATATGACCTTGAGTATATTCCACCTGAATTCAGAGACCATCTCAAGAACAGATTTGACACATTGAACCCTGATGAACAGATTAGTTGTGGGATGACATCAGAGATATCATATATGAAGAAACCAAAGACAAGAAAACCAGAAAAGACCCATATGAATGTCAGAAGAGACTTGGAAACTTGCTCTTGAGTGTAGAATAGCTAAAGCAAAAGGAAGAAATGATGAAGTAACAGAGCTGATCAGAAGATTTCACAAGGCAGCTAGAGAGGACAAAGTTCAGTATCATTAAGAAATGTGCAAACACCTGGAGTTAAAAAACCAAAAGGGAAGAAAACATTTAGCATTTGTTAAGTGGAAAGAACTAAAGAAAAAATTCAAGCCTGAAGTGCAAAATTGAAGGCCTCTAAAGGAGTCCTAAGGAGCTCTGGTAGCGTAGTGGTTACGAGTCAGAATCGACTCGATGGCACTTAACAACAACAAGGGCAAAATGAAGTCCATGGAGTCCTGACATAGCGCTGTAACATAAGCCCTGGACTGCAAGGTCAGTTTGAATCACAAGGTGGTGGTTCAAACCCATCAGCCTCTCCTCGGGAACTCTATACAGGGTCACTATGATTGAGAACCAGCTCGATGGCACTTAACAAAAACAAAGGGCAAAATATTGAGCAACACAGGAACCATCAAAAGAAGATGGAAGGAATCTATAGAGTCAATGAGCCAAAAGAATTGACTGGTGATTAAACATTTCAGGAGGTAATATAGGATCAAGAATCAATAATGTTAAAAGAGGGTGTTCACGCTGCACTGAAGGCATTGGCAAAAAACAAAGCTGTAGGAATTGATGGAATACCAAGGGAAATGTTTCAACAAACTGATGCAATGCTGGTGGTACGCAATCATCTATGCCAAGAAATTTGGAAGACAGCTACCTAGCCAGTTGAACAGAAGAAGCTCATATTTGTGCCCATTCCAAAGAAAGAAAATCCAGCAGAATAAGAAATTATTAAACAATGTCATTAATATCACCTGCAAATAAAGTTTTGCTAAATAATTCAGAAAGGATTGCAGCAGTACATTAACAAGAGACTGCCAGAAATTCAAACTGGATTCAGAAGAGGATGTGAAATGAGGAGCACAGTTCCTGATATCACATGGAACTTGGCTGAAAGCAGAGAACACCAGAAAAATGCTTCCTTGTGTTTCACTGACTATGCAAAGGCATTTAAGTGTGTGGATCATAACAAATTATGGAGAATGGAAATTCCAAAACACTTAAATGTGCTCATGTGGAACGTCTTCAGAGAGCAAGAGGTAGCTGTTTTAACATAACAAGGAGAAACTGGTCTAAAATCAGGAAAAAGTGTACATGAGGGTTGTCTTGTTTTACCATAGTTGTGGGTTAATGCGCTGGACTGTAAGGTTGGTTTGAACTGCAAGGTTAGCAGTTCAAGCTCACCAGCTGCTCTTCAGAAACCCGCACAGGATTGCTGAGTCAGAACAGACTCAAAGGCACTTAACAACAACAACAACAACATTCAATCTGTATGCTAAGCAAAGTCTTAAAAAACTAGACTCTATGAAGAAGAATGTAGCACCAGGTTTGGAAGAAGACTCATTAACAACCTATAATATGCAAATGACACAACCTTGCGTGCTGAAAGTAACAAGGACTTGAAGCACTTAACTCCAAAAATCAAAGACTACTGACTTCAATAGGGATTGCGCCTAAAGATAATAAAAACGCTTACAACTGGACCACTAAGGAGCATTATGATAACTGGAAATAAGATTGAAGTCATGAATTTTCTTGCTTAGATCCACAATGACTAACAATAGAAGAAACAGTCAAGAAATAAAACATTGTTTTGGACTGGGAAAATCTGCTGCAAAAGATCTCTTCAAAGTGCTAATCAGTAAAGATGTCACATTGAAGACTAAGGTATGCCTGATTCAAACCATGGTATTTTCAATTGCCTCATATATATGCAAAAGCTGGACAATAAATAAGGAAGACAGGAGACCAACTGATGTATTTGAATTCTGGTGTTGTTGAAAAATATTGAATAGACCATGGACTTCCAGAAGAACAAACAAATCTGTCTTGGAAGAGGTGCAATCAGAATGCTCCTTAGATGCAGGGAAGGCAAGACTTCATCTTGCATACATGTTTGCAGGAGGGACCAGACCCTGGAAAAAGATAGCATGCTAGGTAAAGTACAGCGCCAGGGGAAAAGAAGAAGACGCTCAGGAGAATTGACACAGTGGCTACAACATTGTGTTCAGATATAACAAGGATTATGGGGATAGCACAGGAATGGGCAGTGTTTTTTCTGTTGTACACATGGTTGCTATGAGTCACAACTGACTTAACAACACCTAACATTTGAGTTATGATGTTGGAGGAGAGTGTGAAAAATACCATAGACTGCCACAAGAACAAATCAATCTGTGCTGGAAGAACAGCCAGAATGCTCCTTGGAAGCCAGGATGACCAGACTTTGTCTCTCATACTTTTGACATATTGTCAGGAGGGACTAGTCCCTGGAGAAGGATACCATGTTTGGTAAAGTGGAAGGTCTGAGAAAAAGAGGAAGACCCCCAATGGGATGGACTGGCACAGTGGCAGCAGCAAAGGGCTCAGACTTAGCAACGATTGTGAGGTTGGCGCAGGACAGGGCAGTGTTTCGTTCTGTTGTTCATAGGGTTGCTGTGAGCCAGTACTGACTCAATGGTACCTAACAACAATAACAACAGCAACAACTTTGTACATATTATCAGGAAGGACCAGTCTGTGTAGGACATTATGTTAGGTAAAGTTGAGGGTCAGCAAAAAAAGAGGAATACTCTCAATGAGGTACACTGACACAGTGGCCGCAACAATTGGCTCAAAAGTAGAAATGATTGTGGGGATGACTCAGCACTGAGTCAGCACTGAGTCAGAATGACTCGGTGACACCTAAGAGAATAACAGCATACCCTTCTCTTTGACAAACGATCCTCATCTACCTTCCTAATCTATTTCTGCTTGCTCACTCTCCCTAGCTTCTAAACTAATCTCCATTTCCTAATTACCCTCAATACTTCTGTCTGTCCTGATGCTTTTCCCTCTTCTTTGAATGATCATGTTTCAAGGCAGAACTTGAATTTTACCCTCTCCACTTTTAAGGGAACCTTCTTTAATAGCCTCCGACAAGAAGTTTTTCTTTTTTGAATTTCTGTTTTAATTGTATTTTGTTCATGGAGTAGATCACATTCTAAGTAGTTATCCATTTTGACTCCCTTTCTAGATTGTAACAAACGTGGTGTCTGGTTCACCTATACGTGTACCACATATGGAGGCATGGATACATTTTTGTGAGGGACATAGCTATCTTTGTGCAGTGCAGTCAATTCACATAGCTCTTCTACAAACAACTGTTTTGTTTTGGTTTTTGTCCTCCTGATGGGGCTGGGTAAGAGAAGGAAGGAGAAGATGCTGATAAGATGCTCAATTGTGAATGATTGTTAACAGAACTAATTGTGATTGTAAAAATTTAGTAATCTCATAAGGGAATCGGTCAATTTAGCCATCTGTCTGGGCTTAAAATGAATCATGTCAGAAGCAGTAAGGGGAGATCTCATTACCATCAAGAAGAGAGAATCAAAAGTGGAGCGCATCCTTTGGACCTGAAGATCCCTGTGCATTGAACCTCTGACCTGGGGACAGAAAGTTGTGGTAGAGGAGCAGAAGCAGTGCAGAGCTCTGAGGCAGGGCGAGAGACAGCAGCAGCCTTCCCAGCCCATGGAGCAAGAAGGCCGAGTACCTTTGGGCAAGAACCTTGCTATGGAGTAGGATGCCTCCAGGTACTTAGTGGGGTCGGGTAGCTAGGTTGCTGACTCACAGAGCCTTTGGGCTGAGGCTCCTAACAGAATGGAGGGCCCTTTGGGCATTTATCAGCAGCCCTAAAAGTGTTTTGTAACACTGTCTGAGGAGAGCAGAGGCTAAGTCAAGGGACCCAGGGCAGAGTAGAAACTGTCCTTACCAAAGGAAGACCCGCATGCTGAACATTTTCTGATCCTGCACATCCCCTAATAAATCCCTTAACTGTGAGTATGGTGTCTGAGTTCTGTGTGGTCATTACAGTGGACTTGAACCCAAATGAGTATAGAGTGCTGGGAGAGGGATGGACTTGAACCCAAATGAGTACAGAGTGCTGGGAGAGGGATGGCTAGGGTAGACTCAATAAACAAGTTTTGGAGGGTGGAGAATGTCTAACTTCAGGAATCGGCCTTGGCCTGATGCTGATTAGATTCTCCTCCTCCCCTTTTGTGAAGTTAGAGGAGATCAGCTTCCAGTCACGGGGCCATTTGTACACTTTGGCTATACATTTGGAGTTATACCTAAGCTTCTGGGGAGAACCTTTTCTATGCATATGTCTACATGAAGTTAAGTTTGTGTTTCCTTGTGGTTGGGACTTAAGAATCAGGGTGAGACTTGGGGATAGGATAGCCTACTTCATAGAATAATGCCAGCCGTGAAAGGTCTGACAAAGGTGGCTATCACAAAGCCAGGGAAGACTGCAAATCAGCTATGGGATAAGCAAGCAGGTAGCACCAAGTCAGAGCATCAGAAAGATGCCACAGGAGAAGTGAATGTAAGAATTACAAGAGCATCTCAGAACTTTGTGCTAGTGGGGACAGAAATCCTTCAGGAGTTAAAGGGATGGAGTAAGCATGAAAACAAGGCTGAACACCATTGTCTATGGTATATGGTTGTTGTTAAGAGCCATTGAGTCTATTCAGACTCAGCCACCCAGCATAGGGTTTCTGAGGAGAGGCTGGTGAGCTGGAACTGCCGACCTTTCTGTTCAAACTAACCATGCCATCCAGCGCATTAACCCACAGCACCACACTAGGACTCTGTGGTATATGGTGAGAGTACCCCAAAATCTTTGGCTGTGCCCATTTCAAGAATCTTTGCAGAAGAAGTATACAATGTTAAAAATTTTAAAACAAACAAATTTTATGATAAACCACTCCATTGCTGTTTCCCAGAGGGCTTGCATGATTCTAAAGACCAGGAATAGATTCATGACTCTATCCAGTCTAGGACTCACTTGGAGAGATCATTGGAACTACTTGGATCAAGTCAGGGGATTAGAGGCTTGCTCAGACCCTGACAGTCCCTGATGACAACTTCTTCAAATTTGTGCTTGTTTAGTACAAAGCCAACCTTCATACGCATAGATTTCATTTGCTGTTTAGTCAATCAGATTATTGACCTGAACAAATAGGAAAAAAACAAGTCTGTCTATGCTCTCAAAATACACACAGATTCATTGGGGAAATAAAATACACTCAAGGAAAAATAGGCAAAAATCCAACGTAAGATGATGAGTACTGGAACATTCAAAAGGGAGCAGTCATTATGAACAAGAGTGTGAACAGTGGGTGACCTCCAAGACAATGTTAACTCAAAATGCGATCCTTGGATTGTTAGAAATACAAAATTTCCAGAACTTTCTAAATAAGAATCATGGGGGTTGGGACCAAGAAATATGTGCTTTAATGAGTTCACCTGATGATTCTTTGTTATGGTCCTTTCCCGCTCTCCAGCCCCAAGCCCTTCTTACCTTCTAAGCTTTATCCCAGGACAAAAGCAGCTCTTTTGATCACATATGGTTGACTGTTCTAACGAGCGATAGCTCCCTGTTGTTATCGCTCTGTCTATAATGTAGTGGTTACAAATTGGGTAAACAGTTCGAAACTACCAGCTGTTCCTTTGGAGAAAGATGAAGCTTTATGCTTCTGTAAAGATTTACAGTTTTGGAAAACTTGTACAAAGTTGCCATGAGTTGGAAACGACTCTATGGCACATTACCACCACCACCATAATGCTTATAGTACTGTCTAGTGTTTGGCGGAAAGGTTTGTAATAGGCGTGACTTCAGTTCCACACTTGAAGAGTGAACTAAGGACTGTAGTCACAGAGTCAAAAAGGAGTTTGACTTCCAGTCATTCTAGTCCATTCCAGAAGATCTCATCCAGCTAATAATGTCAACAGAAAGAATATTTTGATCTGAGCCACAGTTGCAGTCTCTAGTAGACCAGTAAGCCTGATCTGTTTTATGATTTTTGAGTTTGGCTTTGCAGTTTTCTCCACTCTGTTTATTTCTTCCTAGTGTGATCCCTTTTAGAGTGGTCAGCCATGGTAGCCAGGGACTATCTAGTTCTGCTGTCAGGGTCCTTCGGACTGGGCTTATGTGGTCCATTAGTCCTTTGGACTAATTATTTCCTTGTGTCTTTGTCTTTCTTCACTCTTGTTTATTTTTGGATGGAGAGAGAACAATAGTTGCACCTTAAATAGCCACTCATGATGTTTTAAGTTTTCTGGGACTTTTGATTTTCTTCTGTTTCTTCAGATGCCTTGGGATCTTTTTTGGAAACTGGAACATACAGCTGTTAGACTGTGGTAACTCTGGAGATTTTGTTTCTTCCCCAATCCCTATGGTTGGTTCTTCTTTATTGTTATTATTATCATTTTGAATTATTGAAGGTTGTAGTTCTCTGCTTTAACATCAGATTTCCTAACTGGGGTCACCTGTTGTAGCCACCTAACTACTAGTCTCTCTGCTTTAGGGGTGCTGACCATCACCATGCCATTTAGTCACGGTGCGAGTTGTTCTGCTGTAGCACCAGTGTCTGCCTGGGATGACCTGGAGTGGCCATTTCACCATTCTGCTGTCATACCGGGACACTGGCTGTGCTGTTCACTTTTATCTGGGAGTGCCAGCTATGCTACTTCAGCATCTCCTGGTGAGATGCTGAAATTGTTAAATGTTAAACTTGAAGAGGTACTGCCTTGGTTTTTTTTGGCTCTAAGGAATAGAAAGGAGGGTAGAAATCAATGCCAGGAAGCAGAAAGGGAAAGGTGGTACTGGTTATGTGCCATGGAGTCAGGTCACTTATAGTGACCCTGCACAGGGCTTCTGAGGCTTTAAATCTTTACAGGAGCAGAAAGCCTCATCTTTCTCCCATGGAACAGCTGGTAGTTTCGAACTGCTGACCTAGAGGTTTGCAGCCCAACTCATAATCACTATGCTAAAGGGAAAGGAGGGAATCACACATCGTGAGTGAGTGGTGGAGAAGGCTTCGATTAGGGAGAAGCGGGAGATGATGTTTTGAAAGATTCTTGGGAGCAGATTATGAAAGTATAACTTTCAAAGACTTAGTCAGGAACTCGGAATCTGTAGGAGTAGAGAAAAGGGCAAACAGGAAAGAAGTACACAACCTTGCACGGCGGGAAAAGGAGTTCTAGTCCATTCCAGAAGATCTCATTCAACCAATAATGTCAACAGAGAGAATATTTTGGTCTGAGCCACAGTAGTAACTTGTAAACCACCTTTGGTTTTAAGGAAATTTGAATCTTTTTGTTAACCTGGCCCCAGCCATCGCTCAAGCTGATGATTACATCCGAGTGCTTCATCAAAACTGTCATATTATCTTTGGACTTTGTTAACTGAAGCCCCAATCATATAATGGTCTACTTAACTTTAAGCTGGGATTTACCATTGTAGCCTTCTTTTGAAATACAATGGTTTATTTATAACTTACTTTATTTTAAAAGCATTTAAAAATAAATTAAAATATTTTTAAATAATAAAAAGTAATTACCATAAAACGTTATTCTAAATGACCTCTAGTTATTCTAACTGTGTCCCAGTTGCATTTGCCAGACTTTTTGCTTTTTAAAAGCAAGGATCTTGCCTTATATTTGTTTTGAATTCCCTAGCCAATAATGCTAGAAACTTGGGGACTTACTCCTTAGTAACAAATTATGGGAAAAATGAAATTTCTTGGAGCCATATGCTGTAGATATTTGGTAGTAGGATTCCAAAAAAAATCCTAATTGTTTGAGTTATTACATCTCAAAGGTATGGCTGAAATAAAACCTCTTAAAATGGGGTTAACTGGGAAGGTAATAATTGAACTATTGTAAGATATTGCAAGGGCAGATGAAGCTCCCGAAGATTACTAAAGAGGTCATAATCATGGATAGACATATGGAAGATGGGGACTTACACAACAAAGAAATCAGGTCAAAAGGTAAACACAGAAGGATTCTGATAAAGGAGACATGAAATTGAAGTGGAAACTAGGAAGTTTAAGACCTCAGTATGCCCCCTACAACATCTGCTAACAATGTCTACCAACCAAAAGCTTGGAGCAGGAATGAGGCTGAAGAATGGGCGCCAGTTTCCTTTCTTTGTCCCAGTTCCCTTTGTATAAACCCTCCAGCCTGAGTAATCTCTGATTCTCAGAGCTAAAATGTATAGCATCCATCCTTAAAGGATGCATTGTTTGAACGCAGCCAAAGGATAGCCAAGAGGCATCTAAAGCCTGCTACCATTGAGTGGAGTCTGACTCAGAGTGACCCTCCACAGGCTTTCTGAGACTAAATCTTCACAGGAGCAGACAGCCTTGTCTTTCTCCTGTAGAGTATCTGTTGATTTGAACTGCTTACCTTGCAGTTAGCTGCCTGATGCCTAACACATAGTGCCATCAGGGCCCCTTAACAGGTACTGAGTGAGTATGGACTAGCCTATGAGTCCTGGTGTCATGCTGGATGATTAGCTCTGGACCAAAAGGTCGGTTTGAACAAGATGGGTGGTTCAAACTCACAAACCGCTCCTTGGAAATCCTATACAGGGTCGCTATGAGTCAGAATCGACTCAGTGGCACGTAACAATATGAAATCTTAGCCTATTGAGACCAAAATTGAATTTAACAACAATTTAATTTTTTTGTCATTAGGCAGAACTTTGATAGGAGAGTGACTTAATTATAAGGTTTTAGACACACAGTGGCCACACATGGTTATCAGTTTCCCCTACCTTGGACATTCTTAGACATGTAACCCTGACTATAAAGATTTCCTGGGCACTTCCACTACCTAGTGCCTAGTGTAAGGGGTCGTCATGTCACCCACCCACTTACCATTGCTTTCTTTGTGTGTAAATACACATATTGACTCCGTGTGAGAAAATGACATAGAAAATTCTGTAAAGATTGGTGGAAGAGGAATTGGGAGTTGTTGTTGGGTGCTGACAACCTTATGCACAGCAGAATGACATATGGCCTGGTCCTGTGCCATCCTCACGGTCATTGTTAAGCTTGAGTCCATTACTGCTGCCACTGAGCCGATCCATCTCGTTGGGGGTCTTTCTCTTCTTCGATAACTCTCTACTTTACCAAGCATATGTCCTTCTCCAGGAACTGGTCCCTTCTGATACTATGTCTGAAATGTGAGAGATGAAGTCTCACCTGGCTTCTAAGGCGCATTCTGGCTGGACTTCTTCCAATACAGAGTTACTTGTTCTTCTAGCAGTCCATGGTACTTTTACTATTTTTCTCCATAACTCAAATTCACTAATTTCTTCTACAGTCTTCCTTATTCAGATTTGTTTGTACTTCTTCTGGCAGTGCATTTTATATTCTGGCAGTACCTTTAATAGTTCTCTCCAACACCATAACCCAAATGCATAAATTCTTTCAGTGTGCTCTTTGTTCCTTATCCAGTTTCCACATGCATGTGAAACTACTGAAAATACCATGTCAGGTTCACTTTAGTCCACTAACGAACATCTTTGCTCTTGAACACTTTAAAGGGGTCTTGTGCAGCAGATTTGTCTAATGCAATACATCATTTTATTTCTTTACTGATGCTTCCATACGTTTTGATGGTGGATCCAATCAAAATGAAGACTTCAACAACTTCAATTTCTCCACATATCATGATGTTATTTATTGGTTCAGTGGTGAGGATTTTTGTCTTCTTACATTGAGGTACCATCCATACTGAAGGCTGTGGTCTTTGACCTTCACCTGTAAATATTCAGTCTTATTCACTTTCAGGAATCAAGGTTGTATCATCTACACATCACAGGTTGTTAATCAGGCTTTCTTCAATTCTGATGCCACGTTCTTCTTCATATAACCTAGCTTTTCAGATTATTAGCTCAGCATGAATTGAATAAGTATGGTGAAAGACTACAACCTGGCAAATACCTTTCCTGATTTTAAACCACTCAGTGTCCCCTGGTTCTGTTCAAATGACTGCCTCTTGGTCTGTGTACAGGTTCCTCATGAGCACAATTAAGTGTTCTGAATACTCATTCTTCCCAATGTTGTCCATAACTTGTCATGATCCACACAGTCAAAAGCCTTTGAGCAGTCAATAAAGCACAGGTAAAAATATCTCTGGTACATTCTGCTTTCAGCCAAGATCCATCTGACATCAGCAATATAAATCCTCCAGCTTAAACCTCTAGCAGTTTCCTGTCAGTGTACTGCTGCAGCCATTTAAAAACTATCCTTAGCAAAAATGATATTGTCCAATGGTTTCCACATTCCATTGAGTTACCTCTCTTTGGAATGGGCACAAATATGGACCTCTTCCAATCAGTTGGCCAGGTAGCTGTCTTCCAAATTTCTTGGCATAGATGAGTGGGTGTCTCCATAGATAAGTGAAATATTTCATCAATTTGTTGGAATCTTTCCATTTGTATTCCATCCATTTGTGGAATGCCTTCATCTTCCTTTCCCTCTTGCTTTTTCTTCTCAGTCCTAAGCTTTCTCCTAGAAACATGAATCCATCTGCAAAAACACCATATGATTCAGCAACCCTTCTACTTAGTATATATTCTAGAAAAATAGGAGGTGTGACACAGATGGAAATATGCACAGCCATGTTCATCACAGCACTATTCATAAACACACACAAAAATGGAGACAACTTAAATACCCATCAATGCATGAGCAAACTGTGGCACATACACACAATAGAGTACTATGCAATTATGACAAAGACTGATGATTTGAAAACACCCCATACCATGAATGAATCTGGATATTATGCTGAGTGAAATAAGTCAATCACTAAAGGATAAACAGTAAAAAAGTCAAGAAAAGGTTTTCACACTAAAAGAAACATTGTTTGGTGGTCACTGGGGTGGGAGGGAAGAGATATAGTAATTCACTGACTAGAGGGTTATGTTTATGTTAACTGGCATGGTGTCAGTTCCGAATCATAGCAACCCTGTATAGGGTTTCTGAGAAGTAGCTGGTGGGTTTGAAGCACAAACCAACCGTACAGTTAGCTGTCCAGTGCTTATCCTACAGCATGACACCAGGACTCTGACTAGAGGGTTTGTTGTTAAGTGCCGTTGAATTGATTCCGACCCATAGTGACCCTGTGTGGATTTCCAAGGAGCTGCTGGTGAGTTTGTACCACCAACCTTGTGGTTCAAATGACTTCGCAGTGTGATGTATTAGCCCACAGCTACACACTAGAACTCCACTAGAGGGTAGAAACAAGTTCATTTGGGTAGTGGGGAAGACAATATACAAGAGGGAGCTAGATAGAAGTATGATGAAGGCAGGAAATGGGGAGGAGTGTTAAAGACAAGTGTTAAAGGAACAGAGGTAAATACTAGTATATACACAAACCTGCAATAACAATGATTTATTGAGTCAGAAGCTACTCAACAGCACTTAACAACAAAACAATGTGGGTAGATACATGGATAGGTAAACAGGCTGAATGGAAGTGGGAGGAAGAGTGGGAGTATACACACCAATGTATAAATGTATAAAGGTTTGACAGAAGATGTCTATACGTGAGTAAAGATAGAAGCATACAGGTGGAAAAATCCAACAAACAAACTTAGACATTACCAAACACCTTGGGAGAATGAGTTGTTGAGCCTTGTGGGACAGCATGATCACTTGGCATAACATAGTCTACCAAGACAATGTTCTACATCTTACTCTAGTGAGTAGTGACTGGGATCTAAAATGTTCATGAGCGGCTATCTCAGGATCAACTACTGGTTTCTCCCAGTCAGAAGGGAAGAAGAGTGGTTAAAATTAAAGACATTGGAAACAATTAGTCCAAGTGAATATCAATCTCCATAACCGTGAGACCGTGAGATCAAAATAACTAGATAGCATTCGGCTACCAAGACCAACTGCTCTGAAAGGAATCACATTGGACGGTCCTAGACAGACTGGAAGAAACTATGAAACAAAAGTCAAAATTACAAAAAAAAAAAAAGACCAGGCTTACTAGTCAGACAGAAACTGGTGGAACCCTGAAGCTATGATTTGTGGTCATCCTTCAAATTTGGAACTGTTTTGGCTCAGTTTTCAGCCAAGTAATAGATAGGAATATGGAGTCCTGGTGTGGCGCTGGAGCTGATGCTCTGGAAATGACTGCAAAGTTGTTTGAACTGCAGGGTCAGTGGTTCAAGCTCACCAGCTGCTTCTCGGAAACCCCATACAGGGTCGCTATGGGTTGGAACGGACTTAACGGCATTTGACAACAACACAACAACAATAGATAGGTATATGGGGGGACAACAACACTGGTGATGTATGCACACCATATAATGGTCAACCATTTAAGATAAAAATAGCATCTACCTAAGGACAAGATTGAGAAGGGTTGGGAAAGAAGGAGAAATTAGAAGGTCCAGACAGACTGGAAGAAAATAGGGAACAAATATGTGATGTCACATTTCCATCACTGAGATGGAATGAAGTGTATGATTCGTTGAAGGTAAAACTGACTATCTGTTCTGTAAGCCTTCACTCAATTCCCAATTAAAAAATAAAAATGTGTGAAGCTTGTCTTTAAACTGTCTCTCTATTAGTCAGGTCTTTGCATCGTCTCCCGCTCTCCTATTGTGACAGCTGTCCATAGAAATATTGGTCACATTGTGGGAACAAAACAGATTTGATTGAAATTCCTATAGGATCTGGTAGACATCATGCTTTAATATAGACAGACCTGTGTCTGTAATTGGAGACCCTGGTGGTTGGCAGTTTGAACCCACCCTCTGGCGCCTCCAAAGACAGGCCTGAGAAACTTCTTCTGGAAGGTGACAAACTTGGAAGCCTCATGAAGTCACCACAAGTTGGAAAGAACTCAACAATGATGAAAAACAACAACATCCATATGAATTATCGTCTTAAGAGGATTTTTATGATGATGGAAACAATACATTGTAGAAAATATATCTCTACCTTCAGATTATTAATTGTCTTTTTTGTTGATGTCATTGAGCCAACTCTGACTCATGGAAAGCCTGTGTGTGACAGAACCCAGTGTTGCCTGGTTCTGTACCATCTTCATGAATACCGGTGTATTTTCAGTCTGTTGTGGCTGTTATGTATGTTGAGAGCCTTTAAACCTAAGGGACTCATCTCCCAGCACTAGAGCTGACAATCTTCTGTAGTGACTTCGAATTGTCTAATCATTGGAAGTCCATCTTCAGTCCTTTCTTCTTAGTCTGTCTTAGTCTGGAAGCTCTGCTGAAACCTATCCACCTATGATGACCCTACTGGTATTTGAAATACTGATGGCATGGCTTCAAACATCACAACAACATGCAAGCCATCACTCAAAGACAGGTGGTGGATTACTTATTTTGTTATTGTTGTTAAGTGCTGTCAAGTCGGTTCCATAACTGGGTTTCTGAGGAGTGGCTTATCCTACAGTACCACATTTCAGTGCTTATCCTACAGTACCACATTTTAGAAGTTGCCATATGGAGTGTGGGTTAAGGCAAGAAATTTCTGAAATAAGAAGACAAAATTATTGGAGAAAAGGATAATGGAGTTTCTATAAGAGTCCATCCTGGTGGAGCACTGTAGGATCTCCACTGGACCTCAAACTCACCAACCAGTCCTCAGAAACCCTGCACAGGGTCACTCTGAGTTGGAACCGACTCCACGGCACTTAACCACAACAGATAAAAGTCCAGCTGGGGATCACATCAAGACGTCTCTGTGTCTGCTCTTTTTCATATGCTGCCCGTTATAAGTGCTTAGACCTTCTTTCCTCCTTTGGAGCATTTATGTAATTTATCCAGTAGGTACATCCTCACAGTTATCCGATCTCGGGCTTGCAATTGCTTGGGGATTTGAACATTAGGATTGGACTGGGATGACCCGATGGTGCAGGCTGAAGGGCTGCTCGGGTCTGCTGTGGCTACTTCCAGACTCTGAACTAGAAGAACAGCTGCTCAGGCAGGTCCAGCCGCTACGTGCCGCAGAAGCACCCTGGCTGCATCTGGCTTCCTGCTCTGGCTTCATCCGGAGGTTCTGTGATGAGAGGTCAAGTGAACACCTCATAACCTGTTTCAATAACAGATCCATTAAATTACTTCTAAATATATAAAGATGCAAAAGAAGAAAGCATAAGTCGTTTATAATCCCAACTCAGAGCTAACCTTTGTAGACATAAAAAATTATAGGCACAGGCTTAGTAAACGTTTGAAATGAAAAGTAAATAGTCTCTCTTCTCAAAGGTAAACTTGTTGTTGTTAAGTGCCATCAAGTCGATTCCAACTCATAGCAAACTTGTATAGAGTTTCTAAGGAGCGGCTGGTGGGTTTGAACCGCCGACCTTGAAGTTCAAACAGACCTTATGGTCCAATGCTAAGCCTACAACTTCACATCAGGACATAGTATGTTGTTAAGTACCATCAAATCGGTTCCTACCCATAGTGACCCTTTACAGGGTTTCTGACAAGTGACTGGTGAGCTTGAACCACCAACCTTGTGGTTCAAACTGACTTTGCAGTCCAGAACAGTAACCCACAGCACCATATCAGGAGTCTTTCTATATATATGTAACTTTGTGTTTGCTGTTAAGTGCTGTTGAATCGATTCCGACCCATAGCGACCCTGTATAAGGTTTCCGAGGAGCAGCTGGTGAGCTTGAACTGCTGACCTGGAAGTTCAAACAGCTTTGCAGTCTGGCACATTAACCCACAGTACCACACCAGGACTCCTTGGGCGGGGGAGTCATAATTGTTGTCATTGTGAAGTGCTGTCGATTCCAACCCATAGCGACCCTGTATAGGGTTTCCAAGGAGCGTAATAGATTCTGCTAAAATATCAATCCTTCTAACATTTATGTGAAATGGATTTTTACTACTCATTCTTCTGCTCTTTGTTTCTATTTCCCCCCACCCACCCACTTCTTATTTCTTAGAGATATTTCCACACTGCAAATATGGCTCTTTGAGGCTTGCAAAATATTACATTTATAAGACACCATAATTTATTTAGTTTAGTCTTTACTAATAGACACTTAAATTTCTAGTATTTCCCTAGAGCAATATTGCAATGAACATTTGTATATATCTGGCTTGGAATCTTTTTCCTGGAATAATCTATAAGCTACATTCCTAGATGTGGAAGTGCCGAGTCTTATGGTCTATAATTACAGTTTTTAAAAAACAATCAGTAGATTTTGTCAAATTGTCTTTTTAAAAGACAATTCATACTTTCACTACAGTGCATATGAGGTTGAATATCTTTTTATGTCCAAAATGGTAGTTAACACATCTTTTTCTGGGAATTGATATTACTTGTTCATTTTTCTATTGGCCATGATCTTTTCTCTTATTGATTTGGCTGGGCTCTATGAATAAGGGAACATCTTTTGTGTATCTTTGTGTTTTGCAAATATTTCCCTCGTTGGTCTTTGGTGTTTTAATTTTGCCTTTAGTTGGTTGGTTTTGGTTTAACTTTTGTGACAGAGAAATTTTAACATATATAAATGTTTATATAAAAACAAATTTCACAGAATGTCTTTAAGAAAGTAGCATTTGTGTCTTATTTTGAAAGGTTTTCCTTACTGCAAAATTATAAATGCGCCAAAATCAAACCAAACTTTTGTGACTAGAAAGTCACATCTTTTCCATGAAGACAGTTTATAAAATACATATAAGCAAAAAGAAAGAGTTTACTTGCCAGAGATAATCACTATGAACATTTTCTACCTTTAATTCTAAGCTATAAATAGTTTACTTTGTTATGATTTATTAAATATTTGATTTCTGTTTAGAAGAACTACTGTTGTTAATTTCCATCAAGTTGGCATCCAACTTCAGATGATCCCACGCACAATGGGAGAAAGTGCTGCCCTGTTCTGTGCCATCCCCATGATTGGTTGTGGATCAAACCATTGTGACTCAGAGTTTTCTTTGATTAATTTTTATAAGCAGATCTCCAGACCTTTCTTCCTTGTCTACCTCAGTCTAGAAACTCCATGAGCCTCCATTGACAGATGAGTGGTGGCTGCACATGAGGTGCATTGGCCAGGAATCGAACCTCAGTCTCACACATGCTGCTGTTTTTAAGTGTTGTCAAGTCGGTTCTGACCCATGGCTACCCTGTACAGGGTTTCCAAGGATCAGCTAGCGGGTTTGAACTGTCGATCTTGTGGTTCACAGTCCAGTCAAACTCACCAGCTGCTTCCTGGAAACCCTATACAGGGTCTCTATGAATAGGACCAACTCGACCACACTTAACAACAACAACAATGATAACTCTGTGTTTAAATTTGGATTGCAAGTTTGAGGAACTGACTAGGATCAATTTTTACTGAAAACATCCACTTGATTCAGAAACCTCCAGTATAAAAATTTCCACTTAGAGGCAAAAACAATCTGGTATAATACTTAAAGTTACAGGACTTTAAACAGAGACCAAGAGCTGGAGAATTAGGTGAGAGGCATCTGCAACTGTGTAATTAAAACAAAAACAATACAATGAAATTGTTTTGTGGAAAAAAGAGTTTGCTTTTATTATCTGTCAGGACTGGAGTACGTGAAGCTGGCCAGCCAAGGAAAATCCATCCCCTCTCCCTACGCTGGACCCCAGTCTGCAGGGTGAAGGGGAGGAGAAGATTGTCTTTGAACAAGGACTGAAATGTCTGTTAGTATCCTGGACTAGGCACATATGAATTACTAAACCAGAGTTGGCTGTATGACTTAAAGGAACTGTAGAACCATCTATTATCTATAAGGGAACAACACTCATGGGATCTGCTCAGGTTTACATCCAGAGATAGGGGAAGCTACTTTTGAAAAAAGACATTTTGAAAGCACCATGGGACATATAATGAACAAAGTAAAGACATATATTGATTTTGTCACGACCCCAGTATAATTGATGTACTGGTTGTCATTTCAGTCTGTTTTACAAATATATTCTCATATATGGCCACATTTCTCTATGAAGACTTGTACTATAGTTGTTCATATGACTTAACTTACATATCGAAATAACATGAATCAAGAGCCAGAAATCTCTGGTTCTAGTCTGTCTCACAATATCTGTTTTCTCATTAAAAAAAAAAAAAGAGAGACTAATACATCTGCCATGTCAGGATTTATTAAATATTGTAATAATGTAATGTATGAAAAATAAAAACATCATTGGGGGAGGATGAAAAGAATAAATGGAATGTTCACAGCTGTAAAATTATGGAGTCCTCATCTATTAATGTATGAGCCTCCTTACCTTTCCTTTTTGTATTATATTTGAAATTGTTCTGACAACAGACCAAGTTTCTGTAAGTATAAATTGCTACAATTTGATGAACTAGACTAGACTTTGCTTATGAATGCAGTGACTCAAAATTCCAGAAGGAACAAGATTGTTGCATCAATGTACTGGGTGATAGAGGCTAGAAATTTTGACAGTGGCTACCCAAAATGGGGGGACTATAAAGGCATGAAGTGGATAGCTTACAAACTTTCATGCGTCTGCTTAGTTTCAGAATGAGGAGGGTAAGGCAGAAGCCCCACTGAATAGTTTCCCTCTTTGCTAGATGGATCTGGTGAAAGGGAATGGTGGATGATGAGGGTAGGATTTGATGACTCAATTATGAGTAATTGTTTTCAGGGTTAATGGTGATTGTCACAACTGTAATTATAGAGGATGTTTGACTAAAAGTGGAAGTACTTAATCTTTCCTTTGAGGAACAGATGATCCCAAGACCATCAAGGAGGAAGAGCATGAGTGGAGTGTGAGATCCCTACCTAGAAAAGCGGTGACAGCAGAAACGGTAGCAGAGGTGGTGACGTGGAGACACAGAGCAAGGATGGGCTCTAGTCCCATGGCCTGAGGAAGGCTGTGTGCCTGCAGAAGGCTGGCTGGCAGAATGTGTCCTTTGAACATTTAAATGAATACATATGTTTTGTTCTTTATGTGTACATCAAATATTAATATATTTGCTTTGCTCATTTGTGAAATATAAGATGTAAATGCGAAGCCCCAGGGAGGAAGCAGGATGACTGTTGTTGCAGGGAGGGGATTGTAATCACTGAGATGAAACCAAGTATAAGATTGGTTAAGTGAAAAGCAGATGATCTTGTCTGTAAACCTTCACCTAATTCATAATAAATAGCTTAAAAAAAAAGGTAAAAATGAATAAATGAATAGAGGTAAATACTGTTAACTGATGGTACATGGAAGGGATTGCAAACATTGTAATGAAGTAAACGATATGATTTGTTGAATGTAAAACTGATGATCTGCTTTGTAAACCTTCAGTCAATTCACAATAAAAGGTTTAAGAAGCTTAAAAAGAAAAGACTATGTTTCTTTCAATACATTGACAAAAAGAGAAAGGAAAGGAAACTCATACATTAACAGAACAGTATTCAACAATTTAGAAAATATGAACATATTCTCTCCATATCTCCCACAAAATGATATTTAAAATTTTTAGTACCAGGGACTTCCGAAAAAGATGGCGGACCGGGTGGAAGTGTAGTGATGAGCTCTGCCGAGAACAACACAGACTACAGGACCAAGAAGGCTCAGGGAATGGTCCCAGTACTCTGAAACACATATAAAGGATTATTTAGAAGGTTGGAAGACTTACAGCTGGGGAGTTTGTGGCAGAAGCAAGAAATCCATTGCTTCCTGGTTTGGGGCACTCAGCTGCTCCAGAAGCCGCCATTTTGTGTAGGGCCAAGCGGGGAAAGGATCAGAGCAGCCAAGGATGCCTGACAGAGCCACAGAGATAGAGGTGTGGACATTCTTTTTTTTTTTTTCTTGTTTTTTGGTATCTTTTCATTGGTCCCTTGCTGTCTGCCTACCTCGATCCTGGTAACTATAGGGGTGCCTAAGCTAGTGGATACTCCAGCCCCACCCTCGGAGGGTTCTACAACGCATGTGCATAGATCTCCTCGAAATTTAGAGACAGTATCCACTTAAAACCAAACGGCCGACAGATACTCAGGCCAAGAGCAGGCCTTGATCTTTTCTTCTTTGCTTTTTGTTCTGTATTTTTTTTTTAACATGGGAAAGAGACCCCATATTAGGCTACAGA
>NW_006408783.1:1561576-1574498 GCF_000296735.1 Chrysochloris asiatica
ATTAACTTTTCAGTCTAGGAGCGGAGGTCCCTAGGACCATCAAGGGAGAAGAGCAGAGAGCGGGACCCTACCCAGAGAAGCAGTGATGCCTGAAATGGAGGCAGAGATGATGACGTGGAGCGATGGAGCAGCTGGAGACTTTAGATCCAGAGTGACTGTGTGCTGAAGACCTGGGGGGCACGGGGGAAGGATTGCATGGACGGGATTGTAACCATGGCAATGAGATGGTATACGATAGAAAGAATGTAAAACTAATGTTCTCCCATGTAAACTGTCACATAATTCACAATAAAACATTAAAAAAAATTTTTAGTACCAGTTTTATTATTGTAATATTTAATACCTCCTGACATGGCTGATGAATGTTGACAGAAACATAGTCTTTCTTAGTCTAGGTTATTTGGGCTGCAAGTAGCAGAAACCATTTGCACTTACTTCATATGGGAAAAAGAATATCAGAAGCATATTGAGGAAGGATAGAAAACTTGATTCTGGAGAGCCAAGACCCAGGAAGCAGAACTTTCTCAGGAGCAGGAAGTCCTCAGCATTCCAAACTTTGTTTTATTTTTCTCTTCCAGGTTCATATCACTTTAGTCCTGATCACATATTGTTATTTTTGGTGGTGGTGAGCTTGAACCACTGACCTTGAAGTTCAATCAATTTTGCAGTCTGACGCATTAGCCCACAGTGCCACACCAGGACTCCACATATAAAGAATGGCAATCTCCAAATCATAATTTCGTATTCCCAAAGATAGAACTGGGTCAGGGACTTAGTTCCCTTAATATAGCTGCCAGAAGCTCAGTCCATGGTGGGTGAGTCAGGTCCCAGAGAAAGGAGGTGACTGCCCCCAAGCTGGATTGATACAAATGATGTACATCATTATTCTGTAATAAGGCTCCTGTGTAAAACATTGCTTTTTGGCCATTGAAAACCAGCCAACCAACCACTAGACATGATGTTTGTGAATCAATTTCAGTAACAGCAAAGGCTATACAAATGATAGGCTTTACCATTTCTCTGATAAAGACCAAAAACCACAGCTTTCAGTATAGGTTGCACCTCAGTGTAAAGAAAATTAAAAATCCCCACCATTGGATCTATAAATAACATCATCATAAATGGAGAAAAGACTGAAGTTGTCAAAGACTTCATCTTGCTTTGATCCACTATCAATACTTATGGAAGCAGCAATCAAGATTTGCATTAGGCAAATCTACTGCACAAGGCCTCTTCAAAGTATTCAAGAGCAAAGATGTTACCTTAAGGACTAAGGTGTGCCTGATCCAAACCATAGTATTTTTAATAGCCTCATATGCATGGGAAAGTTGGAAATAAGATAGAATGCAGAAAAATTAATGAATTTGAGTTATGGTGTTGGAGAAGAATATTAAAAGTACAATGGACTGCAAAAAAAAAAAAAAAAATCTGGCTCTCCGCCCTTGTTGGTGAGCCATGGAAACAGTTGTGCCGTAGCATCTGGTGAGAGGACTACTGGGGCAGTGACCATGGAGACCGTCCTGAACGAGCTGGTGTCTGTGGACGACTTGAAGTTTGAGAAGAAATTCCAGTCTGAGGTGGCAGCAGAGTCAGCGTCCAAGGCACACAGTTTGAATATGCCTGGTGTCTTGTGTGGAGCAAGTATAACGATGACATTCGTAAAGGCACGGAGCTCCTGGATGAGCTGCTGCCTAAGAGAAGCAAGGAGGAGCCATGGGATTAAATTTTCTACCTGGCTGTGGGGGACTATCGGCTCAAGGAATATGAAAGGCCCTGAGTAGGTACGTTTGAGGGCTGCTGCAGACAGAGTCCCAGAAGCACCAGGCCAAGGAGCCTGGAACAACTCATCGACAAGGCCATGAAGAAAGGTGGACTCGTGGGCATGGCCACTGTTGGAGGGGCATGGCCCTAGGTATGGCAGGACTCGCTGGCCTCATCGGACTTGCTGTATCCAAGTCAAGTACTGAAAGCAATTGTAGCACTTCTGCCTGGGGGAGACAGCCTGGCCCAAGCTCACAGGCAAAGAAGCCTACTGAGTTTGGGGTCTAGGCATGAAGGACGCTCGATGGCCCCATCCTCATTGGCCCTTCCCTGTTCCTGCCCTGCTCCTCTGTACTGTCTTTTGTGGGCATCAGTCTCCTCTCCCCTAAAACCTATCTTGTAGCCCCAAATCATGTGCTTTAGAACGAGAGTAAATAAAATTGGGCTTTGGCTTGGGAAAACAAACAAACAAACAAACAAATCTGTGTTGGAAGAAGTACAGCTAAAATGCTCCTTAGAAGCCAGGATGATGAGACTTTGTCTATCATACTTTGCACATGTTATCAGGAGGGACCAGTCTCTGGAGAAGGGCATCATTTTTGGTAAATTAGAGGGTCAGCAAAAAACGGGAAGACCCCCAGTGAGATGGAATGGCACAGTGGTAGTAGCAATAGGCTCAAGCTTAGTAACAACTGTGAGGATGGCACAGGGTTGGGCAATGTTTGGTTCTGTTGTGTATAGGGTTGCGATGAGTCGGAAACGACTTCACAACACTTAACAGCACCAATTTCTCTGTCTCTCTTGAGTTTAGGGAGTCTTGGTGTGGTGCCGTGGGTTAATGTACCAGACTGCAAAACCATTTTAACTGCAAGGCTGGTGGTTCAAACTCACCAGCTGCTCCTCAGAAACCCTATTACAGGGGTTGCTATGGGTCAGAATTGACTCGACAGCACTTAACAACAACAACTTGAGCTTAGAACAAGAGGAAATAGGCTAGACATATACTATTCAGGCAAGTTAAAGCTAAAGGCTTGTATACAATAGTTGTTCAAGAATGTTTTTGTTTGTGAGTGCTCTAACTTTTAAAGAAACTACATAGAAATTATATGATCTTTGGCTCCAAAGACGGTCAGAAGAATTGATGTTCATTGCGATGCCTAAATTTGATTTGTGCATATCTGGTAATTTTTGAGACTCTAATTTCTATGAGGAGCCAGAGAACTAAGAAAGAAAAAACACCAAAACTTTGTCCTATGCAACACCATGGTATGTAAACCAAATACCATGGGCTATCTATCACATATATATGCAGAGAGAAGCACTCTGAAGTCAAATCAGTTTTTAATGGAAGAACAATTTGTATCAAAACCTGATTTAGTGGGAGAATTGTTGCATATCGCAATCATTGTAGTAAGTGCCTGTTGTCATTGTTGTGCCTTTGAGTCATTTCTGACTCTTAGCGACCCTGTATTGGGTTTCCAAGAAGGAGCTGGTGAGTTTGAACCATCAACTTTGTGGTTCAAACTGACCTTGTGACCAAGTGTTTATCCTGCAGCACCACACAGTAGCTGTACTTCATGTAAAGTTTTGCCTACAGAAAATTCTAGAACCTGCTCTTATTCTATTTCTACCCTTTCTTTTACTCTACAACATCTCAAGGTCCTCTCTAGTTCTTACATGTATTTTGGAATCTTAAACTACTCACTAGGTTTCTTGTTTACATAGAGATCTTTTGCTCTCATGCATTGCTTCATTGTCATGGAGTTTAATTTTATTATTTAGCACACAAAGACAAGTAGGGTTCCAGGGTCTAGAGAAGTTAGGCAGAAGTCCTGAAGAACTTTGATATATCCTCCATATCTTTTAATTGATCTTTTGCTGGATTTTCACTGACATGTGCATGGGAAAATAGAGCTGTATTTCGCTTTTTCTCTTAGGTAAGTATTAACTAGCTGAACTCCACAATTTAATATTAACAGATGGTCTAATAAATGTGGGTGGTTCCAATGCCAACCTAAAAGACCAACTATAATTTTTATGGTTCCTGAGATTTTTAGAAATTTTTTTCAGAACTGTTTGCTAACATGGTATAAAAGTAGCCAAAGGCAACTGCAGTAAGAAACATTGATCATAGAAATGAAATGCCTTTTAGCCTAGAAAAGTTTAGGATGTGAACTCTGAATGGGATGCCTATGCATTCAATGTCCAATCAAAGTCTGAATAAAATCCACAAAGTCCATTTCCCCTAACATGTTTGGGCCTTTGCCAATCCGCAGCTCTAACAGTGATATATGTATACATATAATAATGCCCATATACAAATGACCAGCAAACTTGAACATCTGGTTTTTATCTTAAGTGTGTTCCTTTGTCTTGTCACTGTGGAAAAAAAAACACCGGAAAAGTCTTGAAAGCTAATTAGCTCCAAATTTACTTTAGGAAAGAAGGGCTAAAGCGTTTTGATGACAAATTTTTCTTTGTTCCAGCTGCTGAGCTGGTCGCAGACCCCTCAATTTAACATGGGGTGGTTATTTATTTGCACATGGGCCTTTTGTTTTCTTTTATGACAGAAATTTCTTTCCTGGAATCGGTACCTCGTTTCTTATTCACATTTGCAAAGAATCTTTTATTTCAAATAAGCTTTGAAGTATTAGTACTCTTTCAAGGTGCAATATATATGATTTCCTTTATTAAACTTGATTAAATTTCAAAATTTTTTAAAACAGGGGCGTGTATAATAATAATATGTATTTTTGTTGTTGTTATTTTCCTCCAAATTAAGTTTTCTTTAAAAACTTGAATTTCCTACTTATTTTATACATTTATACTATACATTGTTATGAGTAAGCACTGTCAAGTCAGTTTCGACTCATAGCGACCTGTATAGTGTTTCCAAGGAACGGCTGGTGGGTTTGAACTGTTGACCTTATGATTAGCAGTCCAGTGCTTTTCTTACCTTATTGTTGTTTCAAGTGCTGTTGAGTCGGTTCCGACCCATAGCGACCCTGTGTAGGGTTTCTGAGGAGCAGCTGGTGAGCTTGAATCGCCGATCTTGCTGTTCAAACCAACCTTGCAATCCAGCGCATTAACCTCCAATGCCACACCAGGGCACTTTTCTGTCTTCTTGTCTTTGCCGCTGTATTTAAGAATATACTAATTGGCTACAAATGGAAACTTAAAAAAATTTTAAATAAGGTTTAAAATTATCAATGATTTTTCATTATCTTGGAAGAGTAAAATTTGCCTCACTACTTTGTTGCTGTTAAGTGCCTTTGAGTTGGTTTCTGACCCATAGCGACCCTGTATAGGGTTTCCTAGGAGCAGCTAATGAGCTCAAACCGCCGACCTTGAAGTTCCAACCAACTTTGCAGTGCAGTGCATTAATATGCAGCACCACATCAGGACTCCAAAATTTGCACTGTTGTTAAGTGCTATAGAGTCAGCTCATAACGACCTGTATAGGGTTTCCTAGGAGCAGCTGGTGAATTAGAACTGTCAACTTGTGGTTCACAGTGAAGTGCTTATCCAACAGCGCTACAGAAGACTACTTTATTCTATGATAATTAGAAAGCTTCTAATGGGAAACCTCATTTTTCTTTAATCAGTAGAATGTTGTTGTTGTTGTTATGTGCCGTGGAGTCGGTTCCGACTCATAGCGACCCTGCACAGGGTTTCCGAGGCTGTTAATCTTTACGGGAGCAGAAAGCCTCATCTTTCTCCCGTGGAGCAGCTGGTAGTTTCAAACTGCTGACCTTGCGGTTCGCGGCCTGATTCCTAACCACTACGCTACCAGAGCTCCTTAATCGAATAGGAGATTTTAAATTAATACATGTCATGAAAATACGTATGTATGTGTAGGTAGATGTTTGGAAGCATCCACGGAGCTTAACTCTTCTACATTACATTACATACAATTCTCTACACTATAGAGCAAAAGGCGTTAGAGGATATGGACAAAGTGAAAGCTTGTGTGTCAGTTCTCTCACTTCATGACAAACAGACGTCTTAGGGTATCTGTTTTCTTCTAAACAGCACAGCTTGTCTACTCGTACGTTCTGCACATTGGGAGAGTGTTTTGAGACTTAGAAAGCAGCATCCTGAATCAGGAAGAGCTCACATACAATTAGGCAATGGGGCTGTCTCTGCTCGGTGGAATCAACCTCTGTAGGCCTTTGGTCTGGAATTTCAGGCTCTGGATCTAGCCCAGGGAAGCTCAGTTTCCTTGCCAAAAGTCATGTAAATAACAACTAGGAGAGGATCATTTTCTCCCTCACCTTTTTAAAATAGTATGAATCTGAGTGCCACTCATTCTACCATAGAAAAATTGGCATAAATAGCTTACTTTACCCTTTAGGGTGGCCTGATCTATAATGACCAAGAGAGGTTGTTGTTGTTAAGTGCCATTGAGTTGGTTCCAACTCATAGTGACCCTGTATAGGGTTTCCAAGGAGCAGCTGGTGAGTTTGAACCGTCGACCTTGTGGTTCAAACTGACCTTGTGGTCCAGTACTTATCCTACAGTGCCACACCAGGACTTCACCGAGAGGTAGCATATCAAATTGCCCAAGGACATTTTTATAGACATTAAATTATATGCTTAAAATATGTTGTTGTTGCTAAATGCCATCGAGTCGGTTCACTCATAGCGACTCTGTATTGGATTTCTGAGGAGAGGCTGGTGGGTTTGAACTGCCAACCTTGCGGTTCAAACCGACCCTGTGGTCTATTGCATTATCCTGCAGCACCATACCAGGACTCCAAACAGCATAGTTGGGAGTAAATTTATATTGTTATGGTTTCAAAACAGATTAACTTTAATTAGCAAAGGGAAATATGCCAGTTCTATTAGAAATACAATTTACTTCAATGATGACACAAAGATAATAAATTAAAAAGACCCTTAATGAGTCACCATATTACACTTGTAAGTGACATGTGGGCTGAGTGTTTGAATTCTTAGTAATTGCTTCTCACTATAAATAATGTAGTAAATTGATATATAATAAGGACAAGCACTCAGCCTCAAGGTCAGTTTGAACTGCAAGACTGACAGTTCAAACTCACCAGCAGCTTCTCAGAAATCCTATACAGGGTCGCTATGAGTCAGAACTGACTCCACAGCATGTCACTACCACCGCCACCATAGATACATGAGAGTGAGTTAAAAATTATCCACCCTCTGGTTACATTAAAACTTCAATTGGCTGCATTGTCTTATCAGCGCTTTCTGCTCAAGCTCACTGCTGTGCAGATGTGAATGTAGACATCTGCAAACAAATGTGGACTGATAAGCAAAGGAAGGTGAAAAAATCATTACTGGTGATGAGATGTGGATTCATCACTACAAGCCTGAGCGTAAATGACAGAGTATGGATTGGAAACATCCTCAATCACCGACTAAGAAAAAGTTCAAAAGTCAATCATCAGCTGGAAAATTGATGCTTACAGCTTCCTGGGACTCTTAAGGGCCAGTATTAGAACGCTATCAGGAAAAAGTTCAACAATCAACAGTGCTCCTTACAGTGAGATGCTGAAGAGCTGAAGCCTAAACGTTGGATTAAACTCAGAGGACTGCTGTCCAAAGGCGTTGTGATCTTGTGTGACAGTGCACATCCATACACCTCTGTCCACACTGTTGACACTCTGCAAAAACTTCGTTTTAAGCTGTTAAAGCATCATCCCTGTAGTCCTTATCTTGCTCCATCAGACTTTCTTCTGTTTGGTCCCCTGAAAACAGCCCTTGGAGGGTGAAGATTCATTCACCTCTGATGAAGAAGTGGATAGCAGTGCATTCGTAGCTCGCAGCTCAGCCTAGAACATTTTAAATAAGGGAACATGAAAGCTTGTTGACAGATGGACAAAGTGGATTGAAAAGCCAGGAGATTGTGTCAAAAAATTATGCATTTGTCTTTTCTAAAGTTGATTAGAATAAATTCTATAGCCAGATTAAGGGTAATTTTCACTCACCCTCATATATATATAATACAGTTCTAGGGATAAAATAAAGGGTTCTTGGATATTATTTTTTTCTTATTTGAATATTTCCCTCTTTACTTGCTTGCTTGTTTTTGTTTTCAATTTTAGAATTCATGAAATATTTTGTTCATATGGGAAAGTATAGAATATGTTCTAATTTCACCTATTTTGAAATTTTTTTTCTTCTGCCTTGGTCTTTAGTTGCTGCTTCTGACTCATGGTGATGTAGATCTTGCTTGTTGTTGTTAAGTACCATCGAGTCATTGCTGACCTGTAGCGACTCTGTATAGGGTTTCCAAGGAGCAGCTGGTGAGCTTGAACTGCCAACCTTGCAGTTCAGACGGCTTTGCAGTCTGATGTGTTAGCCCACAGTGCCACACCAGGACTTCAGGTCTTGCTTCAGGGCCGTCTAATGAAAGGACAGTGACTCTTTCAGTGATTCAGTAATGGGATATTGAGATCAATTCCAAACAGTTGGCCTTTACTGAGCATATACTGTGTAAAATGACACACAACAAAGTGCAGAAGAGATTCTGGAAATTCTGACTGTGAGGATTAATTCACCCTCTATCCCAGCAGCCGCTGTTTCAGAAGTTATTCTCTTTCTGGATCAGAAGATGGCCTACATGATAGTGCTTTTAGAGAATAAGCTAGTCCTCCCTTTCTGGTCTCGAGGAGGTGATGGTGGATAAGCCAAAAGAAAACTAAAACTTAAACCTGTTGCCATGTAGTTGATTTTGATTCATAATGACCTTCTAGAACCGGGTAGAACTGCCCCATGGGGTTTCTAAGGCTGTGCTCTTTCACAAGGAGCTAACCAAAAGGTGGGAGGTTCAAATCCACCAGCTGCTCAGTGGAAGAAAGATGTTGGAGACTGCTTTTGCAAAGATTTGTAGTTTAGTACACCCTATAGGGTAGCTCTAGGAGCTCTGGTAGCGTAGTGGTTACGAATCGGGCTGCGAACCTTAAGGTCAGCGTTCGAAACTACCAGCCGCTCCGCGGGAGAAAGATGAGGTTTTCTACTCCCGTAAAGATTTACACCCTCGGAAACCCTGTACTGGGTCGCTATGGGTCGGAACCGACTCGATGGCACTTAACAACAACAACAACATAGGGTAGCTCTGGGGTCCTGGTGTGATGCTGTGGGTTAATGTGCCAGACTGCAAAGCCATTTGAACTGCAAGGTCGGCAGTTCAAGCTCACCAGCTGCTCCTTGGAAACCCTATACAGGGTCGCTATGGGTCAGAATTGACTCGACGGCACCTGACGACAACAACATAGGGTAGCTCTACTTTATCCTTTAGGGTCTCTATGAGTCAGATTGACTGTATGGTAGTGGGGTTTTGTTTGTTTGTTTTAGTTTAATTTTTAGAAAAGAGATGGCCACATCTGGTTAATGGGTTCCAACTGCCAACTTTTCAACGAACAGCTGAGTGAGTGCTTAAAAGTTTGTCCTTCTCACGTGAACTTCTTCCCAAAAGTAAAAGTATTTCCAGTGAAGATTGTACCTGAATATTTGACAGCCTTTTAAAAAGTCAACTTCTGCCACCTAGTGACCACTTCTGAGAAGGCCTTTTCCCCTTGATTTATTTTTCAAAATTATTTTGTTTCAAAATTATTTGTTTCTGTTCATCCGTGATTTCTTTGAAAATGTTAAGAAAAAAATTACAAAGGGAAGCAATCATTGTAGGAGATAAACCCCAGATGTGCTTAAAGATGATTCTTGGGCCAAACTTTGTTTCCTTCTATACTATTTGTACTATTATTGTCATGTGTGCCTGAATACTATATTTTAAGTTTTAAATGTTAAGAAGTCCTATCGAAGTAGAAACAGAGGACATTTTGAGGGTGTCTAATTTCTGCCAGTTAGGTACAGGGAGTATTTACCGGAAATGTGAAAAGGGATTAAAAAAAGAAAAAGCATTTAAATGATTACTTTTCAGATAATCTCATAATATGGAAAATTAGGATTATTAAAAAATTAGTTTTACTTCCCCCTACTTCAACAAATCTGTTTACTTTTTTCAGGTGGTCATTAAAAAAACACACACACAATAATATGCAGATACCATTTTTATTTAACTAAAACAACATTCAATGCAGATTTTCTGTGGAAGGGTCAGAATTATAAAATGCATCACTTGGAAACACAACCTGCTACAAAGTGATCGTGAATTAAATCTGTGGAGTTTCCTTCACTTGGAAAATGTTGTTAAAAGGACCAACTGCTTTGCAGTGGAATCACATTTTAGTTAGGTAGTGTGACTGAGGCTCTGAAGAAGCCTGGAGGCAGCCTTGTGGTCTGCCAGAGGGCCTCTCTGTTCCCAAGATTTGGAATTGTGCAGACTGAGCTCCATCTAGGCTCTGACTGGATCTTCACAATCCTGGACAAGAGCAAATGTCCCAGCCTTGCTTCCCTCATTTGGGAATATAATTGTATTTTCTACCATGAAAAACTGCGTGGTTTGAGGTCATATTTACAAAATCCTGATGTGGCAATGCAGGATAATGCACTGGACCACAAGGTCAGTTTGAACCGCAAGGTCGGTGGTTGAAATCCACTCACCTGCTCCTTGGAAACCCTAGATAGGGTCGCTATGCTGACTCAAAGGCACTAAACAACAACAGTGCAATTCTGGTATACCAATGCTGGTGAACAGTAATTTCGATTTTTTACTTCTTAAATTGGATCATAAATGTCAAATTTTCTTAAAATAAAAGGCACCTTTACCAGATTTTTAAGCAAAACATCATTTGGTCCCTTAAATCCAACACTAGTGGGTTCTGTGTGCCCACACTGGATGCTGTCTTGCTCAAGGCTGTTGCTTTTGCATGTCGAGAGTTTCTTTAGTCAGCTGTCCTCCCATGGCCTCTTCCTTGAAATGAACACAGTGTAGCACTTTCAGGAACACTTCCTTACAGACCTTCTGTGTTTCTGGTTATATCATTAACCTTTCGTGGTGGTTTAATTGGGGGCCAGTAAGCTCAGAGGAGTCCAGGTGTGGTACAGTGTCCTAATGAGTCAAACTGCAAAGTCATTTCAACCACAAGGTCTGCGGTTCAAGATCACCAGCTGCTCTGTGGAAACCCTATACAGAGTCGCTATGGGTCAGAATTGACTCGACATCACTTAACAACAACAACAGTAAGCTCAGAAGGTTATGGTAACTATTTTTTGAAATTCCAAAGTCTTCATCTTAGATGTTCTCAGAGGACACAGGACAATCATGGAAGCTTATTATGAAGTTTAAAAAAAAAACTGAAAATTGCATTGGTGAAAAAAAACAGGAAAGTTGTGCCAAGGAATTTTTTCACATCCTCCTGATGACCAAGAAGTGTGGCCAGCCCCCATGCTCACTAATCTGGTGGCTGGTGACAGCATCCTCTACCCTCTGTGAAAAGCCCCTGGTCTGCCTGAGGTCATAGGCAAACTCTTGTGGATCAGGTACCAGGTGTTGGCACACTCACACACACACACACACACATTGGAATGCATAAGCTCTTCACTTCTTCAGGTCAACAGAACAGGCAATGCTGGATGGGGTAGGCAGGAACTCCATCTAGGCAAGGCTGGGCTCCCTGCTCCCAGCAAACAGAACTGCACACACATTCTCATCTTCAATCACATCCACCAGCAGACAGGTGGTGAGTGCTGATGTCCTACCAAAGTAGCAACCAGAGAGGCACACCTTCCTCCCAGGCTTGGATGTATCAAAACCAATGAAGCAAAATCAAAATACAAAAGCACAACACCTACGCAAATCACATTGACATGCGATCACTAATTAAATACAAATACAACATTACCACAATGTTTCACACACAACAGACCACCTAAGTTCCACAAAGTAACAAGACACGTGGCTAAAACCAATGATCAAAATATGGAGACAAAAAACCTTTCTGAAGAAGACACCTTTACTGTCTGAAAAATAATTTTAAAAAATGAAATTTTAGTTAACGTCAACAGACTGACAGAAAGATCAAGGAAACTGGAGACAAAAATCAAGGAAAACACAGACCAAATTCTTCAGGAAAACACTACATGAACAAACTGACAAAATAAAAGAAAAATTAGAAACCATGTAAAAACAGCAAATAGAAATCCAAAAGATTATTAATAAGATTTCAGACTGCCAAAAGAATAAACAGATCTGTGTTGGAAGAAGTACAGCCAGAGTGCTCCTTGGAAGGCAGGATGGCCAGATTTTGTCTCTCATATTTCGGACATAGTGTAAGGGGGGACTAGACCCTAGAGCAGGACATCATGCTTGGTAAAGTGGAGGGTTGGAGAAAAAGAGAAAGACCCTCAATGAGATAAATTGGCACAGTGGCAGCATCAATGGGCGCAGGCGTAGCTACGATTGTGAGGTTGGCCCAGGACCAGGAAGTGTTTGGTTCTGTTGTGCATAGGGTCGCTCTGAGTCGGTACCAACTCGATGGCACCTAACAACAACAACAAGAACAACAAGATTCAGAAATAGAGAATTCATTGAAAGGGCAAAGGAGTAGAATTTAATCAACGGAAGACAGAATTAATGAGATTGAAGACAAAATCTCTCAAAACTAATCTGCTAGAGGAACAATCAGAAAAAGAATGAAAAAGTACCCCTCAAATGAAGAAAGCCTCAGAATTAGGTGGATACCATCAAGAGGAAAACTTACATGATTGGAATTTCAGAACAGGAGGAGAAAATTGTCAAAGATTTGTTGGAAGAAAATCCCTAATATCATGAAAGATGAGAACATATGTCCTCAAGAACCTCAACGAACTTCAAACAGGATAGACACCAAAAGAAAGTCACCAAAAGATATCAGAATCAAACTTTATAAAACCCCAAACAAGGAAAGAATTCTGAAAGTAGCTCAGGAAAAAATTTTAGAAGTCACTTAAAAAGGAGAACAAATAAGACTAAACTCTGATTTCTTGGCAGAAACTAAACAGGTGAAAAAGAAATAGGCATACATAAAACTCTGAAAGAAAAAAAGTAGCAAGCAAAATAATATACCTCGCAAAACTGCCCCTCAACTATTATGGCAAAATTAGGACATTTCCAGGTAGACAGAAATTAGGGGAATTTATAAAAATACACAGAGTCATTGTACCAGAAGGAAATGGTTAATGTTCAACCATTTCAAGAGATACCATATGAACAAGAGCCAATGATACTCAGAGAGGAAGTCCA
>NW_006408783.1:1575943-1577389 GCF_000296735.1 Chrysochloris asiatica
GACTCGATGGCACCCGACAACAACAACAACAACAACAACAATAAAAACCAGAACAACATTACAGGTAATACTAAGGTGAGTTTTACATACAGAAAATAAATGATGAGAGACAAAACAGGAGATTAAAACTCATGACAATATCATCCAGAAGCCAACCCAGATACATTGTTGTGGTTGTTAAATGCTGTCAAGTCAGTTTAGACCCATAGCAACCCTATATAGGAATTTTGAGGAGTGGCTGGTGAGTCTGAACCATCAACCTTGTGGTTCAAACCAACTTTGCAGTCCAGTGCATTAACCCACAGCGCCACACCAGGGTTCCAGATATCTGTTGTTGTTTCGTGCCATCGATTCGGTAGCGACTCATAGTGACCTTGTGCACAACGAAACATTGCCCGATCCTGAGCCAACCTCACTATTGTTGCCACGTTTGAGCCAATCCATCTCGCTGGGCGTCTTCCTCTTTTTCTCTGACCCTCCACCTTACCAAACATGATATCCTTCTCCTGCAACTGGTCCCTCCTGACAATACATCCGAAGTATGAGAGGCATAGTTTGGCCATCCTGGCCTCCAAGGAGCACTCTGGCTGCATTTCTTTCAAAACAGATCCATTGGTTCTTTTGGCAGCCCATGGCCCTTTCAATACTCTCCTCCAACACCATAATTCAAAAGCATCGATTCGTCTACGGTCTTCCTTATTCACTGTCCAGCTTTCGCATGCATATGAGGTTATTGAAAATACCATGGCTTGGGTCAGGCGCACCTTAGTTCTCAACACTTTCCAGGTATTGAACTATCCAAAGTAAAATAAACCTACAAAACTGAAAATAGGGAACTAGACATATCAGTTTGTAAACAAAGACAGCTAAAAAGTTAAAAGAGGAAATAAATAGCGTAGTTATAGAACTTCCAAATGGAGAAGAAGTTAAGACAATTTTGAGATACAATTTTAAGTAGACTGTTTTAAACTTGGCAAAAAAACAGTAAGTTACAGGGTTTGCAAATTAATAAACTTTTCGCCAAAATAAAAGGAAGAAATACAAAAAGATTTAGTAGACACTAAAACAACGGCAATGAAGGAAATAATAAGAAAATACAGAAAATACTCAACACAGAAAATACGTGAAACAAAGAACCCAGCAACACCATACACACACACACAAAAGCACAATAAATGCGTACTTATTATCATTATTTCAAATCCATGCCTAGTTCTTTCTTAATACAAAATTTCCACAAACTTTTTGAATATCCCTTATACTAAAGTCATTCAGATCCCTTTATACTGACAAAGAGAACTCTCAGAAGGAAATCAGGACACTACTACCATTTATAATGTTGTAGTTGTTGTTAAGTGCCATTGAATTGGTTCTGACCCATAGCGACCCTGTATAGGGTTTCTAGGAGCAACTGGTGAGCTTGAACTGCCGATCTTGCAGTTCAAA
>NW_006408783.1:1577619-1587469 GCF_000296735.1 Chrysochloris asiatica
GGGACCACCACCAACTGCTCTGAAAGGGATCACATTAGAAGGTCCTAGATTGTGGTGGTGGTTATGTGGCGTGGAGTTGGTTCCGACTCATAGCGACCCTATACAGGGTTTCCAAGGCTGTAAATCTTCACAGGAGCAGAAAGCCTCATCTTTCTCCTGTGGAGCAGCTGGTAGTTTCAAATTGCTGACCTTGAGGTTTGCAGCCCGATTCGTAAACACTACGCTACCAGGTCCTGGCTATAGAGAGAGAAATGTGGGAAAAACCCTCAAAATTATATATATATGTGTAAAAGGACTTGGCTTACTGGTCAGAAAGAGACAGGCAGCACCTGAGACTACTGCCCTTGACCACCCTTCAGGTCTGGAACAGAACCCACCCTTGTGGCCCAATCTTCAGCCAAGCAGTAGACAGATATATCAGGAGGACAATAACACTAGTAAGGTCTGCTTACCATGGAGTGATCAATCATTCAAGATCAAAAAGGATCTTGAGAAGGGATGAGAAGGTGGGTGGAACGGAAGTAGGAACCACAGGGAGGAAGTGGGATAACTGTTGTTGCATGGAGGGGATTGCAATCATTGAGATGGAACGAAGTGTATGATTTGTTGTATGTAAAGCTGCTTGTCTCCGTAAACACTCACTCAATTCACAACCCAAAGTTAAACAAAACAACTGAGTTAGTGGGGAAGAGATAGTCTCTTTAACAAATGGTGCTAGCAAACCAGGATAGCCATTTACAAAAAATGAAGCATGATGTATATCACAAATTGTATATAAACATGAACTCAAAGTTAATCAAAGACCTAAATGTAAAAACTGAAAAGGCAATTTAGGAGCCCTAAGATTCATTTTGGAAGAAGTGCAGCCAGAGTGCTCTTTGGAGGCCAAGATGGCCAAACTTTGTCTCTCATACTTTGGACATATTGTAAGGAGGGACCAGTCGCTGGAGAAGGATATCATGTTTGGTAAGGGTGGAGGGTCAGAGAATAAGAGGAAGACCCCCAGTGAGATGGATTGGCCAGGTAGCAGCATCGATGGACTCAAGCGTGGCAACAGTAGTGAAGTTGGCCCAGGATCAGGCAGTGTTTCATTCTGCTGTGCATAAGGTACTGACTCGATGACACCTAACAACAACAACAATACATATCAATGTAAAGAAAACAAAAATCCTCACCACTGGACCAATAAACACCATTCTTATCAACGGAGAAAAGATTAAAGTTGTCAAGGACTTCATTCTTCTTGGATCAACTATCAACATTCATGGAAGCAGCAGTCAAGAAATCAAACGACGTATTGCATTAGGCAAATCTGCTGCACAAGACCTTTTTAAAGTGTTGAAGAGCAAAGATGTCAGCTTGAGGACTAAGCAGCGCCTGACCCAAGCCATGGTATTTTCAATAACCTCATATGCTTTTGAGTTATGGTGTTGGAGGAGAATATTGAAAGTGCCATGGACTGCCAAAAGAACCAACAGATCTGTGTTGGAAGACGTGCAGCCAAAGTGCTTCTTAGAGGCCAGGATGGCTAAACTTTGTCTGTCATACTTCGGACATATTGTGAGGAGGGACCAGTCGCTGGAGAAGGATATCATATTTGGTAAGGTGGAGGGTCAGAGAAAAAGAGGAAGACCCCCAGCTAGATGGATTAATGGGCTCAAGTGTGGCAATAATTGTGAGGTTGCCCCAGGACCAGGCAGTGTTTCGTTCTGTTGTGCATAGGGTCGCTATGAGTTCGTACCGACTCAATGGCACCTAACGACAACAAATGAAGTCATGGTGTGGCATTGTGGGTTAATGCACTGGACTGCAAAGTTGGTTTGAACCACAAGATTAGCAGTTCAAGCTCACCAGCCTCTTCTCAGAAACCCTATACAGGGTTGCTATGAGTCAAAACCGACTCCATGGCACACCACCACCAATACAAGGTATAAATACATTATCAAATAAAACTAAAAACACACAAACAGAAGAAGACAAACTAGGTTTAACTGGGACCTGATAAAAATTAAGACATTTACGCATACCAAAAGATTTCACCAAAAGAGTTAAAAGAGGACCCACAGTGAGGGAAAAACTTTTGGCAATGACATATTGGACAAATGATTAATTTCTAAAATTTATAGATAACTTCAACACCTCAACAACAAAAAGACAAATAATCCAATTCAAAAATGGTCAGAGGACATGAAAAGATACTTCACCAAAGAAGACATGCAGCAGCTAGCAAACACATGAAGACTCATTATTCATTGCTGTTGTTGTTGTTCGGTGATGTTGAGTCCATTCTGAGACAGTGAATCGTAGCACCACAGGACGAAATTGTGTCCAGTCACAAGTGTTGTTACCCTTAAGCCCACGGAAACTGTCACTTGTTGAGGGTCTTCCTCTCCCTCCACTTTACCTAGCATGCTGTCCTTCTACAAGGACTGGTCCCTCCTGACGTGTCTAAGCATGAAAGACAAAGTCTTGCCATCTGACTTCTAAGGAGCATGCTGGCTGCACTTCTTCCAACACAAATTTGTTTGTTCTTTTGGCAGTTCATGTACTTCCAATATTCTTCTCCAACACTGTAACTCAAATGCATCAATTCTTCTGTGGTCTTCCTTATTCATTGTCCAATTTTCACATGCGCATGTTGTTGTTGTCAGGTGCCATTGAGTCGGAACTGACTCATAGCGACCCCATGCACAGCAGAACGAAACAATGTCCAATCCTGGGCCAACCTCACTACCGCTGCCACACTCGATGCCATCAATGATTCCATCTGACCGATCCATCTCGCTGGGGGTCTTCCTTTTTTACTCTGACCCTCCATCTTACCCAGCATGACATCCTTCTCCAGTGACTGTTCCCTCCTGACAACATGTCCAAAGTATGAGAGACGAAGTCTAGCCATCCTGGCCTCCAAGGAGCACTCTGGCTACACTTCTTCCAAAACAGATCTATTGGTTCTTTTGGCAGTCCATGGCACTTTTAGTATTCTCCTTCAACACTACAATTCAAAGGCATCAATTCTTTTACGATCTTCCTTATTCACTGTCCAGCTTTCGCATCCATATGAGGTTATTGAAAATACCATGGCTTGGGTCAGGTGCACTTTAGTCCTCAAGGTGACATCTTTGCTCTTCAACACTTTAAAAAGTTCCTGTGCAGCAGATTTGCCTAATGCAAGAAATTTGGAAGACAACTATCTGGCCGACTGATTGGAAGAGATCCATATTTGTGCCCATTCCAACAATCTCTTTGATATCTCAAGCGAGTAAAGTTTTGCAAAAGGTAATACAGAAACTGCTACAATCATACATTGACAGAAGACTTCCAGAGTTTCAAGTTGGATTTAGAAGAGGCCGTGGAACGAGAGATATCATTGCTGATGTCCGGTGGATCTTGGCTGAAAGCAGAGAATACCAGAAGGTATTCCTATATTCCAATAAAGGATACCTATGCTTTATTGACTACACAAAGGCTTTCGAATGTGTGGATCATGACAAGCTATGGACAACATTGCAAAGTATGAGTATTCCACAACACTTAATTATACTTCTACGAAATCTTGTACCTGGGCCAAGAGGCAGTTGTTCAAATGGAGCATGGGAACACTGAACATTTTAAAATTGGGAAAGGTGTGTGACAAGGTTGTGTTCTTTCACCATACTTATTCAACCTGTATGCTGAGCAAATAATACGAGACGCTGAGTTCTATGAAGAAAAATGTGGCATCAGGATTGGAGGAAGACTCGTTAACAACCTGCAATATGCAGATGATGCAACCTTGCTTGCTGAAAGTGAAGAGGACTTGAAACATTTACTGATGAAAATGTCAATCAAAGAATACAGCCTTTGGTATGGATTGCATCTCAATGTCAAGAAAACAAAAATCTTCACCACTGGACCAATAAACAACATTCTTATCAATGGAGAAAGGATTGAAGTTGTCAATTCTTGGATCAACTATCAACATTCGCGGAAGCAGCAGTCAAGAGGTCAAGAGATCACATGCGTATGAGACTAATAAAAATACCATGGCTGGGGAAAGGCTCATTTAGTCCTCAAATTGATATATCTTTACTCTTAAACACTTTAAAGAGGTTGTTTGCAGTATTTATTGCATTTGATTTCTTGAATGTCAACATACCATGAATGTTGACTGTGGATCCAAGCAAAATGAAGTCTTTGACAACTTCCATCTTTTCTCCATTTAGCACAATGGTATTTCCTAGTCCAGTTGTGAGGATCTTTATTTTCTTCACAGTGAGATGCAATCCCATACTGAAAGCTGTAGTCTTTGATCTTCATCTGTAAGTATTTTATGTCCTTTTCACTTCCAGCAAGCAAGATTGTATCATCTGCATAATACAGGTTGTTAGTGAGTTTTCCTTCAATCTTTTTTTTTAAATTATCAATTATTTAATGAGGTTCTTTCTTTGCAAGAAATCTAGAATACTAGTTTGTGAGGATAAATTCCATTTGTGAGTGCAAACACAGCACTCAGGTAACCTTGGAGCTGGGGAATGGCTTTGATTTTAGGCATAATTTGTGAGTCTACAGCTTTCTGATCCATTTTTCACTGCTCTGTAATCTCGTATTTCTCTTTCTCAGTGTTGAAGATCGCGCCTTCTTTGTGTCTGGGCTTCTGCTTCTTGAAGTAAGCTTCCGTGAGATGTTTGGGGATCTTCACACCATTGATAGCAATTTTGGTAGAGGTGGCAATGACAAATTTCTGGCATGATCTATGCAGAGGAACTCAATTGAGGGATAGAGGTCCAGTCACAAGGAGCAAACCACTGGCCAGCTGTTTTAGGAAAACCATTCTCTTGCCTCGATGGCGTCCAGTGAGGATGATCAGAATGGTCCCGGGAGTGATGCTGGACTGCAGTCTTTTGACAAGCTGAAGGAAGGGTTTTTTTCACTGTAGCTCAACAGCTTCCTTGGCACATCTCCAGTTGGGTAATATCTAGACATTTTGCACAGTTTAACCACTCAGGTACTACCATTCTAGTCACCACCAACTGGCTTTGTCACAGTACCAAGAACTTTCTTCTTCTTTTCCACCCTGGATTTAGCAGCTGAATACCTACACTTGTACATGGCCTTTCTGGAATACACGGCCGATCAGGAATACCTGCCAATTCCTCGGACTAGGACAGGATTTCAGCTGCAGTGTGCCTTCCCCGGCTTGGGTTTTTTGTCCTTGACATTAGACTACTTAGCTTTGCCACTGGCATCTGCTTTGGTGACTTCAGGCTTCTTTTCCTTGGTAGCCGGCTTCTCAGCCTTTTTACCTGTCGTCTTGCATGATGGGAACGAGGCTTCTTCCTTCAACCTTGCTGGCACATTTTTCTTCATACAATCCAGTTTCTCTGGTTATTTGCTCAACATATAGATTAAGTCTAGTGAAAGAATACAGCTCTGACTCATACCTGTGTTGATTTGAAAGCATTCAGCAGTTCCTTGTTCTGTTCTAACAACTGCCTCTTGGGCCATGTACAGGTTCCTCATGAGTATAATTAAGCGTTCTGGAGTGTCTACTTTTCCCAATGTTAGCCATAGTTTGCCATGATCCACAGACAGTCAAAAGCATTTGCATAGTCAATAAAGCACAAATAAACATCTTTCTGGTATTCTCTGCTGTCAGCCAAGATCCACCTGACATCAGCAATGATATCCCTAATTCCACGTGCTCTTCTGAATTTGGCTTGAATTTCTGGCAGTTCCCTGTTGATGCACTGGTGCAATATCTTTTGGGTTATCTTTAGCAGAATTTTATTTGCATGTGATATTAATGATATTGTTTGATGCTTTCCGCATTCCATTGAATCACTTCTATTTAGAATAGGCACAATTATAGATCTTTCCAGTGAGTTGGCCAGGCACTATCTTGCAAATTTCTTGACAGAGATGAGTGAGCATGTCCAGTACTATATCAGTGTGTAGAAAGATTTCAATTTGTGTTCCATCAATTCATGGAGCCTTGTTGTTTGCTAATGCTTTCAATGCAGCTTGGATTACTTCCTTTAGAACCATTGATTCTTGATCATATACTACCTCTTGAAATGGTTGACTATCAACCATTTCTTTTGGTCCATTGACTCTGTGTATTCCTTCCATCTTCTTTTGATGTTTTTTGTATCATTCAATGTCTTCCCCATGTTATTGCTGTTAAGTGCTGTTCAGTGGGTTTTCAACTCATAGTAGTGCTCCATAGGGTTTCCAAGAGCAGCCGGTGGCTTGAACCACTGACCTTGTGGTTAGCCTAGTGCTTATTCTTCAGTGCCACAACAGGACTCCACTTTGCCCACAGAATCCTTCACTATTACAATGAAGTTTTTCTTCAGTTCTTTCAGCTCGAGAAATGCTGAGGTGTTCTTCCCTTTTGATGTCTGCAGCTGTTTCTCTTCATTTTGAGTTGTGCCCCATCCTCATATGAGGTCATGACAGCTTTGCTCCATTCATATTGTTATGGTCAACTCTACTTTGAGGAAGCAGCCTTCCCTAATCATATTCTGAGGGGCTCATCATCTGGCAGTATATTTGAAAATGTTCTGCTGCTATTCATAAGGTTTCAGTGGCTAAACATTCAGAAGTAGTCTGTCTCTCCTTTTTCCTAGTGTGTCTTAGGCTGGAAGCTCAGCTGAAACCTGTTCATCATGGAGGACCCTGCTTGTATTTAAAGTATCAGTGGCATAACTTCCAGCATCACAGCAGACAAGACACAACAGTATGACAAACTGACAGGAAAGAGAGCTGCAAATCAAAACAAAACTTTGTTGTTGTTGTTGTTAAATACTGTCGAGTCAATTCCAGCCCATAGTAACCCTGTATAGGGTTTCCAAGGAGCAACTGGTGAGCTTGAGCCACCGACCTTGCAATTCAAACAGCTTTGTAGTCTGACCATTAAGCCCACAATGCCATACCAGGACTCTGAAAGCAAAACTTACCCCACCATTAATAGCAAAGTTAAAGAACAAACAAACAAAAACCACCCGAAAACTACAAATGTTAGCCAGGGTGTGGAGACTGAACCCCTCGTACACTGCTGCTGGTGAGCTTGTAAAATGGCACAACTACTGTGGAGACAGTATGGTACTTTTCTTTAAAAGTTGGAAATAAGATTTTCACACAATAAGACACATTCTTTGATGATTACCAAGGGTGGGAGGGAAGAGGAAATAATTCAATGGCTAGTGGGTAGACACATGTAAACTTGGGTGACGGGGAAGGCAACATATTATAAGACGAAGGTTGACAGAAGGATGATGAAGGTGTGGATGGTGTTTAAGAGTGCAAGAATGAAAGGCATAGAGGTAAATACTGTCATGCACACAATCCTGCAATAACAATGACATATGAATAGATATGTGGAGAGACAGATGGGCTGAATAGTGTGGGAGAGTGGAGGCATACCCATAAATATATAAATGTTTGACAGAGAATATTTGTACATATGCTGCAAACATATCCATGAATGTGGTATACAGGGGGCACACTTGTGGAAATGTCTTAGACATTTCCAAACATCTTGAGTGAATGAGTTGCTGGGTCTGAGGACTCAGGCCCATAGTCTTGGGGGGACACCAGGGTCAGCTGGCAGAACACACTGCACAGTGACATGCTACTTTGGTGAGCAGCAACTGGAATCTTTAAACCTCAGGAGCAATCATCCAAGGTGCAACTATGATGAAAATTGGAACTGCTTGGAAACAATTAGCCCATTGTACTAATAGATCACATGAACATCAGTCTCCACAACCCTGGAACCAGAAGAACTAGATGATGCCTGCCTACCACTACCAACAGCTCCGAAAGGGATCACATTAGAAAGTACTGGGTAGAGGGGGAGAAACATGGAACAAAACTCAAATAAAAAAACAAAAGAAAGGAAAACTCGCCAGATAGTGACTGGTGGCATCCCAAGACAATGGCTTCTGGTCATCCTTCAGGTCTGAATTGAACTCACTTCCATTGTTCAAATTTCAAACGAGCAATCGAGAGGTATAGCAGCGGGGGACAACACCACCAGTGAGCTATGCACACCACAGAATGGTCACTCATTCAAGATCTAAAGGGCAGCACGTACTCCAGGATGAAATTCAGAAGGTTTGGGAAAGAAGGATTGGAAACGAACCACAAGGAGGAAGTGGGATAAGTGATGTTACATGGAAGAGATTGCAATCATTGAGATGACATGAAGTGTGTGATTTGTTGAATGTAAAACTGACTGATGATCTGCTCTGTAAATCTTCATTTAAGTCACAATAAAAAGGTTTGTTTTTTAAAAGTTAGAAATAAAAATACCATAGATCCAGCAGTCCCACTAGTACGTACATAAACATACTAGCAATATAAGATTCCTGGCATGGAACAGATATATGCATACCCATGTTCATTGCAACACTAGTCACAATACGAAAAATATGGAAACAGCCTAAATGCCCGTCAATGGAAGAATGGATCAACTATGGTACATACAAACACAGGATACTACACATTGTTAAATACCACATAACATGGACGAACCTGGAGGACGTTATGCTGAGTGAGCTAAGTCAGTCACAAAAGGACAAGGGCTTCAGAAATGGGAGAACTTTGTATTCTTGTTAGGATGAGGTAGGCTATCCTTTGGCAACCAATGACACCCACATTTCTATAGCATAATTCAGTGTAGTTGTGTTTGTTTTGCTTCTGCTACAAGCTCGATGGAGGTTTCAGGGTGGAACTCTGGTTGTAAAGTCACTTGGGGATCAAGGTTGTTAGACGCTCCATTTGACACACTTCCATCATCACCGTGGTGGTGTGCCATTGAGTTGGTTCCGGCTCCTAGTGACTCTGTACAGGGTTTCTGAGGCTGTAAATCTTTATGGAAGCAGAAAGCCTCATGTTTCTCTAACGGACCAGCTGGTAGTTCTGAACTGCTGATCTTGAGGTTAGCAGCCCAATTCATAACCACTACACTACCAGAGCTTCTTTCCATCATCATGGATTGAGATAAAAGAGTGATAAAGCAAGCACTGGCCTTTCCGCTTCCTCTCAGATTTGACACATCTCGCCTCTGCTTATATTTCCTTGCCCACAGCAAGCCACATGGCCATACTCAACTTCAGACGGGTGGTGAAGAATAGCCCACACGCGGCTAGAAGGCAACAAGTGAGACCTATTGGTAAATGCCACCAATGACCACTAGCAGTTTGCTTCCAATTCCCAACTGTGCTTCAGTTTTACCCTCTGTATGCCAAATCCAAAATATAGATATTTTCCTCATATAAAACTTAGTGGTATTAACTGGTGTATTGTTGTAAGATGGCATCACACAGGAGAGGGAGACCGTCTGGGCTCCTGGGTCCAGGAAGAGGTCCCTTGGAGTCCCATCCTAGGTACAAAGAAGTTTTACTGGGTCAAGACAAAATGAGAAGAAAGACAATCCATAATAGACAGAAAGGAAAGAGGTTTTCACAAAACAATTATTCCATGGAAACAAGTGTCTTTTATGATTTTGTTTTAAGTTTTTGTGGTTAAAAGGACTTTTCTTTATGAAATGGTGGTGACGGTAGCTGGTGGAGACTTTGTTTTGTTTTGGTTTTGTAAACTTACTTGACAAAATAGAAGGAGTAACATCAGATCCTTCATTTTTTAATGTTTTATTGTGAATTATGTGATAGTTTACATGGGAGAACATTAGTTTACATTCATTCTATCGTATATTGTCCCATTGCCATGGTTACAATCCCCTCCATGCAATCCTTCCCCGTATCCCCCAGGTCTTCAGCACACAGTCGCTCTCCCTCTCTGGATCTAAAGTCTCCAGCTGCTCCATCGCTCCATGTCATCATCTCTGGCTCCATTTCAGGCA
>NW_006408783.1:1588319-1591651 GCF_000296735.1 Chrysochloris asiatica
TGACCACTTGCCTTGATGTTTCCTGGGAGATCCTTCATTTTTCTTACTATCTGTGAAATCTGACAGTTTAAAAACCACTCACCTGATTTCCCTCTCATTTTCAAAGAAGAAAAGTAAGAAATAACGTGAGGTGCCTCAAAACACACACATTTAATTGGAGCAGGAATCCTAAGTCTATTTTTGGATTTAATTTTCAAATTGACTAAGTGGTGTAAACTGACCATAAGCAGTGACTTGACCGTTAGCAGCATGTGTTAGAGAAGAAAGAACAACCCCCTTTTTTTTTTTTTACCTTTTCACCAAGAAACCAATGGGGAAAGGAATGAACTGAGAAAACATTTTGTGGGTGGCTAAACTCAAGACACTTTACAAATGAGATGCCCTCCTGTCTTTGGAAAGTTGTCCTCGTAAAGACCTTGTCTTTGAAACTGTCTGTCCAGTTTCCTAAAATGAGCTAAACTACAGTCTTCATAAATGTGTCTTTGTTGAACTGGGAACCATACATAGACAGTGGGGGGATGCTTTCTCCCTTTAAGAAAAAGTGAAGGAGGAAGTTATATTCATCAGGCAGTGGGGCAGGTTAGTGAAAGCTCTTTTCCTTTCTGAGAGGGAAGATTACAAATCAGAAGTGGAGGCTGGAGGTGGCTAAGCTTTTCAAATAATTACATTGCCACAAAGTATTATGATTAATGCTGTACCTTGACTATGAGAACTGTGAGAGGAACAACACATCATCTGCCAAGGGTGATGCCAGGAAATCAACACAACAGAGAAATGAAGGGCGGTGTCTATTTCATGTAAGTGACTGATATGGCTGAGGGATGAAATTAATGAACTAAGGAGTATCTGTAAGAATAGACAAGTTATAGCTTTCTCTCTTTTTTGCTGGAAGTTGGGGATAACTGTAGATGTCGAATTTCGAATAGAGAATAAAGTCTATTCAGAGCAGCACTCCTTGACTCTTCAACAATGAACTACTTAATTATGAGTAAATATAACTGAAGCACTTCATAGCCAGTAGTATTAGTTGTCTCTACATTGTTGTTGTTAAGTTCCGTTGAGTTGGTTCAGACTCTTAGCGACCCTGTGTAGGGTTTCTGAGGAGCAGTTGGTGTATTTGAACTGCCAACCTTGTGGTTTGTAGACCAGTGCTGATCCTACAGCACCACACCAGGAGTCCCTACATTACACAATTCTAAACAGAGCTAAGAGCAGATGAAACAACAAAAACAAATAACATTGAGTGGTAGAGCTTTATGCAGAGCAAAATAAAGATATCTTTATACTTTTAATAGCTTTAGTCATTTGATAATGTGGCTGTCACATATGTAATGAAGACTAATCACTGGACGATACACACGTGCCACAGATTCAGATTAGAAGGTATCCTGGGATCACATATGTAGAGCAGAAGACACAGCCTCTCAGTCAGTTCCCATGTATTATCTCACTATTATAGCTGTTAGACAATACGTACTGTAAGAGGAAGGTTATTTATATTATATATTTAGCCTGAAATTATGATAACATCCTTTGGCATTGCCATTATCTGATGGCATTTGAAACTGAACCAGCTTCCTATCTCCAGGCACTAACAAATGAGTCTTCATGTTGTCTAAAGTTGTTTCCTGAGTTTAAGACATATTTCTTTTCTTCAATTCATTCAAGTTTATTATTTTTTTTAAAGGAAAGATCTCCTTTAGACAATTAAATTTCCCAGAATTGTTTAACTATTGTTATTGTTTTCAATGAGAATATTTCCTATTTAACTCTAGCTATGTAACTTGATGGGAATTCTGTTGAATGTCTACCATTTCCCTAGGCATAGAATTGCCAGGGGACTTGAGATATGTCAACCAGTCTGTCAAGAATGAGAATCTCAATTTAGAACACTCATTCCAATAAGTCTTTGGCTAGGGAATGATGCAAACCTGAGTCCAGGTATACCATCTGTTCTCAGGAGCGTATCATTTAAAGGCGGGGATGTGTGATACAGGTGCATTCACTATAAGATGGGACTTCAGAAAGTTCATAGAAAAGTGGAATGAAAAGATAATGGAGTTTTTAACACAAACTTTTTGAAGCCCTCTCATGTATAAAGCATACTTTTCACATTCTATCTTCTTTCCTGTCATTCATTTCCAGGACTTAAACTGAGGAAATGAACAGCGTGTGTGACTTACTACTTAATTCTAAGTCTCAGGATATGGAAGGAGAGTCATTGTGTGGGTTTACCACTGTGGCACTGTGGGTTAGTACGCCAGACTACAAGACGTTTGAACTTCAAAGTCGACAGTTCAAGCTTACCAGCTGCTCCTCGGAAACCTTATACAGGGTCGCTATGGGTTGGAATAGACTCGATGGCACTTTAACAACAACAAACACTGCCATTCAGTTGACTCTGACTCATAGTGTCCCCATAGGATAGAGAGCTGCTCTGTTGAGTTTCCAAGGCAGTTCATCGTGTGGAAGCAGATTGCCTCCTCTTTCTCCCTTGGAATAGCTAATAGGCTTGATTGTCGACCTTTTGGTTAGCAGCCCAATGCTTAACACATTGTGCTACTAAAAATTCTTCATTTGGGCTTGTTGTTAAGCACTGTTGAGTTGGTTCAGACTCATAGCGATCCTGTATAGGGTTTCCGAGGAGTGGCTGGTGGGCTTCAGCGTTCAACCTTGTGGTTAGCAGTCTAGTGCTTATCTTACGGTGCTACACCAGGACTCCAAGTTTGGGATTTGTTAATTGCCATGGAGTTGGTTCGATTCAGAGTGACCCTATATAGGGTTTCCGAGGAGTGACTGGTGGGTTTGAACCGCCAACCTTGAAGTTAGCAGCCCAGTACTTAGCCTACAGCACCATACCACTCATAACTACTAAGAGACAATAGCACATCATCATGGTTAGGATTGTGGACTGTACAACTAGACTGGCTTCAAATGTTGGCTCTGACACTCACTGTAATCCCTGACAAATTGTTTAATTTCTCTGTGTTTCAGTTACCAAATCTGTAAAGGACTGTAACGACCCGGATGTTGTACAGATGAAATAAATTTGACAAGGAGAAGTTGCTTAGAACTATGTCTACAGTAAGTGGCCAGTAAATATTAGTTACTATTAGTAAACTTTTAAGATATTCCCAAAATCTTAAACACAATTTTTCAATTTCTCTAACCTGGCAGAAGTGTTATACATTTTATTTCCTCTTGAACTCCTGACTTCTTGCTACAACCCTGTATCCACAATACAAGCAAATGTATTCAGTATATATATATATATATATTGTTGTTGTCAGGTGCCATCGAGTCGGAACCGACTCATAGCGACTCCATGCACA
>NW_006408783.1:1591781-1609552 GCF_000296735.1 Chrysochloris asiatica
ATATATATATATTGATAGAACCATGAACTCTTCCTTACTGGATCTCCAGGCCTCTTTCCAATAAAAATCCTTTACACATTTCAACATCCAGTATTTAAACCCACGGCGAACACTGCTACATCCCCATGATGGAAAGTGTTATTAAAAAGCAGGGGAAACTAAAGGAGTCATTAGTTTGCTCACAAGCAGTAGGACTCATGGCATTTGGGTCTCACAATTAGGAAAAATATACACATGAGTATATCTATTCACAAATGATTACAATAAACAAACATATTTGGGAATCACTGTTTTGTGGAACCATCATCCACTCAGCCCCATCAAGTTAAAACCCTGAGCCATTTTAGATGCTTGCCTCTCATTTATCCTCAACATTTAGTTATCAGGTTTTATAAATTTTTGCTTTTCCCAATAGGTCTTAGGAGCTGTGGTACTGTAGTGGTTAAGTGCTTGACTGCTAACTGAAAAGTCAGTGGTTCAAATCCACCAACACTTACCCAGGAGAAAAATGCAGTAGTCTGCTTCCATAAATAGTAAAGCTTTGGAAACCCCAAAGGGCAGTTCTGTCCTGTCCTATGGGATCATATGAGTCAGAATTGACTTGATGACATTGGAGTTTTCTAAGTATCTCTTCTTGCTCATGACCTCTCACCTGGACTTCCTGTCTTTTTCCTAATTGGTCCTTCTGTGCCTCACTCAGATCTATCTATATTACCATTAATCTCGGTGGCCCTCAACCCACACTGAACTTTAGAATTTCATGGTTATAGTAAGTGGCCACATACTTCTAAGTTTTTTGAGAATTTGCCTTTACCTTGTTGTCAGATACTTTTCTTCAAGCGTCATCATCTTTTACTCCTTTATGTCTCTCGAGTTTGTCGTCTTTTCCATCGAATATTAAGGTTAAGTCAAAAGCATTGTTACAAAACCATGGACTATTTTATTAAATAAAATTTCCAAATTGTGAAGCTGTTTCTTGACACTTTCTCCTTCTACGTTTATTTCTGAAGGGGATGTTTCTGTCTCTCTAAAGAGCTGGGTGGCACTTAACAGAAACAACAATCCTTCCCTGCAGAATTCTTAGATGTTTGATTTATAACAGGTCAAAACAGTAGTTTTGGCATCCCCGAGGCATTCAAATTGTGTTCCTTTTAAATGTTCTTTGAGTTTTGGGTCTACACAGAAGTCTGAAGGGACAAGACCAAAGCTGTAGGGTGGATGGGGTAAAGTTTTACAGGACAGTCCTTGCTACCCTTGAAGAATGAGCAGGTACGCTATCATGAAGGAAAAAAACAACAAAAAACTCAATTCCTTGGCACAACTTTCCTGCCATTTACTCACACATGCAGTTTTAATTTTCTTAAAACTTCTTCATAAACACCCACACTTGAAGATAATACCCACTTGACCTGGCTTCAATGACTGGATGATCAGAGCTCAACCAGAAGAAGAAAGAAGAGGAAAAAAAGAGTAATCTGATACAATTTGATGAACTTGACCTACACCCATGGATGCAATAGCTCAAAAGAGGGAACAAATCCATACAGCAAGGATCATTCCCACCCCCTCCATTCACAGAGTAGACAGGGATGGGCAACTTGGACATTGGCTACCCAAAATGGGGGGAGAGAGGGCTACAAAGGCAAGAAGTGACTGGCTTACAAGCTTTCAAGAGGGAACCTAGATTCAGAGGGCGTGAAGGAAGGTAGAATCTCGAGTGAGTAGTCTGTCTAGGCGGGGCTGATGTAATGAAATGCGGATGGGTCTCTTGAGATACAATAGTGAATAATTGTTATCAGGACTGCTTGTGAGTGCTGGAAATGTAAAGATAGATGTTTAGTAGCAAGGAGGGGAGTGATCAACTTTCAGTCTAGGAGCGGAGGTCCCTGGGACCATCAAGTGAGAAGAGCGGAGAAGCAGTGATGCCTGAGATGGAGGCAGAGATGATGATGTGGAGAGATGGTGCAGTTGGGGACTTTCGCCACAGAGAGGGAGAGGGGCTGTGTGCTGACTACCGGGGGGCAGGTTTGTAGTGTATACCCTTTAGTTGGTTGATGATGCATGGAGGGGATTGTAACCATAGCAATGAAATGATTTACGGTAGGATGAATGCAAAATGAATGTTCTCCCATGTAAACTAACACATAATTCACAATAAAACAATTTTAAAAATCCTTCTTCATAATAAGTTTCACAATCGTTTTGTTTTCTTTGAGCAAATCGATCAGGATGACCCATTGGGAATCCAAAAAAAAACCTGTCATGATAATCTTAATCTGAGTGGACCTCTCTGCCTTGAATTCATCTTTGAGATCTTCCTGACCTTCCTTAACACACTTGATTCACCTAAAGCAGGGGTTGTTGTTGTTAATTACTGTCAAGTTGGTTCGACTCATAGTGACCCTGTATAGGGTTTCCAAAGAGCAGCTGGTGAGCTTGAACCACCAACCTTGAGGTTCACACTGACCTTGCTGTCCAGTGCATTAGCCCACAGTGCCACACCAGGACTCCAAACAGGGGTGGGGAACCTTTTTTCTGCTAAAATTTATAACATCCTTCGTGGGCCATATAAACTCCTAAAGTTAATAATTTAGTCTGGTATATTTGGGCAAACATTTATTTAACTAACCCCTAATGTGATGGTGTAAGGAGCTCTGGTAGCGTAGTGGTTACGAATCGGGCTGCGAACCTTAAGGTCAGCGGTTTGAAACTACCAGCCGCTCCGCAGGAGAAAGATGAGGCTTTCTACTCCCGTAAAGATTTACACCCTCGGAAACCCTGTACAGGGTCGCTATGGGTCGGAACCGACTCGACGGCACTTAACAACAACAACAACAATGTGATGGTGTAAGGAGCTCTGGTAGCGTAGTGGTTACGAATCGGGCTGCGAACCTTAAGGTCAGCGGTTCGAAACTACCAGCCGCTCCGCGGGAGAAAGATGAGGCTTTCTACTCCCGTAAAGATTTACACCCTCGGAAACCCTGTACAGGGTCGCTATGGGTCGGAACCGACTCGACGGCACTTAACAACAACAACAACTCTGGTAGCGTTTACAACTTGGGCTGCTAATCAGGAGCTCTGGTAGCGTAGTGGTTACGAATCGGGCTGCGAACCTTAAGGTCAGCAGTTTGAAACTACCAGCTGCTCCGCAGAAGAAAGATGAGGCTTTTTGCTCCCGTAAAGATTTACAGCCTTGGAAACCCTGTTCAGGGTCACTATGGGTCAGAACCGACTCAACATCACTTAACGACAACAACATATGGTGCTATGGGCTAATGTATCAGACTGCAAAGTCATCTGAACTGCAAGGTTGGTGGTTCAAGCTCACCAACTGCTCCTTGGAAACCCTATAGAGGGTCGCTATGGGTTGGAATCGATTCGGCAGTACTTAACAACAACAAATGTGGCTCTAGAGATCTGGTGTCTTGCTGTGGGTTAATGTGCTGGACTGTAAAGTAATTTGAATCGCAAGATCTGTGGTTCAAGCTCACCAGCCACTCCTTGGAAACCCTATACAGGGTTGCTATGGGTTGGAACTGACTCAATGGCACTTAACAACATGGGTGGCTTTAAGAAGCTCTGGTCGCATAGTGGTTACTAATCAGGCTGCGAACTGCAAGGTCAGCAGTTCGAAACTACCAGCTGCTCTGCGGGAGAAAGATGAGGCTTTCTGCTCCTGTAAAGATTTACAGCCTCAGATACCCTATGCAGTGCAGGGTTGCTATGAGTTGATAACCACCACCTTATGTGGCACTGTGGGTTAATACACTGCACAGCAAAGTCGATTTGAACCTCAAGGTCAGCGGTTCAAACTCACCCGCAGTTCCTCAGAAACCCTATACAGGGTTGCTACCAGTAGGAATCAAAGATGGCACTAACAAGCAGAAATATGACCCAGAGGTGGAATGTTCCCCAGCCTTTTCCTTTTAGTATGGATATCTTAAGCTTTTACAATAATGGTCTTATGCAATATTTGTCGTTTTGTGACTATTTCACTCAGCACAATGTCCTCAACGTTCATTCATGTTATGGGGTGGTTTGCAGCTTCCTTGTTATTCTTTAAGGCAGCATAATATTTCATTGTGTGTATGAACCAGTTTGTTTATCCATGCTTCCATGACAATAGGGTCATCTAACAACGCTCCCAGTCACCTCATATAAGTTGTTTCTAAGCGTCCTTGAGATCGTTTTGACTCATAACAACGCTGTATAGGGTTTCCATGAATTGGCTAGTGGTTTTGAACCAACGACGTAGTGGTTAGCAGTTGAGCACTCAGCCTAAACGCCTCAAGGGTACTCCCCTTATATAAGTTGTGAAGTGTTGGCTAGTTGGTCAGACTCATAGCAACCCTGTGTAGGGTTTCCGATGGGAGGTAGTGAGAGTTTCCAATGAGAGGTTAGTGAGTTTGAACCGCCCACCTGTGGTGCAGTGCCACACTAGGACTACCAGGCAGAAGGCCTTGCAGCTTTGCCTTGGCTGTGACACCCTCCGCTGCGGCGCACTTCCTCGCTCGTCTCCATCTAGGAGTTGAGTGAGGGTAAATGCGAATTTTCCAGGCATCGGGAGAAGGCTGGGCCTGGCCGCCGGCGTGTGCGTGGTGTGTTTGCGGGTGTGGACCAGCGCTGGGAAGGAAACCGGCGGTCTAGCAGAAGGAGGAAGTCGGTTCCCCTTTCTCAGCTGCCCCTTCCCCACTTCCTTCCAGCTTCGCTTGCCCTTCCCCGGGCCGGGTCTCTGGGGGAACCAGGGCGGAGGAGGAAGAGGTCGAGGAGGAGGAGCTGGTGGCCTGGAGCCCACCCCTTGGCCAGTGGGTGACCCAGAGGAAGCGGCGGGGCTATGCTGGGCGGGGGTCCTCTGGGCGCCCCGGGTGGCGGGCGCCGGGAGCGGCAGGGCGCCGGGAGCCAGGGCGCAGGTAGGAGAGCGGCGGCGTGCCCGGCACCCCTGCCTCGGGCTCTAGGGATACGGGGGGAGGCGGGGGTGGGAAGGAGTAGTGCAGGCGGACGCAGCCCTTTTAAGGGAGCGGTGGGAGGAGAACTAGAGTGCGCGCCCAGGGACTGAGTGCTAATCCGGGTTCCTCGGCTTGATAACGCGTTCTCCTCGCCACTCTGCAAGTCCGGCGTGTTCGCGGGGCGAGTTCGTGTCTCGCTCGTACCTAGGCACCGCCGGCACCCGACTGCGCCCTTTGGTGGCGCCCGACATGCCCCGAATTGGCACCAGTGGACGCTCCGAGTGGCTCTCCCCGCGTGCGCGCCGCCTCTCCGGGAACCTGGAGGGAGGAGGGTCATCCCACCACCCACTTCCTATTTTGCTGCGGAATCATTTGGGCCTGACCCATTTCCCTTCTCATCTTCAGCTCCCTTCCCTCTTCGCCCCTTCTCCCCGCACCCGGCACCCGAGCGAGTGTCTTGTTTCCACCGTCAACTTTAGTGACAACCTTGTAGTCGTTAAGGTGGGCGACAAGGCTTCTAGACATTTCACTCTTTAAAAATTACATGCAAAGGAATGTCAGGGCTTCCAGATGAGATTTAGAGTCAGAGACTTGCGTGATGTCCTTGCTGGGCCAGGAAGGAACTTCAGACAAAATTGGCAGTGTCTTCTAGCCGCCGTTTCCATAAATTTAGGGAGAGTACTGGAGTCCTGGTGTGGCCCTGTGGGTTAATGCGCCAGACTGCAAAGCTGTTTGAACTGCAAGATCGGCAGTTCAAGCTCACCAGCTCCTCCAGAACTGACTCAACGGCACTTAACAACAACAACAACTCTGGTAGCGTTTACAACTTGGGCTGCTAATCTCAAGGTCAGGAGTTCAAACCTACCAGCAGCTTCGTGGGAGGATGAGGCTTTTTGCTCCTGTAAAGAAAGACTTATAACCTCGGACACTGCGCAGCAGCACCATTAATTAGTACCTGGCATAGGAGTCCTGGTGTGGTGCTGTGGGTTCATACACTGGACTGCAAGATTGGTTTGAACCGCAGAGTCTGTGGTTCAATCTGACCAGCCACTCCTTGGAAACCCTATACAGGGTCACTATGAATCGGAACCAACTCGGAGGCACTTAACAACAGTTGGACTGCGAGTCACAAAATCAGCAGTTCAAACTCCCCAGCTGCCCCTTGGAAGCCCTATGAGTCAACTCTTAACAACAGTTAGTACCTGGTGTGACGATTAGCACAAGAACTCACCATTCGTCACACATTAATACATGAGCCCTGATAGCGGCAGTTCAAACCCACTGCTGTAGAGTCCGTTTCGATTCTTAGCAACGCTGAATAGGGTTTCCAAGAAGCGTCTGGTGGGTTTGAACCACCAGTCTTGTGGCAGTCCAGTGCTTATACTACAGTTCCACGCTTCTCACTAGCCGCTCTCCAGTGACTTGAAGTCACACAATACCTGTCCTGAGGGGCTCATGGGTTGGTGTGTGTGAAGGCACTTTGAATGTGCCCCTCCCTGTTTCACAGTTGGACGCTAATCATTTGCAAACAGCTTGCCTGTGGTCCAGTTCTGGATGCTGAGCTTCACTTTTCCTCTTGTGTTTATGAGATTTCAGTGAGCTGGCTAGTGCTGGAGATACACAGTTGATGTTGTCAAGTGCTGCTGAGTCGGTTCCGACCTATAGCATCCCTGTATAGGGTTTCCAAGGAGCAACTGGTAAGCTTGAACTGCCGACCTTGTGGTTCAAAGTGACTATAATCCAGCGCATTAGCCCACAGCACCACACCAAGACTCCTCTCCTAAAAAGAAACAAAAACAAAAAAACCCGTAACTGATATTTTTTCAGAAACAAAACCAAAGTAATTTGGAGTAATGTGGAAATGTCCATTTGAATTGATTAAGTATAAATATTTTCAAAGAAATTATGTATTATTACATCCGGACACAGCTCTTTTTGTAAATGAAGCCGTCTGGGGCTACACCACGGCTGTCACATGGGCACTGGAGGGTTCTAGCAGCTCTACTCTGCAATTGGCTTTTGATTTGGGGGTGGGAGGTAGCTGGGACATGACTGAGAATCTGTGCCACCAATAAAAGGAGCTGTTTTCTCAGCTGCTTAGTAAAAGATGAAAGAAAACTGGAAATAGCAATTGCAGCCTTTTGTGCTTAAGGAAGTGCTGGGAGATTGAATAAGGTAAAGGATCTGAAAGCAGTCTCTAGACTAAGCCTTTAATGTGCACTAGGGAGTGTGGTGGTCCCATATGATAAACACCGGAATTCCAACCACAAGGTGGGCACCAGACGCTCTGTGGGAGAATGATGGGACTTTCGGATACTGCAAAGATTTAAAGCCTCAGAAACTCTACACAGGGTTGCTATGAGTCAGAACAAACTTGCCGGTACTTAGCAAGAACACCACTATGGAAGAACAACATACACATATTTTTAGAATTTACTATATGTTGTTAAGTGCTTTCTAGTAAGTTCTGACTCATAGTGAACCTGTATAAGGTTTCTGAGGATCCAGCTGCTGTGTTTGAACCACTGACCTTGTGTTTAGCAGTCTAGTGCTTATCTTACAGTGCCACATCAGAGTGTTAGACACTCTATTGTGAATTCCTTAGATGAAATACTCCCCAAACTTTATCAGGTAGGCATTATAATCCTCATTCTCCCTATGACAAAGCTAAGATGACTCAACTTTTTCCCAGTATCACAGAGCGTTATGTGACCCTGTATAGTGACCCATAGGGACCTTGTATAGGGTTTCCAAGGAGCAGTTGGTGGGTTTGAACCGCCGACCTTAATGGTTCAAACTGACCTTGTGGTCTAGCACATTATCCTGCAGTGCCAAACCAGAACACCAGTAAATCCTTAAGGCGAAGAAGCTTACTGATTTCTGAGGCTAAATTGTATGCCATGTTGCGACTATAGTTTTAAGTGCCATTTGAGTTGGTCTCGACTAATAGTGACTCTATATAGGGTTTAAACTCCACCAGCTGCTCCTCAGAAACCCTATACAGGATCTCTATGAGTTGGAACTGAGTCAGTGGCACTAAACAAAGATCTCAAGGTTGGTGGCTCACACCCACCAGCTGCTTCTCGGAAACGCTATAAAGAGTCACTAAGAGTCGGAACCAACTCGACAGCAATTTATAACCACAAAAACCAGCACAGAAGAAAATAATTTTGAGTATAAAAATAAGTAGCATTTTAAGACTAGAGTCATAAAAGGAGTCATCTGACCAAAGTAAAAATCATTCTTTGGATAACGATTATAATTCTGTTTATATGTTGGGTACTTATGCAGAACGAACAAAAGTTTCAGCCCAGTGCTCCCAGACATGTATGGAGTACCTACTCTGGTAGCATAGTGGGTTACATGTTGGGTTGTTAACCTGGAAGTCAGTAGTTCAAATCCACCAGCTGCTTGCTCCGTGCGAGAAAAATGAGGCTTTCTGCTTCCATAAAGCTTTATAAAAACCTTAGTCAGGGTCGCTGTGAGTTGGAACTGACTTGAGGCCACACAGCAGCCTCACTAACTAGGAGTTGTTGTTGTTGAGTGCCGTGGAGTCGGTTCCGACTCATAGTGACCCTGCACAGGGTTTCTGAGGCTGTAAATTCTTACTGGAGCAGAACACCTCATCTTTCTCCCACGGAACGGCTGGTAGTTTCGAACTGCTGACCTTGCGGTTCACAGCCCGATTCGTAACCACTATGCTACCAGAGCTCCTTACACTAGGAGTTGGAGGTGGGAAAGTCTCCTTCTGGAACAGCTAGGGTCACTTGAGGGCAGCCCTGTTTCAGTAAGCACCATTTTAGTACTGCAAGGCTTTTAACCTTTGTGAGTTGTTCTGTTATTTGTTCTTAACTATGTGGGAAAAAGAAAAAAAAAAAAAATTACTTGGAGAATGGCTTCTGTGATTAGGCAACTTACAAAATTGTCTGCTACAAATGCTTTGACCATTCAGAATCCATTTTCTCTTTTGAAGTCAAAGTTTACCAGCTGCTTCTTTGAACACAGCTTTTGCAATCAGCTTTCATTTTTTTTTTTCCTCACACCAAATGAGAGAGGGAATGGAAAACTAAGCACTGAATGAAATATTATTTATGTTTGGCTTTTGAAGATAGTTGGGGCCCACATGGTATGCCTAGCTACTTATATGACCACCAATCGCGTGTCTGCCCCTTTTACTAGTACCCTTGTTGGCCAACCCCTTTTGTCACTGCTCAAAAACTGACAGACTGTGACTTCCTCAGATGGTTAGGTTTTACTGAGTACTGGAAACAGAACATGCAACTTAATGCTGGATGAAGCTTCAAAGACCAGTTGGATACACCCTTTGGGTTTTGGGGGGGAGATATGATGTCTGCATTTAACAGTTGCAGCTACCAAATATTTGGCTAATACAGTGTAGCTGTAGGTACAAGAGACCAAACTTCAGTCTCAAATGAAGCAATTGAAGCAAAGAGCCCGAAATTATCTTTGCCATGCCAACTTTAGGCTTATTTCCCAGTGACATTGCCTTCTGCTCATCCAAAAATGATAACATTCTACCTGTTAACTGTAACATGTGCCTGTATAGTAGGACTTTTACCCTTCATTTGTACATGGAGTTGAAGTGTCAGAGAAATGCTAATAAGATGGCAAGCTCCTTTGCTGTTGTTAAGTGACTTTGAGTCAGTTCTGACCCATAGTGAGCTACCAAGGAGCAGCTGGTGGGTTTGAACTGCTAACCTTGTGGTTCAAACTGACCTTGTGGTCTAGTGCATTGCTCTGCAGCGCCACACCAGAACTCCAGTAAATACCTTCATGGGAAGGTTATCGATTTCTGAGGCTCAATCATCTGCAAAGTTGCTGCTGCTGTTAAGTGTCATATAGTCTGTTTTGACTCTTAGTGATCCAGTATAGGGTTACTGAGGGGCAGCTGGTGGGTTTGAACTGCTGACCTTGTGGTTTAAAGTCCAGTGCTGATCCTACAGTGCCACACCAGGAATCCTCATGTGTCACAGAGTATTAAAACTTGTGACAGTTGAGCTCACAGAATCTGGTCTCATTATAGCTTTTTTTCATATATAAAATATTTAATAAAATGTTTAGAATGTAATGTTGAGAAAAGTTTAAAAAAAACAGTAGATCTGGAGTGTGGGGCAGGGGTGGAATGCTGCCCGGCTATGGTTCGGGCCCTATGTCAGCAGGCAGAGTGGACAGTCTGGCAGGACCTAGCCGTTGGTAGCCACTGGTGATCCCAGTCACTGACTGGGGGACCAGCGTTGAGACTGCAGTGTGGCGGGTGCAACTGGGGTCTTCTCACCAGTGGCAAATGTGGTAACAGGGAAGCACTGACCAGAGGGCAAAGTTTTGGAGGCATTCGATGTCTTTGAGGTGCCCAAACAGAATGGAAAATATGAGACTGGACGGCATTTCCTTCATAGTGTTTTTGGCTTCTAAGGTGGCCTGTTTCCCTGGAAGGCCAGACAGTATGACCAGGATGTAACTTCTGCAGCTCCAGAAAAAACCGTGGCTCCAAGGAGGTTAAAGGCTGACCAGTGCCCGAGATTGTCCACATATAACTCAGAGATCTTAGACAGAAGCCATGACCTGCCTGGCAGCAGCTCTCTGATGTCCACCGTGGTGAAATAACCGAGAACATCTGGTCACTGTCAGTCCCTTAGACATGGGCGTGAAGGAAGCCCAGAACTCCCAGGTCTACTGGTAGCGCTACTGTGTCTGCTTTGGAGAACCTCCACAGTGATGTGGTCCAGCTCCGAGAGCAGTGTTGGAGGATATTCAGTCTGTCTGGCACCTGGAGACAGCGGGAAGCTGAGGGGTGGTGGGCAGTGAATCAGTTCTGTCTAAGGAGCAGCCCGCGTTCCAGTACAGTGGCTACATCTCCCTGCAGCCTTCTACTGGGCACATGTGGGACACCTCTGCCTCAAGAGACCTGGTGGCTCCCCCTTTGATATGTGAATCCCTCCCTTTCCCCTGGAAAGCAATAAGGATGTGAAGACACCCACCTCAGGCCTTCACTGGTAGGCCCATCGGCCCTCTGAAGGAGAGCTCTCATCCACAATGGCTGCAGAACTCTCCCCATCCCGAGCCACAGAGGGTTTCTTAATCATCTGCACCATTTAAGTCTGAGTTTTTTTGTGGGGAGGTAACATGTCTCCGGAAGATTCATGTAGGATTTCTCTAAGACTGGCCTTACCCATAAGCATTGTCTATACCATGTTCCTAAATCTTCCCACCAGGGATTTTTTGTGTTTAGCCGCTGCAGGCCTGAAGTTGCTTCCTGGCTCCTCACAAGCCATTTGTGAGGTTTGGTCAGTAAATCAGTGTACACCAGGGGAGAAAAAAAAAAAGTGGATTTGAAAACCCAAAGTAGTCAATAAATATTCATACACACACACACACACTTGATTCTGGGATTATGAGTTCCTTAAAATTTTTCTTTTTAAAAATGATTTGTTTATTACTTTTCTTTCTTTAAACTTTATTGTGAGTTGAATGAAGGTTTACAGACAAGATCCTCAGCTTTACATTCAATCCTGAAGTATGGTTGAGGGCGAGAGTCTCAGGTTCCCCAAGTCTCTTTCTGACCAGTAAATCGAGTTTTTTTAAATTTGATTTTTAAGGATGATAAAAGTACATGATAGCAACAGACAGAGGTACTAACCTTAAGGTTAGCAGTTCGAACCCACTAGTTGCTCCAAGGGAGAAAGCTAAGTCTTTCTGCTCCCATGAAGATGGATAGCCTCAGAACCCCTAGGTAGTGCTTCTACTTTATCTTAGATTCACTCTGAGTCAGAATCAACTTGATGGCAATGAGCTTTGGTCTCTCAGTTGGAAGCATCCCTGGGTGGTTGAGACAGGTCATATATGTGACTGGTAACCTAGACTGGAGATGTGAGTCCACGTAGAGGCACCTCAGAAGAAACACTTGGGGGTCTTCTGAAAATGCAGCCATTGAGAACCCTATGGAGCAATTTTACTCTGACATATATGGGGTCACCATGGGTTGGAATTGACTTGAGGTCAACTGGTTTTGTTTTTCTTTTTTTCTCTTAGTTTTCCATTTTGTTCCCTCTTAATTGTTTCAATTAAGTTGTGCTCCTTTTCATAATTCTTTATAATTCATGGGACTAAATACTTAATTTTTTGGAGCTATCATGTAGTGGTTATGAGTTGGGCTGCTGACCTCAAGGTCAACAAGCTCTTCTGCTGGGGAAAGATGAGGCTTTCTGCTCCCATAAAGATTTATAGCCACGGAAACTGTATACAGGGTCACTGTGAGTCAGAACTGACTCCATAACATATAACTAACCAACCAACCAACCAACCATCATGTTTCAGTTCAAACTGACATCATCTATGCCAAGAAACCGAGCAACCTAACTAACTGACTGGAAGCAATGCATTATTTTGCTCATTCCAAAGAAAGGTGACCCAACAGAATGTGGAAACCATCAAACAATATTAATATCACATGCAAGTAAAATTTTGCTGATGATAATTCAAAAATGGTTGTAGCAGCTATCAACAGGGAGCTGCCAGAAATTTAAGCTGATTCAGAAGAGGATGTGGAACGAGGGATATCATTGCTGACGTCAGCTGGATCTTGGCTGAAAACAGAGAATTCCAGAAAGATGATTACTTGTGCTTTATTAATTATGCAAACACTTTCAACTGTGTGGATCATAACAAACTATGAATAACATTAAGAAGAATGGATATTCCAGACACTTTGTTGTGTTCATGAAGAATCTCTACATAGACCAAGAAGCAGTTGTTAGAAGAGAATAAGGAGATAACGAATAGTTTAAAATCAGCAAAGGTGTGCACCAGGGTTCACTCAGTTTGTATACTGAGCAATAACCTGAGGAGCTGGATTACATGAAGAAGAATGCTGTATTAGAACTGAAGGAAAGCTCATCAACACCCTGTGGTATGTAGAATACATAACCTTGTTTGCTGAAAGTGAAGAAGTACTTACTGATGAAGATCAAGAGTGCAGCATTCAGTACAGATTGCATCTCAGTGTAAAGAAAACAAAAATCCTTATAACTGGACCAATGAGCAACATTATGTTAATTGGAGCAAAGGCTGAAGTTGTCAAGGATTTTGATTTACTTGAATCCATAATCAGTGCTCAAGGAAGCAGCAATCAAGAAATCAAATGATCCCTTGCATTCATCATATCTGACATCTGCAGCAAACTAGGTCTTTAAAGTGTTAAAGAGCAAATACATTACTTTGAGAATAAAATATGCCTGGCTCAAGCCATGGTATTTTCAATCACCTCATATTTATGTGAAATTTGGACAGTGAATAAAGGAGACCATAGAAGAATCAATGCATTTGAATTATAGTGTTGGTGAAAATATTCTAAGTACCAGGGACTGCCATCTGTCTAGAAAGAACGGCAGTCAGAATGTTCCTTATAAATGAAGAAGGTAAGACTTTGTCTTTCGTACTTTGGACATGTGGTCAGGAGAGTCCACTACTTGGAGAAAGACATACTTGGTAAAGTGGAGGGTCAGTGAAAAAGAGGAAGACCTCCCCCAATGTGATAGATCAATATAGTGGTATCAAACTTAAAAACTTGCATTTCTGAGCAGTTACTTTTGTCATATTCTGTGTCAATTTATATTTAAGAATCAATTTGTTTATTAATTGATTAATTTATTCATCATTCATTATTTCAGTACTTACTGAGTGCCTACTTGGCCTTGAATTAAAACAATACTTCGTAAGGTATTAGTAACTTATCAAATTTGACTTCATTTATAGAAAAAATACAAATTGTCCATCAATGGAATAGACTGTCTTAAACATGGTGAGTTTTTTGCTATTGGAAGCATTTATATCAGAGTTGAATGACATCATATTGCATGTAATAGAAGGATTCTGTATGTGGGGAGAAAACCTGCATTGGGTGACATATGAGGATCCTTTTAGATTTAGCATTTTGTGATTTTTTTTTGGTCTGGAATGATTAGGATTATCCAGGATTTGAGCAGCCCATATTCCCAGCTTCTTGGGGTTTTGCATTGAGCCTCCTCTCCTAATAACTCTGGAGTTTCATTTCAAGAGGCCTAGACAGTTCTCAGCAGTCAGCTGACTGAATGGAGTAGGTACTTTAGCTCCCTAGGGTTACACCAATCTAAGATTAATATTAATCATTAACACGATCATGTTGGCCCAGACATACAGCTCTCCCAGAAACAGGAACATGAATTTGGCAGGTGACTCCACATGAAGAGTAATTGCTTGCTCAAGTTGAAAGGTGGCATATCTATAGTGTAATGAGGGGATTGTGTCTTGAATGTAAAATTCGAATTTATGTTTTGTGATATGCATACCAGTATAACTTTTCTATTCATACTTGTCATTTCTTGATTTGTAAGTGGACTGGAAAGATGATTTGGCATAATTATTGAGTTTTTAGCAGAAGAAAGATGTATGCGCTGCATATTTATAAATGAAAGTACATCTCATCTTACTCAAATACTGGTAGGAAAAGGATTCACATTACAGTGATCAAGAAACAAAACATAACTATAGAGTCACTAAGGTGTTGTTTTTTTTAAAAGTTTTTATTGTGAATTGAGTGAAAGTTTACAGGGGAGATCATCAGTTTTACATTCAACAAATCATATACTTTATTTAATTCCCTCCAAGTACCATCAGTTAACAGTATTTCTCTATATTCGTTTTAGCTCTTTTTTAAAAAACACTCAGGCATATATAATAATTTACACCACCAAAGGGCACATTCTACAAGTCTGCCTCCTGGCTGCCAACTCTCAGCTCCTCTCTTTCCATGAATCTAGAGTCCTCAGCTGCTCCCTCTCCCCATGTCCCCATCTCTGCCTCCATCTCTGGTGTCTCTATAGATAAGGTCCTGCATTCCGCTTTTGCTCTTTTCCCTTGATGATCCGGAGGGTCCTTTGTTTCTGTACTGTAAGATTAATCCCGCCCCTGTTTTTGTTACAAAAACTTCTACCTCTACAGTTGTGATAGTCACATTAGTCATGATAACAATTACTCACTGTTGAATCATAAGAATATTATCCCCATTTCTTTTTACCAGACCCATCTAGACAAGATGAAAACTGTCTTTCCCTGTTGTTGTTGTTATGTGCCGTGGAGTCGGTTCTAACTCATAGCTACCCTGTACAGTGTTTCCGAAGCTGTAAATCTTTACGGAAGCAGAGAGCCTCATCTTCCTCCCGCGGAACAGCTGGCAGTTTCAAACTGCTGACTTTAAGGTTTGCAGCCCAATTCGTAACCACTATGCTACCAGAGCTCCTACCCACTCTTAAACTAAACTCCTTCTTGAAACCTTGTAAGCCAGTCACTTCGAGCCTTCATCACCCCCTCATTTTAGGTAGTCAATGGCTAAGTTTCCTGTTCCTAGCTACTCTGTACACAGAAGGGGATAGCATTGATACTTGATGTGAAGACTCCTTCCCTCTCTGTTGGTATTTAGAGCTATTAACTCCATGAGTATAGATCAAGTTCATCAAATGTAGCAATTTACCCTCATTTCCTTTATTAAAAATTGTTTTTCTGTCTTCTTCTAGTCTAGTTCTGATTATCAAGCCATCAAGGCTAGGTCAAATGGGTACTGTGTGCAAGTTTGGGTGTTCCTGTGTGTCTCCCCTCACTTCAAGAGACTCAGGTTTTTAATGAAGAGAATTCCACTTAGAATTGTGGAAACTGTTTTGAGATCAAAGATCTTCTGATGAGAAAGCACTTGCATGTACAATCCCTAATATTTCCCATATGTTTTTCATCAGGTAACGTGAAATTGAGACACTTACCCTTGTGGATAGACAATATGCTTTTAATTCAATCAGTCAATCTGGCAGGCTTATATAACATCAACTCTATTATTGTTATTTTTTTTATTATTAGATTCTCTTCTAAATATATTTGGTTCCAGTCAAGTCATTTTTAACTCATGGAAACCCCATGTGTATCTGAGTAGAACTGTGCTTCATAGATTTTTTTCATTAGCTAATTTTTTAAAAGTGAATTGCCAGGACTTTTTTCAAGGTATGTTTGGATGGGTTAAAACCTTCAATCTTTAGGTTAGCAACTGAATCATTTATACCATTAACTTGCCCAGTGATTCATTTGATTGTATGAGGGTGAATCAAAAATCATCTGCACTCCCGTGATCTTTAAACAACTGACCACATCCACGGCTGATGACAACACTGAGCGTGCACATGGAATGATTCTGTAGAACAGATGAATGACAGTGGGTTATGTGGCAAATAATTTGCACATCAGCTATGCCTCTGCCTATGAAGTAATCCATGACAGACTTAGGTTTTAAAAAGTTTGTGTGAGATGGGTACTGCAGTAACTCACAGGAGAGCATAAACAAGCATTTGGACACCTGCAAACAAAATTTGTACTGATACTCGAAGGAAGGTAAATGTTTCTTAAAAAACTATTTACTGGTGACAAGACATGGAGTCATCACTATGAGCCTGAGAGTAAATGGCAGAGTATGAAAGAGAAACATCCTTAGTTGCTGACCAAGAAAAAGTTGAAAAGCCAACCATCCCCTGGAAAATTGATGCGTATAGCTTCCTGGGGTCCTCAAGGGCCAATATTGGAACACTATCAGGGAAAATGTTCCACAATCAACAGTGCTCATTACAGTGAGATGCTCACTGAAGAGCTGAAGTCTAAACTTTGGATTAAATGCAGAGGCCTGCTATCCAAGGGTAATGTGATCTTGCATGACATCGCACATCAACACACCTCTGGCCACAATGTTGACACTTTGCAAAAACTTCATTTTGAGGTGTTAAGGCATCTTCCCTCTAGTCCTGATCTTGCTCTATCAGACTTTCACCTGTTTGTTCCCCTGAGAGCAGCTCATTGAGGACAAAGATTCACCTCTGATGAAGAAGTGAAGACAGTGGTGCATTTGTGGCTCGAAGCTCAGCCTGAAAAAATTTAAAATAAGGCAATACAAAAGTTTGTTGACAGATGGACAAAGTGTGTTGAAAAGCCATGAGATTGTGTTGAAAAATTATGTATTTGTCTTTTCTAAAAGTTGACTAAAATAAATTCTACTGCCAGAGTGTGGATAATTCTTGAATCACCCTTGTATAAATTTCTCCATTCAAAAATATATATTTAGCAACCGCTTTTACAAGACTAAGAATACCAAAAGATATTTGCTTGTGCTTTATTGACTATGCAAAGGCTTTCCACTGTGGGAGCATGACAAACTGTGGATAACATTGAGAACAATAGGTATTCAAGAACACTTAATTGTGCTCCTGAGGAACCTGTACGTAGACATGAGGCAGTCGTTAGAATAGAACAAGGGGATACCGAATGCTTTAAAATCAAGAAAGGTGTGCCAGAGTTATATCCTTTCATCATAATAATTAAGTCTGTATTCTGAACAAATAATCTGGATTATATGAAGAAGAACTTGGCATCAGGATTGAAGGAAGACTCATTAGCAGCCTGTAATATTAGATGATACAACCTTGTTTGCTGGAAATGAAAAGGAATTAAAATGCTTACTGATGAAGATCAAAGATAACAGCCTTCAGTATGGATTGCATCTCAATGTAAAGAAAACAAAAATCCTCACAAATGGACTAATCAGTAACATCATGATAAACAGAGAAAAGACTGAAGTTGCAAAGACTTCATTTTGCTTAGATCCACAATCAACATTCATGGAAGCAGCAGTCAAAAAATCAAATTATGTATTGCATTAGGAAAATCTGCTGCAAAAGACCTCTTTAAAATATCAGCAGAAATATCAGTTTGAGGACTAAGGAGAGTCTGACCCAATCCATG
>NW_006408783.1:1609997-1612427 GCF_000296735.1 Chrysochloris asiatica
TCAGAAAAGAAGAGAAAGACCCCAACTAGATGGATTGACATAGTGGCAGCTCAGTGAGCTGAAGCAAAACAACAGTTGTAAGGATGGCGCAGGACGGGGCACTGCTGGCTTCTGTTGGGCATAGGGTTGCTATAGACCCAACTCCACGGCACGGCATGTAACAACAATATACAAAAGGTATTAGATCTCCCTGAAGAGTCATGCCGTCTAGGAGGGAAGACGTTCTACACTATGTATTCTTTTTAAGTAATTTCAGGCAAGCCTTTCTGATAAGCTCAGAGCTTAAATAATTACTTGTAGGATGTCTTTTGAGAAGGTATTTCAGACTTTTGTATGTTTTCCCAGTGGCCGACTCAATTGGTATTCTGCTCAGTATCATCTTGCAGTTAGGCCTGCACATTGCTGCCAGTAAAAGCTTGCCAAAGCACCAGGCTGATAGAGTCCTTTGTACAAAACTTTCAGAGATTTGTTTTTGCCATAAACTGACTGCCGTCACCCCCACCAGATACTTAAAACGGACACTCTGACCCTTTTGTTGTTGTTGTTGAGTGCCATCGAGTCGGGTCCGACCCATAGCGACCCTGTACAGGGTTTCCGAGGGCGTTTACTGCAAACATTATTTTGCCCATGAAGATTAGATTGAATCCACCCTTCTTGTCTCAAATCTCTATACATCAAAATATTGTTCCTTATTTAATATTTAGCTAATAATACCTCTTAGTCTTTCTTGGTCCTCTGGACCAATATTTCAGATTGGATATTCAGATTAGCCAGGTCTGTAATTTTTATGTTGTTTGAACCAGCGAAGAATTCCAGGAGCTCAGTTCCGTTCAACTGTTTATTGAGACACATAAACTATACAGCCAAATGCCATGTTAGCTTTTCAAAGTAAAGAAATATGTGTATGTTATTCATATTCTTGAGAGGTTTGTAGTACAATGGGGAAAAGAAAATTCTTATGAAGTTTCTGAAAGTTTTTTTATCAGAGTAAATGCACACATTTGGATACACCAAAATTATTAAGAAGTATCTCTAGCACGTCAGTGCCCAATGCCTATTTTATAGTATGGATGGATGGAGAGGCGGAGGAAGAAAGATGAAATTCTTTGCTTTACAATTTACTTACTGCAGTATTTCCTGGGCATTGCAATTGGGAAGATAATGTACTCAAGCATTGCTTTGCACACTTATAAATGTGCCGTTCTTTATCTGGGAAAAATATACAATATTTCGGCATCTCTAAAACAGACTCTGTGAGTTACTTTCCTGGTTATAGTTTTGCATTTGGATCGTTTCATGGATTTTCTCTTCCTTAGGTAGAGCCCTTATGCAGAATATACATTTCCTAGGCCGAAAACCTACAGCTCTTTGAACGGGAGTGGCTCTCACTGATAGACACAGATGAACTCATGTTCTGCTCAGCCAGCTCATCTGTGTAGGCAGTGTGGGATGGATGAGCTCTGAAGACCCTCCCAGTGTGCAGCTTTTGTGTGCAGTAGCTTTCTTTGTTTTTGCTGTTGCTTATTGTTAGGTGCCATTGAATCGATTTCAAATCATAGCAATACCCTATGTTGCAAAGTAGAACTTCCCGTAGAGTTTTCTTGTTGCAATCTTTACAGAAAACAAGTCACCAAGCTTTTCTCCCATGGAGCTGTTTGAACCATCAACCTTGTAGCTAGCAGCTGAGCACTTAACTGTTGTTTGCAGGGCTACACCAGTAGCGTTCTTCACTTGACTTGAATAGTAGTTTGAATGGAAATTCTGACAAATTCAGTCGTTGTATTTTCTTGATTTATGATTCTGCAAATACACCCATTCAAATATTTATTGTATATACACACACACACATATTGCTTCCATTCCCTCTGTGTTTTTTGTTTGTTTCTTTCTTTTTTTGGGGGAGTGGGGGTGGGGAGATGTACACAAAAACATTCAGGAATATATAGTAATTTAAACAACCAAAGGATGCAGTCTGCAAGCCTTCTTTCTGGTCACCAGCACTCAGTCCCTCTCTTTCCATGAATCTAGAGTCCTCATTCTCTCTCTCTCTCTATGTCCTCATCTCTGCCTTCATCTCTGGTGTCAGTGTTTCTCTGGATGTTGTTTTTGTTAAGAGCTGTTAAGTCGGTTCCGACCCATAGCAACCCTGTATAGGGTTTCCGAGGAGTGACTGGTGAGCTTAAACTGCCGAACTTGCAGTTCAAATGGCTTTGCAGTCTGGCACATTAACCCACAGCACCACACCAGGACTGGATAGGATCCCGCATTCCGTTCCTGCTCATCTCCCTTGATGGTCCAAGACTACTTTGTTTCTGAACTGTGAGATTAACTACTTCCCTGTTTTTGTTACAAAACTTCTACCTTTACAGTTGTGACAGTCGCAATTAGTAATGATTACAATTTCCCACTACTGAATCACAAAAATCTTAT
>NW_006408783.1:1613647-1621951 GCF_000296735.1 Chrysochloris asiatica
AGAGAAAGTCTGGCCATGCTATCTTCCTAAGAGCATTCTGGCTGTACTTCTTCCAACATAGATTGGTTTGTTCTTCTGGCAGTTCATGGTACTTTTAATATTCTCCTTCAACACCGTAACTCACATGCATCAATTCTTCTACCTTATCATTTTCCAACTTTCACATGCATATGAGGTTACTGAAAATACCATGGCTTGAGTCAGACGCACCTTAGTCCTCAAGCTGACATCTTTGCTCTTCAACACTTTAAAGAGGTCTTGTGCAGCACATTTGCCCAATGCAATATGTTGTCTGATTTCTTGACTGCTGCTTCCATGAGTGTTGATGGTTGATCCAAGTAAAATGAAGTCTTTGACAATGTCAATCTTTTCTCCATTTATATGGATGTTGGTTATTTATCCAGTGGTGAGGATTTTTATTTTCCAAGTTAGGAAAACAAAAAAATTTGTTATCCACATTAGGAGATGACTTTTCTTTCTTTCTTTCTTTTGAGCTGAATTTTCTTAATAAAATGAATACTTTTTAATCTTGTAGAGTCTGGGAAGATTCGAGATCAGGAATTTAGTGGTGAGAAACCAAGTCTCTTGCATTTGTCTGTGTAAGAAGTGCTTGAGGCAGGTCTTATTTTAATTATTTTCTTATCATTTATGTTAGACCCACAGTAGGAAAAAAGACTAATTGAATTGAATTGGTTTAAAATAATATATGTGATGTAGCCCCCATGGCATGAGGGAGTAGGTAGAATTGCTTCCCAACCAATGCCTTGCGGAAAGGTTTAGGGCAGCAATTGAGCTACAAAAAAGGCAAGATGGGGCATTTGTCTTAAAGTTACTTTAGTATATAAGCATACTGTTTTTATGTAGATTGCGTGTTTAAGATTAATCAAAGCTGCAGGAATTAACAAAGGTGCTTCCATTCCCACATTTCATAAGAAAAACATATCCGTTGTCCATTACAAAGTATACTGTCATTATTTTAATTTAGAATGGCTTCAGGGACTGAGAGACATATGGGGCTGTCTCACTGCAAACCAACCTCTCCCATGTTCCATCTCCTTGAAGTTCATTACTTACAAAGTACAGTGAATATCTAAAAGTCAGATCAATGTGTCTAATGTTAGCACAGAGATATGTTTCAAAGGCAAATTTAAATTAAATGATAAGAAAAATACTTCAACTTACTTTGTATTGTTGTATGTAACTGATGGCTAACTAGATTTGGTTGAGTGGTGTGGTGGAGAGAACACTGGACTGGGAGTTAGGACTGTGGACCAGCTATGGAAAATCTCTCCACCTCAGAGTCCTTATTTGTAGAATTGGGGACAATGATATATCAGGCCCTCAATGTGACGAAGGTATTTTATAATCATGTGGATACAAACTTTCTTCACAATCTGTAATATTTATGTGTAAAGAATTGCTGAGGTTATAGTAAGCTTGCCAGTGGTGTCCCTAACACCCAATAACCATGGCTGACTTGTGGATTCCGGTCTGTGGCAGTCCCCATTCGTGTCCGAGTAGAAATGTGCTCCCCAAGACTCTCAGTGGCTGCTTTTTCGGAAGTAGCTGTCCAGACTCTTCTTGCAAGGACCTTCAGGTGGACTCTAACATGCAATCTTTTAGCTAGTTGCTCATATGGTTAATGATCTGTGCCATTCATTAGCTCTGTCCCTAAAATCAGTATTACTTAAATCTTAGTTTCCCAAATAGTTTGTCCAGTGACCAGAACTCCCTCACATCCCTAATGTTGTTGTTGTTAAGATGTCATTGAGTCGATTCTGACTCATATTGACCCTGTATATTGTTTCCAGGTCTGTAAATCTTTCCAGGAGCAGAAAGTTGCATCTTTCTCCCAAGAAGTGACTGGTGGGTTTGAACTGCTAACGTTATGGTCAGCAGGCAGTGCTTATCCTACAGCTCCACAATCCTTTGTCTGAATCATGTTGGTGTTCTGTAGCAAAACAGATGCTTGTCCCCAGTAAGTGGGGAAAAGTCTATCTACATAGATAGTGTCACATCATTGTGGATGAGGTTTTGCCACTATACAAGTGCAGTCTGGTCAGATTGCTTACAAAGAGTTATAGGATTCTTTTAGTTCTCAGAAGTTTGGATTTTGGAACTACAGGTGAGGGATCATGGACTTGGATCGTAGAACCGTGGGTGAAGGGTCTTGGACTTGGGTCGTGGAACCATGGGTGAGGGGTCGTGGAACTGTGGGTGAGGGGTCGTGGACTTGGGTCGTGGAACCGTGGGTGAGGGGTCGTGGAACTGTGGGTGAGGGGTCGTGGACTTGGGTCGTGGCACTGTAGGTGAGGGATCGTGGACCTGTATTGTGGCACTGTAGATGAGGGGTCATAGACTTGTATTTAATATTCTTGTTACTTTTCTTCTCATTTTCCTTTACTTTCCCCTCTTCGTCTTCCTCCATTTAGGTTCTCAGCATCACTTGTCAGCAACTGTTTCTTTGGTTTTTTCATTTAGCATCAGGACCTTCCATTCATTTTGTCTCTATTGCTTTTGGTGGAGTCCTGGTGTGTGTGGTGCTGTGGGTTAATGGACTGGACTGCAAAGTCAGTTTGAACTGCAAGGTCAGTGATTCAAGCTCACCAGCCGCTCCTTGGAAACCCTATACAGGATCACTATGGCTTGGAACTGACTTGACAGCACTTAACAACAACAATTGTTTCTGGAGCTAGGCTGTTGACACGCTGCCTGTCATCACTAAACTACAAAGGTAAAGGGGTAATCAAAGGAACACAGGTGTGCAGGAAGGACTAGAGCAAGATGTCACAGAGGGTGTATTGTTCACCTCCCAGCTAAGTGCAATTCCAGGAGCAAGGGTGCAGGCTGACTCCCCTACAAAGACGCCTGGGCAGGAAGCTCACTGGGAGTGAGGCGGCCTCAGGTACTGAGCTCCCAGGTGCTGTGATGCTTCCCTCATGCCACCTCTTGAATTAATCCTTTGATACTACATTTTGTAGCTTGAGGGTAAATGATACTCCACCTTGTACTCTGACTAGACTCCAGAGACCCTGATGATCTTGGAGGAATATCTGAACAACTACTGTCCCCCTGACAGGTCTGGAGAGGGTAGGGTTGGAACTACCAAGGTGTCCTTACATGGTTGTGGGTTAATGGACTGGACTGCAAAGTCCATTTGAACCCGCAAGGTTCAAGCTCACCAGCTGCTCCTCGGAAACCCTATATAGGGTTGCTCTGGATCGGGATTGACTCGACAGCACTTAACAACAACAGTGACAATCTAGGCGAGCAATTCTTTGGGCACATGTGATGCTGTCTTGGTCTCTGAGTGTCTTTGATGAGAAGGCTTAGCTTGGATGGTTAGTACCAAATGAATTTAGGGAAGTAAAGGTTGTATAATGTTGAATCTCTAGGTTGGCTTCGCTGAGGGAATTCAAGTTGAAGACCCAATAAATTTCACATTTTCAATGTGTAATTGAATTTTGATTTTGTCTTTATAAGAGTCTTCATCTGTATGAAAAAGATGGGAAATGTTAGGTGATATTTCCTTGGAATCTCTCTTGTAACTTGCCTCTCCTTTCTCAGAAAATTTACCACTCTTTTTGATATAATTTCATACCCAAAGAGGGCATTGTAACCACAAAGTAAGTTCAGCTCAGCAGAAATTCTGCTACTATCTTTCTTTCTAAACACAGATCATTTCCCTTTTCCCTTAATATCTCAGGTGTTTTGGTTTCAGGGAAGGAAATACCAGAACACCAAACCTACTGCCATCAAATAAATTTCAACTCATAGCAACCCTATAGGACGGAATAAAACTGCCACCTAGGGTTTCTGAGGCTGTTAACTGTACAGAGCAGATTGCCACATCGTTCTTCTGCAGAGCGGCTGGTGGGTTTGAACCATCAACCTGCCAGTGCTTTAACCACTGTGTTACTAGAGCTCTTTAAAGGTAGGGAATGTTGTTGTTGTTGTTGTCAAAGTGCCCTCAGGTTGGTTCCAACTCACAGCCACCCTGTATAGGGGTTCCGAGGAGCAGCTGGTACGTTTGAACTGCTGACCTTGCAATTAGCAGTCCAGTGCTTATCCCACCGTGCCATACCAGGCATTATGAAAATCATTATGAAAATGTGCCCAACAAAAGTACACAGGCCAGAGAAAGGATTCAGCTTGGCGTTTCCCCTCTCTGACTTCTTAGTGGTTTTTCGAGCATGAGCTTTTTCCACCCAGGGAGATTTCTGTACATATAGGGACTTGGCCAACCCCTTGGCTAATCATTTGGAGTGTTCTTCCAGCATTGTCTAATGGATGCAGGAGTCAGAGGGCCTTCAGTGCAAAGATAATGTCAGTGTTGTTCGGGAGTCTAAGGGCTTTTTGTTTTACACAGAAAAGACCACAGGAAATCCCAGCTTAAGTAGTCCTATTGAATTTCATTGTTCTGTCCGATTTGACTGTGTTTGGGCCTCCTCTGAGCCAGTCAGTAGCTGGCAACAAAGCACAAATAAATAAAAGGGTGCCATTCACGTGGCTGGCAGGCAGCCCAGGTTCTCCAGGGCCCCAGGGCCTTGTGGGCCTCTCTCTGTGCACTCATTCTCCGAGCTGTGAGGACTCAGCTGGTAAAGAGAGGATAGCAATAGAAAGTCAGTCTGGTATGCCGTCTGTACATGTGCGGAGACCCAAGTATAGTATCTGCCTCACAGTTGTTGTTGTATCCATTGAGTTGGTTCCAACCCATAGTGACCCTGCTTAAGGTTTCCAAGGAGTGACTGATGAGCTTGAACCACTAACGTTGTGGTTCAAACTGACTTTTGAACAAACAGTCCAGCGCATTAACCCACAGCGCCACACCAGCACTCAACATTGTTAGTTTGCAGGTTTCTTCCAGTTCTTCTGGCCCTTACTAAGTATAGGACTTGGGGCAAGCCTTCAAATTTCTTATCAGCTTCTCAGTAATAGTGGTGATTGTTACAGAAGTCGTTGTGAGGACTGTATGAGATAAATTATGTGAGCAGGTTTAGATCATCAGGTTAAACTAGGTCGGCTGTACTGGTGGTGCCCTGCACAAAGGCGAAAGCTCGGTGCCCAGGCCTCCAGCATTGGGTCAGCACAGAAGAAGGTTGTCCTTTCTAGCTTATCCACTCCGAGGGGATCGCCCTTTTCTGATTTATCTTGTCGGAGGGAGCATCTTTTATGTTTACACAATGGTACTACATGTGCTAATGGCAGCCCTGTCAAAAGAGAAAGGTGTTCTCATGAGCGTAGTGGACAGAGGCTACCCGAGAGAGTGCAGGATGTGCTTTATCTGACTCCACCTCTCATGTTAATGTCCATGGTAGGATCACCAGAGAGTCTGGGGAGCAATTTTGCTTTTCCTCAAATTCTGAATTTTTTCTAGAATGGAAAAACTTTCTTTGAGGCTGTTTTAGTGTTTTAGCCTGGGTTTTCTAGAGAAATAAACCCAGGGAATATAAAATATATACACGTGTGTGTGTGTATAAGTCCTGGTGTGGCACCACAGGATAAGCACTTGACCTCAAGGTCTATTTGAACAGCAAGGTCAGCAGTTCAAACTCACCAGCCATTCCTCAGAAACTCTATACAGGGTCCAACTCGACAGCACTTAACAAACAAGCAAAATATCTATGCATATATATGTATATAATGGACTCCTGAGTAGCATTGTAGGAACAGCACTGTGAACAAGGTCTGCGAATCAAACCCACCAGCTACTCCTTGAATATCCTGTACAGAGTCTCTATGAGTTGGAATTGACTCGATGACACTTAACAACAGCAAACATATATTGTTGTTGTTGTCAGGTGCCATCGAGACGGAACCGACTCATAGCGACCCCATGCACAGCAGAACGAAACAATGTCCGATCCTGGGCCAACCTCACTACCGTTGCCACACTTGACGCCATCAGTGATGCCACCTGGCTAATCCATCTCGTTGGGGGTCTTCCTCTTTTTCTCTGACCCTCCATCTTACCCAGCGTGACATCCTTCTCCAGCGACTGTTCCCTCCTGACAACATGTCCAAAGTACGAGAGACGGAGCTTAGCCATCCTGGCCTCCAAGGAGTACTCTGGCTGCACTTCTTCCAAAACAGATCTATTGGTTCTTTTGGCAGTCCATGGCACTTTTAGTATTCTCCTCCAACACCACAACTCAAAGGCATCAATTCTTCTACAATCTTTCTTATTCACTGTCCAGCTTTCACATCCATACAAGGTTATTGAAAATACCATGGCTTGGGTCAGGCGCACCTTAGTCCTTAAGCTGACATCTCTGCTCTTCAACACTTTAAAAAGTTCCTGTGCAGCAGATTTGCCCAATGCAATACGTCGTCTGATCTCTTGACTACTGCTTCCATGAGTGTTGATAGTTGATCCAAGAAGAATGAAGTCCTTGACAACTTCAATCTTTTCTCCGTTGATAAGAATGTTGTTTATTGGTCCAGTGGTGAGGATTTTTGTTTTCTTGACATTGAGATGCACCCATACCTAAGGCTGTGCTCTTTGATCTTCATCAGTAAATGTTTCAAGTCCTCTTCACTTTCAGAAAGCAAGGTTGTATCATCTGCATATCGCAGGTTGTTAAAGAGTCTTCCTCCAATCCTGATGCCATGTTTTTCTTCATAGAACCCAGCTTCTTGTATTATTTGCTCAGCATACAGGTTGAATAAGTATGGTGAAAGAATACAACCTTGTTGCACACCTTTCCCAATTTTAAAACATTCAGTGTTCCCATGCTCTGTTCGAACAACTGCTTCTTGTTCCAGGTACAGATTTCTCAGAAGTACAATTAAGTATTCTGGAATATATGTATTGTTGTTGTTGTTAAGTGCCGTCGAGTCGGTTCCGACCCATAGCGACCCTGTACAGGGTTTCCGAGGGTGTAAATCTTTACGGGAGTAGAAAGCCTCATCTTTCTCCCACGGAGCGGCTGGTAGTTTCGAACCGCTGACCTTAAGGTTCGCAGCCTGATTCGTAACCACTACGCTACCAGAGCTCCTTGGAATATATGTATACTTATATATATAAGTTTATCTCAAGGAAATTACTTACAATTGTAGAGTCCCAGGTCTCTCCAGCAGAAGAGAGCGAGTCTTTCCTGTGTGTCCATTATATTGAGAGCACAGCACATCCCCAGAGAAGCATCCCTTCAATTGATTGGCTGCTCATAGCCACTCATCATAGAGTTAACTATGCCAGTACTGGGTTTTATCACCATGGGGATAAGCAATCCTAACTGCTAAACCCCTGGGAATTCTGGCCTAGTCAAGTTGACACAGAACCCTAACTGTTACAGAGGCCAAGGGCTATCATCTCATCTGTACCCCATTACTGCCCTGCAGGTGCCCTTTGTAATGGCCATCTGTGAACACATGTTGGAGAACAGTGGGTAAGGATAGAGGCTGGGTGTTCATTGTTTGTGGTCTCTTGGCTCCTCACCCACCCCGCTGTGCTTGACTTTTACTGCTAAGTCTGAGAGTCTGAAAACTAGAAATCCGTGTTCCCCTTGCCAATTCACTTCCTGTTAAATTCTGCAATAGGAGATCTGAAGCTAGGAAGAAGAAAAACTCTTTTGGGTTCTGATTTTTACAGTGTTGGAGTTACAGGTGGTGGTAGCAATGTCAAGGATGGGGTGTTATAGGGTGTCTGCAGACTGAAATTCCAGTCCTGCATGAAGTAACTTCAGAACCAAATGATACCATCTCTTCAGTGGCACAATAGAGGATGAGTGTCTAATGATCTCTAGCTGTCACCTCTTCCCTGAGCCCCAGTCTCTCCTTCTCCTTTGTTTACTCCCAGTTTTTTCCATACTTTTGTGAATAATTCCTTGTATTACATTTCCCCTGTTTGATGTCCCTGGAATGTTTTCAAGTTTCTTGTACCTGGGGCATGGACTCTGTGATCTGTTGGGGATGGATGAACCTATTACAGGATGGACGAACTCCCTGATTTCAGTTTCTATCTTCACCACTCATATTGGGATTACTGCTATTTCCCTTTATAATAGGTATTTGGTCTATAGTCTCTTACATTCTCTTCTCCACACACGCAGCAATCAAGATGCATTGATAATTACTGGCAACTGGAATGTGAAAGTTGGAAGCAAAGGGGAAGGATCCGTAGTTGTAAAATATGAACTTGGTTGTAGAATTGATGCTGGAGATTGTAGGACAGAATTTTGCAAGACCAATGACTTGTTCATTGTAAATATCTTTTTTCAACAATATCAAAGGTTACTACACATGTGTACCTCACCAGATAGAATACACAGGAATCAAGTTGACTACATATGTGGGAAGAGACGA
>NW_006408783.1:1623186-1625987 GCF_000296735.1 Chrysochloris asiatica
ATTTACAAATAGCAACATGGGAATGATGCAACCTTGCTTTCTGGAAGTGAAGAGGACTTGAAATATTGATGAAGATCAAAGACGACAACCTTCAGTATGGATTGCATTTCAATGCGCAGAAAATGAAAATCCTCACAACTAGGCCAATGAATAAGATCAGAATGAATGGAGAAAAGATGGAAATTGTCGAAGACTTTCATTTTGCTTGGATCCACAGACCATGTTCATGAAGCAGCAGTCAAGAAATCAAATGACGTATTGTATTAAGCAAATTTGCTGCAAAAGATCTCTTTAAAATGTTAAAGACAAAGATGTTTCCATCACCAAGGCCATGTTTTCTAACTACTGATCCTTCTTCTTTGTTTCCAACTTTCGTGTCCCAGTCATCAGTAATTATCAATACATCTTGATTACATGTTTGATCAAATTCAGACTGAAGAAGTTGGTAGAATTCTTCAATTTCATCATCACTGGCTTTAGTGATTGATGCATAAGCTTGAATAATGGTGGTATTAACTGATCTTCCTTACAGATATATGGATAGTATCCTATCACAGACAGGATTGTACTTCAAGATGGATCTTGAAATGTTCTTTTTGATGATGAACGTGACTGCATTCCGCTTTAGTTTGTCACTCCCGGCTTAGTAAACCATGATTGTCTGATTCAGAATGGTTAATACCAGTCCATTGCAGTTCACTAATGTCTAGGATATCGATCTCTATACGATCTGTTTCATTTTTCATAACTGTTTCATTTTTCATTTTTCATAATCTGTTCCAGTTTTCCTAGATTCATGCTTCATACATTTCATGTCCTGATTATTAATGGATGTTTACAGTTGTTTCTCCTCATTTTGAGTTTTGCACCATCAGCAAATCACGCTGCTGATAACTTTGCCCCATCCATGTCATTATGGTCGACTCTACTTTGAGGAGGCAGCTCTTCCCCAGTTGTATTTTGAGTGCCTTCCAATCTGAGGGGCTCATCTTCCGGCACTGTATCTGACAATGCTATTCATAAAGTTTTTATTCATAAAATTTTATCTGCTGCTATTCATAAAGTTTTCAGTGGTTGTTGTTGTTACGTGCTGTTGAGTCGGTTCTGACCCATAGCGACCCTGTGTGGGGTTTCCAAAGAGCAGCTGGTGAATTTGAACCTCCGACCTTGTGGTTCAAACCGACTTTGCAGTCCAGCACATTAACCCACAGCACCACACCAGGTCTCCTTTCAGTGGTTTGTTCTTGTTGTTGTTAAGTGCCGTTGAGTCGGTTCCGACCCATAGCGACCCTGTACAGGGTTTCCATGGTTAGACATTTCAAAATCGTTCACCTCATCTTCTTCCTAGTCTGGCTTAGTCTGTAAGCTTAGCTGAAACCTGTCCACCATGGGTGACCCTGCTGGTATTTCAAATACCTGTGGCAAAGCTTTTACCATCACAGCAACACATAAACGATCGCAGTATCACAAATTGACAGATGAGTGATGGTTCCGACTCATTGTAACCTTATATTGGACTTTGAGACTGTCAAATCTTTATAAGAGTTGTTGTTGTTAAGTGCCATTGAGTTGATTCCATCTCATAGTAGACAGCCTCATCTTTCTCCCAAAGAGTGGCTGGTGGGTTTGAACCACTGACCTTCTGTTAGCAACCCAACACCTAACCCACAGCACCACTGACGAACCTTCGTAAACTTATATAGGTCCTGTGAAAGGTAACATTGTAAAATAATTCAGATAAACTGTAAACAGATTCAGTTATTATTTTGGGAGGAGCCTTCTCACCTATCAGGTTTCTGACTTGCTTGATGTAATATTTTGAAGGTAATTCAATATCAAAGAGAATGGGGAGAATGTCTTACGGGGAAGTAGAAGGAATATTACAAGATCAACCAGAGGAAAAACAATCCAGTTAATGATAGAAAATAGTTTTATTGTTTTTATGTAAACAAGCTTGAAAACTATTAAGTGGAAGAAGAAATCATCATGGCTGTTTTACCATCTTGATGGTTAAGACTTTTAGTAAACATTCTTCCAGATGGTGCTGAGGTTCTGTGTATACATACACATAGAGGCTTATAGGAATGGGATTATGGTACAGATTGTTTTCCAAGTGAATATTTCTGTTTATTAATACAGCATGATATGATTTCAAGTCAACAAATATTTCTTTACATCATATTTTCTGATGGCTCCACAATACATCGTGTTTACACCAAATTTACTTCTTTAGTCATATTAAATTAGAATGTTCATGGCTGTTACCCTTTAGAACATATGGGTCAGAACCGACTCAACAGCACTTAACAACAACAGCAATGCACATTTTGGACTGAAGAAGTTGGTAGAATTCTTCAATTTCATCATCACTGGCTTTAGTGGTTGATGCATAAGCTTGAATAATAGTGGTATTAACTGGTCTTCCTTACAGATATATGGAAGGTGTGGTGTGGCACTGTAGGATAAGCACTGGACTGTTAACCTCAAGGCCAGTGGTTCAAATCTACCTGCCGCTCCTTGGAAATCCTATGCAAGCTCACTATAAGTTAGATCTGACTCCATGGCACTTAAGAAGTATATATTATTAAATTATTACCTTTAAGGTAATGTTAATTGCATTCTTTCACCATACTTATTCAACCTGCATGCTGAGCAAATAATCTGAGAAGCTGGGTTATATGAGAAAAAATGTGGCATCAGGATTGGAGGAAGACTCTTTAACAACCTGCGATATGCAGATGATACAACCTGGCTTGCTGAAAGTGAAGAGGACTTAAAACATTTACTGATGAAGATCAAAC
>NW_006408783.1:1626827-1635499 GCF_000296735.1 Chrysochloris asiatica
CACTCTTTGGAAACCCTATACAGTGTCACTGTGAGTCAGAATGAACTCGACGGCACTTAACAACAACAAAAATGCTATAATGGAATCCTGGTGTGGCAGTGTAGGATAAGCACTGGACTGCTAATGATACTGTCGATAGTTCAAACCCACCAGCCTTCCTTCTATGAGTCAGAACTAACTCCACAGTACTTAACAACAACAACAACAACAACATCATACTAATAAAAGGAGTCCTGGTGTGGCGAGGCAGGATAATGAACTGAACTGCAAGGTCTACAGTTCAAACTCACCAACCACCCCTTGGAACCATACACAGGGTCATAATTGGTGGTTTTGAACTGCAGATCTTGTGCTTCAAACTGACCTTGTGGTCCAGTGATTTATTTGAAAGATAGCCCTTGGAATTTCCCAAGCAATTGAAGTTTCTTTGTCTTCTAAATCAAGCAGGCTACACTTTACTGTGTGTTAATGAGTGGACGCCCCTAAGACCACACCTGGTCAGATTAATCTTAGGAAGGAAAGGGGACATGATGCAATCAATGCTCACGTTCAATGATCCAATCACTCATGACGATGCAATGAAGCTTTGAACATGGGAATTCAGGAGCTCCCTGGATGGGTGAGAACATCTGCTGTTGGGAGGATTGTGTGCCCCTGGGGATCGTGGAAGCCTCATATGAGAACCTCTCCCAGACCTGGCCTGTGTCTCTTTGCTTGTTTCCTTCTGTGGTTATATTAAAGTGGTTATACTGAGGATAGCACGTTCTTTTAAGTTCTTTGAGTCATCTAGTGAGGCATCAAACCCACAGGAAGGAAGGAGGCTGTGAGTACCAGCAGGGGCTGGCATTGGCCTGCCCGGCAGGCTGAAGGGCTAGTTCTCTTAAAGTGTGGTCTCTGACCTAGCTGGTGGTGGCCAGGGACAGAGAAGGGCCACATGGACAGAAGGACAGTGTCCTTTTAACTTAAAAGGTCTGACCTAACTCTGGATGGTTAGGGTCCGAGTGAAAAAGTGTTATGTGGGTGGCTGGTGTTAGAGATAATGGGGACATGGAAAAACGGGGAAATGAATAATCTTTATATTTTGGGCATTGGCTTTATGCCAATTTTTAAGTACCAGTTAAAATCATAGAAGTCAAATATAAAAATGATGAAAGATGATAAAAATATATAAAGATTAAAAAGTGAGAATTAGAAGGGATAAGTAAAAATACACACAAAGACAACTGCATGAAATAAAAATAAGTAAGAATAACTGAGAAGCAAACACGACAAATTTAAGAGAATGATAAATATGACCTTTCAATGCAATATAAGGATAAAATGCGACAAGTAATACACAATGGGTAAAAGATAAAAAGTTAGGATAAAAAGCAAAAAGAAATGTATATGAAATACGTGTAAACCGAAGAAAGCATGAAGATGAAAAAAAATAGAAAAATCCAGGCGTTACTATGAGATGAGTTCAATAAAACCTGACTTACATGCAACCTGAAGTTATGACTCAAACACCGTAAAGCTTATTAAAAATTCAAGATACAAGGTTCATAAGAACACATGGGTGCTAATTTGTGACCATATCAAAACATTATTCTTATTACTGCTTTATTATATTAAGGGGACTTCTGATGTGGCACTGTAGGATTGGCACTGGACTATAAACCACAAGGTTGGCAGTTCAAACCCACCAGCTAGCTGCTCCTTGGAAACCCTATATAAGGTCGCTATGAGTTGGAACTGACTAGACAGCAATTAACAACAACAAATTATAGGCACCCTGGTAGCATAGTGGGTTTTGAGTTGGGCTGCTAACTGCAAAGTCATAAGTTCGAATCTACCATGGGAGAAAGATGACCGTTTCTGCTTTGTAAAGATTTACAGGGTCGCTGAGTAGAAACTGACTTGCCATTACGATACAATTATGATATTAACAATTCTTTAGTGTATTTGGAAGTGTTTCTTTACAGTTTTTATGCATGGAAAGGTACATTATATACTATACCGGTATACTAAGACCAACATTTGACTACTTGCATTACAGTAAATTACTTCTTATGACTCTTTTATGAATCGTGTTTATAACTCCCACCAAACTACCTTTTTCCCTAATGGGTTTGGCTAAGAGAAGATGGGAGAAGATGCTGATGGCTTATTTGATTCAGTTGTGAGTGATGGTTAACAGTTTTAATTCTGAAAACTTGGACTGCTAATGTGGCTATAAAATGAGCCATCTCAGATGCAGGTGACAGAATCTTACCGCCATCAAGGGAGAAGCGCTAGGAATGGACCCTTCTTCCAAGGGTCCTTTGGGCCCTTAGATACCTGCTCATTGAACCTCCTTGTCCCAGGGACCAAGTGCTGTGATACCAGAGAGGTAGCTGAGGAATGGCAAAGGAACAGCAACAGCAGAACCAACAGCGGACAGAGTGGCGGGCATCCCAGTCCACGGAGAAGTACAACTGAGTGCCTTTGAACAAGAGGCTCACTTGTGGAGTGAGGTGTTTCCAGGCACTCTACTGGGGAGCTGTGTTTGTGCCGACACAGAGCCAGAGGCAAGTGCCTTCAGGCTGAGACTTCAGATGGAATGGAGAGTCCTTTGAGCATTTATCAGCAGCCCTAGAAGAGCTTTGAAACACTGCTGGAGTGGGGCGGAAGCCAAGGGACCCACAGCTGAGAGACCAAGGACTAAAGAGAGGCCAGCCTGTGGGCACAGCTGAGGAGAAGCTCTCCTGACTGGAAGAACTGTGCCCTGAACATTTCTGACCCTGTTAACTTCGCTAGTAAACCCCATAACTGTGAATATGGTGTCTGAGTTCTCTGTGGCCATGGCAATGAAATACCAAACCCAGCTTAGTAGACTGTGTTGTGGGAGGGATGCTTAATGCAATGTCTTGGGCTAACTGGTGTTAGATAGGAGTCAAAACAGAAAAGGCAAAGGTCAAAATTTTTAACCTGGTTAAAGAATTGCTTGGTGCGTGTAAAGACTGTTTGTCCGCTGCAGAGAAAGCACCTGGTTAGCAGGAGGATAGGAGATAAAACTGATAATGTTACATGAAGTCCCAGCTTATAGATAACTTTGTAGCTGAGAGTTGTGTACATCAACTCTTAGTTTACATCCTGAATCCCAAAATTTCACTCACTGGGATTCTCCTTTATGTTTTAGCTGATCCTTCGTAAATTTGTAATGAAGGCACAGAAAGAGTTTGTTTGGATAAGGAGGCTGACTGAAATGGAAATAGAAAATTAAGCTCTGGTGAAAGACTTTGCAACATCTTGAATGGGTACTTGTAGATGTCTCATCTCAAAATGATTGTATTTGTTCAATAAAATGACGGATTTACTTTCTAGCAGAGCGTCAGTCTGTTGTTTTCACTAAGACATAAGCGAGAGTAAGAATCACATAAGTGGAAATAAAAATATTATGGAGGACAAAGGCATACATGGGACTCAATATTCAATGAGAAAAAACATATCTGAATAAAAGTGAAAATAAACTAAAACCAAAATGACAAGTGACACTTCCTGTTGTTAAATGCGGTCCAGTTTGTTCCCACCAGTTTTGGCTGATGATAATTGATACCTCCCCCATCTCTTCCCACAGCTATAGTCAATCTGATTCCTGTATATTCCATTTAGTGAGACTCATGTATACAATCACCTTTTATGCTGTTTATAAAGTAATGAATAAGTCATTGGTGTGGGCTGTGAGTTAATGAGCTGGACTGCAAAGTCATTTGAACTGCATTGCAGGTCAGTGGTTCAAGCTCACCAGGTGCTCCTCGGAAACCCTATACAGGATCGCTGTGGGTTGGAACCAACTAGATAGCACTTAACAACATTGCAAAGTTATATCATACGATCTCTGCATCATTTCTATCGCCAAGGTCCTATCTGCCAATTAGTGATCTTTCCTCTTTGTTTCTAACCATCACATTCCAATCACCACTGACTATCAAAACATCTTAATTTGATAGTTTGATCAATTTCAGTCTGAAGAAGTTGGTAGAATTCTTCAATTTCATCATCACTGGTGTTAGTGGTTGGTGTATAAATTTGAGTAATAGTGATATTAACTGGTCTCCTTGTAGATGTCTGGGCAATATCCTATTACAGTGTTCAAGGTAGATCTTGAAATATTCTTTTTGATGATGTAACTCCATCTTGAATTTGTCATTGCTGGCATAGTAAATCATGTGATTGTCAGATTTAAAACGGCCAATACCAGTCCATATCAGCTCACTAATGCCTAGGATATCAATCTCAATGTGTTCCATTTCATTTATGACAATTTCCAATTTTCCTAGCTTCATACTTTATACATCTCATGTTCCCATTATTAATGGGTCTTTGCAACTATTTCTACTCATTTTCAGTTGCATCCCATCAGAGAATAAGTGTCCTGAAATCTTTACTCCATTCCTGTCATCAACACTACTCTTGACCAGCGGAATTCCGAGTGCCTTCCAACCTGACGGTTTTATCTTCTGGCTCTGTATCTGACAATATTCTGGTGCTCTTCATCATGTTTTTGTCTTCTGTACTATATCTGACAATGTTCCACTACTATTCATAACGGTTTTCGTTGGCTAACTATTCAGAAGTCATCTGCCTTTCCTTCCTAGTCTACCTTAGTCTAGAAGCTCTGCGGATCCCTGTTCATCATGAGAGACCCTGCTGGTATTTAAAATATCAGTAGCTTATTACAAGCTGGGCTGCTAACCACATAATCAATAAAATACAAGAAAACATCAGTTTTTGATATTCTCTGATTTTAGCTGAGATGCATGTGGAACCAACAACGATATCCCTAATTCTATGTCCTCTTTTGAATCCGACTTGGATTTCTGGCAACTCACTGTCAGTGTACTGCTGCAAGTGTTTTTAATGATCTTTCCACAGTGTTAAGAACATTTTCATTGTATAAGCTTTTCACAGTCCTAGGTAAATGTATTACTGGCTAATTTATTCTCTTGGATGTTATTTTCTTTATCTTTTCAGATTTCTTATAGCTGATGTACAGAAACCCAACTGATTTTTGTATGTTGATCTTGTATCCTGCAATTTTGATAAATTTAGGTATTAGTTCTGGGAGCTTATTGTTTCTTTGGATTTGGAAGCCTTCAAAAATTGTTGTTGTTAGGTGCCGTTGAGTCACTTATGACTAATCACATGTCATGTATGACTAATACAACCCTTGTGCACAGCTTTCCTGATGTTAAAACGTTGCCACTTGGTTCCTCATGAACACAATGAAGTGTTCTGGAATACGGTTGTTCTCACAGTTCGTTATGATTCACACAGTAAACGTCATTCTAGTATTCTTTGCTTTCAGCCAAGATTTATCTAACATCAACAATGAAATCCCTTGTTCCACATCCTCTTCTGAATCTGGCTTGAATTTCTGTTAGCTGCCTGTTGATGTGCTGCTGCAACTGTTTTTGAATTGCCATCAACAAAATTTTACTTGCACGTGGTATTAGTGACCTTGTTGGATGATTACCTCATTCTGCTGGGCCACCTTTCTTTGGAATGGGCACAAATACGGATCTCTTCCAATCAGTTAGCCAGGATATTATTAGATCTTGAAGTGTTCTTTTTGATGATGGATGCAATACCATTCCTTTTTAATTCGACATTGTACAGGCCTAGTAAACCATATGATTGTCTGATTCAGAATGGCCAATTCTGTTACGTTCTTCCCTGGTCTTTCTTGCTGTTGGGGGTCTAAAGAATTAGTCCCACTGAGTCGACACTTCTCAATAACACACACGAATGATAAGCCTTCACCCAGAAACTCTTTATTGCAAAATGAAAGTAGACTTCCAAGAGAGAAGTGAGTCTTTCTCTGCAAGTGGAGAAGGCCCAGTGGAATTGGGGAGCATGAATTAAGTCAAAGTGAAAGTTCACTTCAAAGAGAGAAGTGGGTCTATCTCTGTGAGTGGAAAAGACACTGTGGGATTGGGGTGCATTAGTTTCTACGGGTTTGGGGTCTCCTCCTCCGAGAGTGGGCGAATAGATATTGATTAGGAGGAGTGGTAGGTTGAATTTCCATTTGATTTCGAGTAAAGGGTGCAGACTTCTTGGAAAGGAGTGCTTTTTTTTGCAGTTGTCAGCTCTAGGTGCTATTTTTATGGGCCGTCTTCCAGGTTCTTCCTTTTTGTGACCAGTTGCTTTTCTCTACCCGGTTTCAGATCCTGATTTCATTCTCACTGCCTTTAGGCTGTTCCTCTGAAAGTCACTATTCTTATTAGACTAGAGATATCTTCCCCTTTTCTTGATCCCTGTTTGGTAGGAGAGGACTTGGGGCAAAGGGGCACATATGAAGCCAAGGTAAGAGAGGCTTAGGGCCTAGGGGTCCTAACCTGCCCCTGACCACACCAGTCTACTTCAGCTCACTAGTGCCCATGACATGGATCTTTATGTATTCCATTTCATTTTTGATGACTTCCAATGCTCCTAGATTCATACTTTGTTCATTCCAGATCCCGATTAGTAATGGAAGTTTGCAGGCGTTTCTTCACGTTTTGAGTTGTGCGCCATCAGCAAGTGAAGGTCCTGAAAGCTTTACTTCATCCACGGCATTAAAGTCAACTCTGTTTTAAAGAGACAGCTCTTCTCCAGTTTTAAGTGTCTTCCAACCTGAGGGGTTCATTTTCATAATATCTCAGATAATATTTTGCTGATACTCACAAGGTTTTCAGTGGCTAACCACTCAAAGTGGTCTGTTTCTCCTTTTCCTAGTCTGTCTTAATCTGGATGCTCTGCTGACACTTGTACATCATGGGTGAACCTGCAGGTATTAAAAATACTGATGGGCAAGTTTCTAGCGTCACAGCAACACACATGCCACTACAGTATGACAAATTGATAGATGAGTGGTGATCTTAAAAATTAGCCCCGATGAATGATTTGCATTACTTTTTATCAACCTATTGTACATATTATCCTTGTTGTTGTTGTTAAGTGCCGTTGAGTTGGTTCTGATCTATCGCAACCCTGTATAGCGCTTCTGAAGAGCGACTGGTGAGCTTGAACCGCCGATCTTGCGGTTCAAACTGTTTTGCAGTTCAGCGCATGAACCCACAGCACCACACCAGGACATATTGTCCGTACTATCCATTTAGTATCCATTAGTATCCACTTAAGGAGCCCTGATACTGTAGTGGTTATGAGTCGGGCTACCAACCTCAAGGTCAGCAGTTCAAAACTACCAGCGGTTCCATGGGAGAAAGATGAGGCGTTCTGCTCCTGTAAAGATTTACAGCCTAGGAAACCCTGTGCAGGGTCACTATGATTCAGAACCGACTCCACTTAACAACAGTATTCATTTAGTACATCACATTTCATACTTATTCATTTGTTCAGTTACATGGTGGCTGGTGTGGAGCTGTGGGTTAATGTGCTGGACTACAAAGTCACTTTGAACAGCAGAGTCAGTGGTTCAAGCTTATCAGCTGTTCCTTGGAAACCCTATATATGGGTCAGGATTGACTCAATGGCACTTAACAACAACAACAACAACAACACCATCAACAATGCTCCTTTAAATCTTCAGCATACTGTTATTACCTTGTTGTGGTTGTTAAAGGCTGTCAAGTTGGTTCTGACTCATCGGAATGCTGTATAGGGTTTCTGAGGGGTGGCTGGTGGGTTTGAACCACAAACCTTGTGGTTTGCAGTCCAGTGCTGACCCTATAGCACCACACCAGATGTCCTGAAAGATCTACAGAAACACATCTTTTAGTGCTTTAACTTCTTCATCCTGTCTGTTATCTAAATTGAAGCCTTTTGTTCTTTTTCTTTTTTCCTTTCATCTGTGTAAGATATTTGTCATAATAGCTCTCAAAGATGTCTACATCTTAAATCCTAGAGCCTTTGAATATGTTACCTTTTGTGACAAAGGGGACTTTGCAGATGTAATTAGTCTAAGGATTTTGAAATAGATTATCCTAGTTTATCTGAGTGGGCCCGATGTAATCACAGGGTCTTTATAAGTGAAAGTTCTGGTGGCATGATGGGTTTAGGGTTGGACTGCCAACCACAGGGTCAGTGTTATGAGACTGTCTGTTCCCAAAATATTTTGTCTCGGAAACCGAATCGAGCAATTCTCTTTTGTTTTGTGGAGTCTCTGTGAGTTGGCAGTCAACTTGGTGGCAGTGAGGGTTGTTTTTTATCTTTTATTTTCATTAGTGAAAGTGGGAGAAAGGACTCAATGTCAAGAAGAGATCTGAAGTTGTTATTCTGCTGACTTTGAAGATGGACGAAGAAAGCAGGAGCCAATGAATGCAAGCAACTTCTAGAAGCTAGATTGAGCCTCAGAAAGAATGGTCGTTCTGCCGACACAATGATTTCAACCCAATAAGACCCTTTTCGACTTCTAATTGCCATAGTTGCAAAAGAACACATTTGTGTTGTTTTAAGTCAGTAACTATAGGTGAAACGTCCTTGCGGAAGAAATAAGAAAGCAGCGTAGTAGCTTTTCTTCTTTTCTTTCCCTCTTCTTAATTTATGTACTAGTTTTTGAACCATTATTTTTATTCATGCTCTCTTTCCCTCTGTCACAATTTCAAGTCATATCCCAGGGTTCCGCTTCCCCAGGCAGATGTGGAAAGGATCTTATATCCCGTTAAGGCCAAACATAGCACGTTAGTTGCCTACCTGGTTGTTGTTGTTTT
>NW_006408783.1:1638354-1645880 GCF_000296735.1 Chrysochloris asiatica
CAATTAGTCGTGATAACAATTACTCACTATTGAATCATAAGAATCTTATCCCCATCTCTTTCTACCAGACTATATTCTTTACCAACACCACAATTCAAATACATCATTTCTTTTTCTGTCTTGTTTTTACATTGTCTAGATTTTGTGTACATATGAGGTAATTGAAAACACCATGACTTGAGTCAGAGACCCTTAGTCAACAAAGTTACAACTTACTTTTAACACTTTAGAGTGGTCTTTTGCAGCAGATTTTTCTAATGTATTACATCACTGTCCCTGGGAACTGTTCTCGTGGTTGTTGATTGCTGATCTGGGTAGAACTGTTGACAATTTCAATTTCATCTATCTTGATGTCATTTATTGGTAAAATTGTGATGATTTTAGTTTTCTTTACATTCAGGTATAATCCATCCTGAAGGATGTAGTGTTTGACCTTTGTCAGTAAGAGCTTCAGGAGATCTTCATGGGAGCGTGGACCATCTGCGTAGCACAGGTGGAGTAGGGTTCTACTTTCCTTAATCAGAATGTTATTTCTTTTTCCATGTAAGCCAAGATAATGCTTACTTTCTGATAATCCAAACAATACTCTTTGCAGATTGGGTTTACTGTAAGTTACAACCTTTAAATCTTCCTCTTTACCTCCCAGCAAAACACAGTAGAAATGCTTTCTGTATCTTGTATAATGTCTTCCATCTTGTGTCATCTAGTTTTTGGCTCTTAGAGGGAAAAAATGCACTGTATTAATCTCTCCAGGAAGTGATTTAAAGACTGAGCTAATAAAGAAAGACAGATGGAATTCTGAGAAAAGATGGCAAACTCTAGAGCTAATCTAGTGTACCATGGGAACATTTCACTGGAGCAAGAATAAAATGTGGCATTCAGTATAAGCTAATATCCTTATTTTGTTGTTGTTGTTGTTGTTGTTGTTGTTATTAGGTGTCATCGAGTTGGTACCGACTCATAGTGACCCTGTGCACAACAGAATGAAACATTGCCCAGTCCTGAGCTAACCTCACAATTGTTGTCACGTGTGAGCCCATGGATGCTGCCATATTACCAACCCATCTCACTGTGGTTCTTCTTCTTCTGTGGCCGTCCACCTTACCAAACATGATAACCTTCTCCAGCGACTGGTCTGGCTATTTTAGCATGACCTAAAAATGCCTGTCTTTTAACAAGTGTTGTTTCTAAGTGCCGTCGAGTTGATTCCAACTCATAGTGACCCTCTATAGGGTTTCTGAGGAGTGGGTTTGAACAATCAATCTTGTGGGTACTTATCCTACGGTGCCACACCAGAAGTCCAAATATGCTAAATCATAATGTTAAGTGCCATCGAGTTGATTCTGATTCATAGCGACCCTGTATAGGGTTACCAAGGAGTGGCCGGTGAATTTGAACTACCAGCTTTATGGTTTAAACTGACCTTTCGGTCCAGCGCATTATCCCATGGTACCACAGAGAGAAGGGGAAAGAAAGAGAATGCGTACAAGTACAGATATCTCCTCATCCTTATTTCTGTCTTTTCCTATATATTCTTCACGGGTTGTCTGCCAACTGTTTGACACCTTGCCAGCCCCAAGGGTCAAAATGGACTACTCTTAGAGAAAGCCGCAGCTTTTCTCCTTATCCAGTCCTCACTGGTTGAGAATGACTCAAACTGAGAACAGGACAGGAGAGTTCAGGGTCAGCTCCACAGGGGAATGCTGTTTAGGTAATTTTCAGAGTTTTAAGCTCAAAAGCTGTTGTGCCTCAAATCCTCTGGACTTTCTGGAATTTATATTTACATTTTTATGTAGTACCAAGAAAATAAGAAGGGAATTCAAAAAGTTTGTGGAAAAATTATATTATCTTTTAATTCGAATTTTCTGTGACTTTTTTGAAGGCCCCTGATATTTCAAGCACTATAGCTAAGATTCAGTACCTCTGTAGCTTCTTCTGTCTCTCTGGCAGCTTAAAATCAGAGGTGCTTGGTGTGTGTAAATAGAGCAGTCTGAAAGCAGAACCTCAAGTCCAGTTTAAAGTCTTGACATGGGTCTAACATCCATATTGAGTTTTCAAAGCTGCCCTTTTCATAGTAGTTCCTCTAACTTGCTGCTTACCTAACCATATACTCTAAAGGAGACATCTTTTTCTCTGAGGTCTGGCAAGTGCAGAATTTCACAATGTATTCCCAGTGATTCTACCCACTCTAGTCAAACAAATGCAAGGTCTGAAAGCTTATACTCTAAAGGTCTGCTTACATCCTAAAAGTCTGATGCACAACATTATTGATATTTCGTTACAATACGAAAGCAATTTTTATATGGGATATTAACAGAAAAACCTGTAGTGACTGTCTGGTGAGCACCCTGTAATAAACGGAAGCACACATACCTTTAACCATTTACCACTCATAATCCTTAGGTGTTAATCCACCTTGCTCTGCTAAATCCCCACTTTGAGTCTTTGACTCCCCTGATTGTCTTTTGGCCAATTTTTTGCAACTTTTATTTGATTCCCTCACTGCACAAAAATTGTATTTTTCCTCCTTACCCAGGGGAACAACTAGTTCCACTTTGAATTTGGATGTCTTTCAGGTCTGAATTGTTCCTATTCCTCAATAAACCTCTTTTGCTTTTACTTTAAGCAGACTCCATGATGTCTCTGTGATGTTGTTCTACGACATCTCCCATCAACCCTTGGACAACCTAGACAAGGAAAAAGACACGTTCTCATGCCCTGGAGGAAGATTCAGAAGACAGATTTAACCAAAACTCTCAAACCGGTTGCCACTCTGAGTCCCGGTGAGCCCGTGTATGTCACTAGTACTGTGCTCCACAGGGTTTTCAGTGGCCAACTTTTGGAAAGTAGTTTACCAGCTCTTTTTTTCTGTGGTCCCTCTGGGTAGACTCAAACCTCCAGACTTTCGGTTAGCTGCTGACTGTGTTAACTGTTTGCATCATCTGGGACCTCAGACTTAACAATAGAAACCTGGTGCTGTTGAAAAGAGCCTGACTCATAATGACCATAGGGTTTCCGAGGCTGTCATCTTTACAGAAGGAGCTCTGGTAGCTTAGTGGTTACAAATTGGGCTGCAAACTGCAAGGTCAGCAGTTCGAAACAACCAGCTGTTCTGTGGGAGAAAGATGAGGGTTTTTGCTTCCGTAAAGATTTACAGCCTCGGAAACCCTGTACTCCACGGCACATAACAACAACAATAACAATCTTTACAGAAGCAGAGTGCTGTAGCTTTTTTTTTTTTTTTCTTTTTTAAGGATTAGCACAGAGTTTATGGACATTAAGAAAAAATAAAGCCTATCAGGAAAAACACACACACACACAAAAAAAAACAACAGAGAAAGGGTAAATGGAAGACATTTTCAAAGAAGAAGTATGTATTATAGTAATGAAGTATAAAGATATTTCTCTTGTTAACACATGTGATTTTAATTTTTCCCTTCCAGGACGGATGATACAGGGAGTGTACTTTGTTAGGGGTGGAGATACTGAGAGTCATTCCTGACAGAAATGCCAGTTGACAGAGCCTTGTGGGAAGCCAGCTTGTCCACATGTAACAAAATCCTACATGAGCACATCCTTTGAATCTGCAATTCCATATCTGTTAATATCTCTTAAGAAATCAATTAGCTATGTGTACATATTTTATGTATAAGGATGCTTTTGCATCCTTGTGTTTTTTTTTAAGTTTTTATTGTGAATTGAGTGATAGTTTACATGGGAGAACATCAGCTTTACATTCATCCTATTGTATTTCGTTTCAGTGCAATGATTACAATCCCTCCATGCATCATTATTCAACAGCATTTGCTTCCACTCCCTTTATTGTTTTTTTTTTTTTTTTGATGTACACCGAAGCACTCAGGAATATATAACCACTCAAACAACCAAAGGGTACATCCTGCAAGCCTGCCCCCTGGCCATCAAGAATGCAGTATCTTTGTTCTGAGGAGTGGTTGGTAGTTCCAAACCACCGACTTTTCAGTTAGCAGCAAGTGCTTAACCTCTGCACCATTTGGGCCCCTTGGACTCAGACTTTGTTGCTGTTGTTGTGTTGAGTTGGTTCTGACTCATAGCAATCCTGTACAGGGTTTCAGAAGAGTGGCTGGTGGATTTGAACTGCTGACCTTGTGGTTAGCAAGTCTAGTACTTACCCTATGACACCATACTAGGACTTAGACAGAAGTCCCCAAATAAGAAAGAAACTGGGTTGGTTATTTCTTTTAACTAAACTGCACCCAAAGGACCATAGAGTTCTCATTCTCTTCCATAGGGCTAAATTTGGTTCAGTTCAAAGGTGGCCCAAGGATGGAAGGAAGAAAATTAATTTGCATACTTAACCACATGGGGTCTCAGGGCCTCAGAATCAACCCAATAGCAACTGGTTTGAGTATTTTGGTTAAAGCGGCCCTGTGAATCTTCCTCCAGGTTGTGAGCATGTGTCTTTCCAAGTGTAGGCTGCCCAGGGGTTGAGAGGAGATGTTGTAGAATAAATAGCATTATGGAGACTTCATGGAGTCTACTTAAAATAAAAGCAAAAGCAAAAGCAAAAGCAAAAGAAGTTTATTGAGGGATAGAGACAGTCCAGACCTGGAAGGGGTCTGCCTGGAGTTTTCTTCTCTTTAAATTGTTGTTGTTATGTGCCGTGGAGTCGGTTCCGACTCATAGTGACCCTGTACAGGGTTTCCGAGGCTGTTAATCTTTACAGGAGCAAAAACCCTCATCTTTCTCCCGTGGAACAGCTGGTAGTTTCGAACTGCTGACCTTGAGGTTCGCAGCCCGATTTGTAACCACTATGCTACCAGAGCAGAGGAATCGGGGCTTAGATACTTCCTAACTTTCAGTGGCCTTGTCTTAAACCTCCTAGTCCTGGTAAGTTGCTGGGAAGTTATCTTGCTAAGTGTGATGTCATATCAACACTGGCATTCTAACTTCCTGTGAATATGATACATTTCTTTTGCTTTATGGTCACATTGCTTTCTTAATTTCAGTAAATCCAATTCAGATTTCTTACAGATTATAGTTTAACGTTTTTTGTTTTGTTTTAAGTTAGCAGTTTAAATGGTAGGTGATACAATTTACATTCTAAAGCACTTGGCATGGTTTTCTGTGAGACCTCTAACTCCATTTTGAATGTTGGAATTCAACCTCCATTTGAGTTCTTTCTGACCTTTAACTGGAAATGTGGCAGCTGCTTTACCCTCAGGCAGAAAGTGTTTACCAGTTGATGACAACAGGGAAGGAGCCCTGCTGGTACAACGAGTTGAGTGTTGGGCCACTAACTACAATGTCGGTGCTTCAAGCCCACCATCTATTCTGAGGAAGAAAGCTGAGGCTACCTGTGCCCATGAAGACTGACAGACAATCTCAGAAACAATAAGGAGCAGTTCTACTCTGCCTTAAGGGATCACTAGGAGTTGGAGTTGACTCAATAGCAGTGCGTTTTTTTTGGGAGGGGGGAGTGTTTTGGCCAGGCAGGGGTGGGGCAGTCATTCCTCAGGATTTGTGTGGATGTGCCCTTAATGATTTACCAAAGTTCCAGGACAATTCCTGTAAACTTTTCTAATCTCAACTGTATATGCATCCCGATTTTAGTCCTTCCCCATACTTCCACAGTGCTGCGTATGACAGTGATAAACCTATCTACCACGGATCATGGGTTTATGATGTTTTTCTTTGTTTCCTGTCATTGATAATTGACGACATGGCTGTGACTCCCGTCGGCCACCATTATGACCTCATGCTGATGGTATCCCTCATCCACATGATTTGTCTTTGTCTGGTTTAAACCTTAGTTAAGGAATCTCTATAAGATATATTTGAATTTAGTTTTTCTTTCTTTTTAGTTTTTAACTTAAAACAGTGGTAAAACAACCCATATTCTGAGATACTGTCCTGAGATAGCTTTTACTGAATGCTTCCGGGGATAAAACAGTCACTACTTTAAATGTATTCCAGACACTTAATTGTGCCCATGAGGCACCTGTGCATAGACCAAGGGGCAGTTGTTTGAACAGAACATGGGAACACTGAATGTGTTTAAAATTAGAAGAGGTGTGTGCCAGGGTTGTATTCTTTCACCATACTTATTCAACCTGTATGCTGAGCAGATAATTCGAGAAGCTGGATTATATGAAGAAGAACGTGGCATCAGAATTGAAGGAAGATTCATTAACAGCTGGTGATATATGGATGATACAACCTTGCTTGCTGAAAGTGAAGAGGATTTAACATACTGATGAAGATCAAAGCCTTTGGTATGGGTTGCATCTCAATGTAAACAAAACAAAAATTGTTACCATTGGACAAATAAATGACTTTAAGATAAATTGAGAAAAGGTTGAAGTTGTCAAAGACTTCATTCTGCTGAAATCAACCATCAACACTCATGGAAGCAGCAGTCAAGAAATCAAATGATATATTGCATTAGGCATTTCTACTACACAAGACCTCTTCAAAGTGTTGAAGAGCCAGTATGCCAGTTTGAGGACCAAGGTGCACCTGATCCAAGCCATGGTATTTTCAGTAGTTTCATATGCATGTGAAATTTGGACATGAATAAAGAAGACCATAGAATTGATCCATTTGAGTTATGGGGTTGGAGGAGAATATCCAAAGTACCATGGACTGCCAGAAGAACAAATAAATCTGTGTTGGAAGTACAGCCAGAATGTTCTTTATGAACCAGATGGCCAAACTTCGTATCTCATATTTCAGACATGTTACCAGGAGGGACCAGTCCCTGGAGAATCACAGCAAGCTTGGTCAAGTGGCTAGTCAGAGAAAAAGAGGAAGACCCCCAATGAGATGCATCGGCACAGTGACAGCAGCGATGGCCTCAAACGTAGCAATAATTGTGAGGTTTGCGTAAGGTCAGGCAGTGTTTTCTTCTGTTGTCTGTAAAGTTGCTATGAGTAGGTGTTGACTCAATGGCACCTAACAAGAGGAACAACTTTAAATGGATTAAGTGTAATATGTAAATGAAAATACTTTGCAAACCATGTAGCTTTCAACAGACTTTAAATCTTGTCATTTATAAAGAATCTTATTTCATTGTTGCCAGCTTTGCTTATTATATCATGCTTTTGAATAATGAACTCTTATCATCCTTCTTATGACTCTGAAGTCAAATGATCTTATAGCTCATTTAGTTTACATTTTCACCTTAAGAGTCATTCCCGTACAGGTGGGATGCATTTGAATAATGAACAGGAGATGATTTTCAGAGGCACAGGGACATGGCAGAAAATACATTGGCTCACAACATGAGAAAGTGATTGATTTCCTTGCCAATTCCCTCCTAGGCCTCTGCCAAGGAGAAAGTCTCCATTTGCTAATCATGTGGCTTTAGCCTTCTAGCACTGATATCCCTTTTTAATAAAGACACAGCAGATCAGACTGCTGTCCCAAAGCCAGTGACAGACAACCAAAAAATCTGTTTCTCTTTACTGACTTAGTGCCATCGAGTCAATTCTGACTTCATAGTGATCCTGTATAGGGTTTCCGAGGAGGAACTGGTGAGCTTGAAC
>NW_006408783.1:1646276-1654368 GCF_000296735.1 Chrysochloris asiatica
TGTTCATTTAGCTCTTTTTTCTTTTTTAAAAAATTTAAACCACCAAAGGGCACATTCTACAAGCCTGCCTCCTGGCTGCCATCTCTTAGTTCCTCATGTCCCATGAATCTAGAGTCCTCAGCTGCTCCCTTTCTCCATGTCCCCATCTCTGTCTCCATCTCTGGTGTCATTGCTTCTCTGGATAAGGTCTCACATTCCTCTTGTGCTCTTCTCCCTTGATGGTCCTAGGGTCCTTTGTTTCTGGACTGTAAGATAAGCTACTCCCCCGTTTTGTTACAAAATGCAAAAGTCGCAATTAGTCAAGATAACAATTATTCACTATTGAATCATAAGAATCTTATCCCCATATCTTTTTACCCAACTCATCTACACAAGATGAAAACTATTCAGTGGGAAAATGTATCTCCCCCGCCCCCCCCCACACACACTTAAACTAAACTCCCTTTTGAGACCTTGTAAGCCAGTCACTCTGTGCCTTTATTGCCCCCTCATTTTAGGTAGCCAATGTGTAAGTTGCCCGTCCCTATCTACCCTGTACACAGAGCGGATAGCATTGATACTGGAGTTACATATATTTTTATAGTTACCTCTAAATATGGTTGGTGATTATTATATTCTATTTATGGTAGCAATACTATCAAATATTCTTTGAAATATATTTATGGGAAAAGAACAAGTCAATTTAGGCAGAAGTATCAAGAAAATAATATTATTCCAGGTGGTATTCATCTGTGGAATTCCTGAGTGGAAAACAATATCAAGTATCAAGAAAATAATATTTCACATGGCATTCATCTGTGGGATTCCTAGAAGGAGTCCTCTTAGGTGCTCAGCTGCTAACAGGTTTGCGTCCATACAGAGATGCCTTGGGAAAAAGGCCAGAAAATCCACCTCCAAAGGTTCACAGCCATTGAAAACCCCAGGGAGTACAGTTCTTCTCTGACACATGTGATGTCACCATGAGTCAGAATGAGCTCATTGGCAACTTGTACATGTAAGGGTGGGTAAAACAGTGTTCCTAGTATGGTTCCAGTCTATACATGTAGTTTGATTTCAAACAAAATGTATTTAAACATGTGTCTGTGGTCAGGAGATGGTTCTCTCAGTAATAACACTTGTTTTAGTCTCCTTGTTAAGTGCCATCAAGTTGCTGCGAACACATAGCAATCTTGTATATAGGGTTTCCAAGGAGCAGTTGGTAGGTTTGAACTTCTGACCTTGTGGTTTGCAGTCCAGTGCTGATCCTACAGAGCTACACTAGAAGTCTTGTTTGGGTGCCTTTAAAACAAACCAAAACAAAGTTCCATCAAAATAGTGGCTTCCAAAGGGCTCTACGGAGCCAATTAAATTCGAAGCAGAGAGGTCAGCTCAGAAGGTTATGGTGATTGCTGGGATTTCAAAAGAGACATCTTGATAGATTTTTTTCTCTAAGGACACAAGATTATCATGGGGTTATTAATAAGATGTTTCAAAGAAAAAGAAAACTACATTAGTGAGAATAAGATCAAGAAAGTTGCCCTGAGGAATTTTATTCCTTCCTGGCAATGTACCTGCTCATTCTTTGAGGATAAGTGAGGGCTGTCTGAAGAGAATTTCACTGGGGAAACTTACCCCTCCCTGCACAACCCTGATCTGGCTCTTTAAGACTTCTTTATTTTTTAAAAGTTTTTATTGTGAATTATGTGATGGTTTACATGGGAGAACATTAGCTTTGCAGTCATCCTATCTTATTTCATTTCATTGCAATGATTACAATCTCCTGCATGCATCATCAGACAATCAAAGGGTACACCCCATAAGTCTGTCTCCTGACCGTCAGCACACAGTCTCTTTCCCTCCCTGAGTCCAGAGTCCCCAGCTGCTCCACTGTCCACGTCATTGTCTCTGCCCCATCTCTGACGTCACTGCTTCTCTGGTTAGGGTCCCGCTCGCTGCTCTACTCCCTTGATGGTCTCAGGGACCTCCACTCCTGGACTGCCAAGTCAACCACTCCCCTCCTTTTGTTACAAAACGTCTACCTTTACATTTCCAATCCTCACAGTCAGTCCTGATAGCAGTTATTTACTATTGAACCACAAGAGCCCTTTTGACTTCTTTTTGTTTCCAAAGCACAAAGAACATTGAAAAGGAACATGATTTGAATCCTTCAAGGATGCCGAAACTGCTGTTTTGATTTCGTGTAAATTCAGAGCACAGAATTCTTCAGGGAAGGGTTAAAGAGACAGAAACAGAAATGTCTAGACCTAGATAGAGGAATGTCAAGAAACAGAAGCTTGCACTATTTGATATTTTTGTTTAATAAAAGTTTCTGTGATTTTGCAGTAATATTTTTTTTACTTACCATTGTGTGTATGCGTAAGCATGTAGAGAGCGAAAGAGAGGAGGGTGTGTAAATGGCAAGAGTTAAAGAAAAAAATTAAAGCAAGAAGTTCGGTTAGATCTTGTATAGGGTTTTCAAAGAATGACTGGTGGGTTTGAACTGCCAGCTTTGTGCTTCTAACTGGCCTTTCGGTCCAGTTCTTGATCCCACAGTGCCATGCTGAAATGGACAGGTATTGACTATTTTGAATTAGACAGTGATATGGTTTACTGTGCTGGGAATGACAAACTGAAGTGGAATGATGTCAGATTCATTGTCACAAAGAGCATTTCAAGATTTATCTATAAGTACAATGTTGTCTGTGATGGGATAACATTTAGACCCTACAAGGAAGACCAGTTAAGCCTACTAGCATTCAAATTTACGTACCAACTACAGTAACTACTCATGTTGAAATGAAGAATTCTACCTTCTTTAGTTTGAAACTGATGAAACATACAACCAAGATGTATTGATAATTACTGGAGATTGGAATGTGAAGGTTGGAAACAAAGATGAAGGATCAGTTATTGGAAAATATGGCCTTGGTGACTGAAATAATGCTGGATATTGCATGATAGAATTTTGGAAGACCAATGATTTATTCATTGCAAATACCTTTTTGACAAAATAAAAGGTAACTATACACATGGACCTCATCAGCTTATAATACACAGGAATCAAATTGGCTATATCTGTGGGAAGAGGTGGTGGGATGGAAAAGCTCAGTATCATCAGCCAAAAGGACAGGGGAACATTGTGGAATTATTCATACACAAGTTCAGGCTGAAGCTGAAGTAAATTAAAACGAGTCTACAAGAGCCAAAATATGACCTTGAACATATCCCACCTGAATTTAGAGACCAACTCAAGAACAGATTTGATGCATCATACAGGTAGAAAGCAAAAGTTCATTAAAAAGACAGGAAAGAAAGAAAAGACCAAAATGGATGCCAGAAGACACTCTGAAATTTGCTCTCTAGAGTAAAGATGCTAAAGTGAATGGGAGAAATGAAGACGTAAAAAGCTGAAAAGAAAATTTTCAAGGCCACTCAAGAAGACAAATGCAAGTATTGCAATGAAATGCACAAAGACCTGGAGTTAGTGAACCAAAAGGGATGAACATGTTCAGCATTTCTCAAGCTGAAAGAACTGAAGAAAAGATCCAATCCTCGACTTGAAATATTGAAGGATTATTCTTTGGGCAAAATAATGAATGATGCAGAAAGCATCAAAAGAAGATGGGAGGAATACAAGGAGCCACTGTACCAAAAATAGTCAATGTTCAGCTATGTTGAAAGATAGTATATGATCAAAAACCAATGGTACTGAAGAAAGAAGTTCAAGTGGCACTCAAGAACATGTTGAAAAACAACGTTTTAATAGAATACAAATTGAACTCTAACAACAAACTGATGAAGTACTGGAAGGGCTCCTTCTTCTATGCCAAAAAATTTGGAAGACAGTACTTGGCCAATTGATCAGAAGAGATCCGTATTTGTGCCCATTCCAAAGATAGTTGACCCAATGGAATGTGGAAAGCATTTAACAATATCATTACTAGCATATGCAAGTAAAATTTTGCTGAAGAAAATTAAAAAATGGCTGCAGCAGTACATTGACAGAGAACTTCCAGAAACCAAATTGCATTCAGAATAGGGCATGGAACATGGGGTATCACTACTGGCATCAGATGAATCTTAGTTGAAAGCAGAGAATACCAGAGAGCTGTTTATTTGTTCTTTATATGCAAAGGCTTTCAACTGTTTGGATCTTGACAGATTATGGATAACATCACAAAGAATGGGTGTTTCAGAACACTTAACGGTGCTATGAGGAACCTGTGCATAGACCAAGAGGCAGAACAGAACAAGGAGATTCTAAATGGGTTAAAATCAGGAAAGGTGTGCATCAGGGTTATATTTTTCCACTATACTTAATCAGTCTGTATGCTGAGCAGACAATCCCAGAACCTGGATTATATGAAGAATGTGGTTTAAGGATTGGAGGAGGACTCATTAATAACCTATGGTATGCTGATGATACAACCTTGGTTGCTGGAAATGAAGAGGACTTGAAATACTTTAGGATGAAGATCAAAGACTACAGCCTTCAGTATGGATTGCACTTCAATGTAAAGATAAGAATAATCCTCACAACTGTACTACTAACATCATGGTAAATGGAGAAAAGATTGAAATTGTCAAAGACTTCATTTTGGTTAGATCCACAGTGAACATTCAAGGAAGCAGCAGTCAGGAAATCAAAAGACATATTGCATTAGGCAAATCTGCTCCAAAGGGCTTTTAAAAATATTACAGAGCAAAGATGTCAGTTTAGGCAGTAAGGTGAGCCTGACCCAAGCCGTGGTATTTTCAGTCACTTCATATGCATGAGAAAGTTTATATGAATGAATAAGGAAAACTATGGGAGAATCGATGTTTTTGAATTATAGTGTTGGTGAAGAATATTTAGTGTACTGTGGACTGCCAGAATAACAAAAACAACAACTGTATTGAAAAAAGTGTATCCTCCTTAAAAGTGATAATAGCAAGAATTTGCATCTTATTCATTGGACATGTTGTCAAGAAGGACCCGTCTCTGGAGAAGGACATCGTGCTTGGTAACGTGAAGGGTCAGTGAAAAAGAGGAAGACCCCAAACAAGATGGATTGATACAGTGGCAGTAACAATAAGGTGAAATATAACAATTGTGAGGATGACACTGGACAGGGCAGTGTTGAATTCTGTTGTGTATGATGTCTCTATTAGTCAGAACCAACTCCATGGCACCTAACAATAACACAATCTAAAGCACTTAAGACTCAACTCTTTCCCTTGTTGAAACCAAAACATTTGCTAATCTTTAGCCTTTGGCAAGTCCATGATTTCTCAAAAGTTATTTCTAGGACAATTGGGAAAGGTGTGTGCCATGTTGGTATTCTTTCGCCATACTTACTGAACCTGTATGCTAAGCAAATAATCTGAGAAGCAGGATTATATGAAGGACAATGTGGCATCAGGATTGGAAGAAGACTGATTAATAACCTGTGATATGCAGATGATACAATCTTGTTTGCTGAAAGTAAAGAGGACTTAAAATACTGATAAAGATCATTGTATGGGCTGTATCTCAGTGTAAAGAAAACAAAAATCCTCACCACTGGACCAATAAGCAACCTTCATATAAATGGAGAAAGGATTAAAGTTGTCAAGGACTTCATTCTTCTTGGATCAACCATAAACACTCATGGAAGCAGCAGTCAAGAAATCAAACGGATTGCATTAGGCAAATTTGCTGCATAAGACCTCTTTAAAGTGTTGAAGAGCCAAGATGTCAGTTTGAGGACTAAGGTGTGCCTGACCCAAGCCATGGTGTTTTCATTAATCTCATATGCATATGACAGTTGGACAGTGAATAAGGAAGACTAGAAGAATTGATGCATTTGAGTTATGATGTTGGAGAAGAATATTAAAACTATCATGAACTGCCAAAAGAACAAACCAATCTGTGTTGGAAGAAGTACAACCAGAGTGCTCCTTGAAAGTGAGGATTGTTAGACTTCATTTCTCATACTTCGGACATACTATAAGAAGGAACCAGTCCCTGAAGAAGAAAATCCTGTTTGGTAGAGTGGAGGATCAGAGAAAAAGAGGAAGAAGACACCCATGGAGATGGATTGACAGAGTGGCAGCAGTAATGGCGTCAGCTGTAACGATTTTGGGTTTGGCGCAGGACCATCGAGTTCTGTTGTGCACAGGGTAGCTATGAGTCAGTACCGAAGTGATGACACATAAGAACAACATGATGATCATAGAGTTTCTTTAGTACCTGGATCATATTATTTTATCTGATCTCATTTGGGGCCATGGCCTCATTTGCAGTGGTTAGGTTTTCTCTTGCTGTCTTTTGGCCTCTCTTGGGCTTGAATTTCTTCACAATGACACCACTACTCTACTTTTCAATCTAAAGATCTTTCTCAAAGAGAGATGGGGCAGACAATTCTAGCTGTGTAGCTCTGTCCTGGGTTCTCTTTACTCAGTTGCCTTTGTGTCCTAAATAGGTGGCGTGTCCCTGTCTGGTTAATTTTCTTTCTCATTTTTGTATTTATTTTTGTTAATATTGTTGCTGTTGTTGTTAACTGCTGTTGAGTTGGTTCCGATCCATAACGACCCTGTATAGGGTTTCTGAGGAGCGGCTGGTGAGCTTGTGGTTCAAAAGTCTTTGCAGTCCAGTGCATTAACCCACAGCGCCACACCAGGACTCTCTCTATATATATATCTATCAAAGCATACCATTTTACTGTCTTAGCATATTTGTGGAAGATGTAACTCATTCTGGCCTTTGGTTTTCTTGACTTTTTTCTTATTGCTTCTTGGCCTCTTTGTATTTGTTTTTGGCTGTTTCCCTTCTGTTGGCCTTTGTTTACAGAACCCTCCTGGCCCATTGGGTTAAATGTTGGGCTGCTAAACTAAAGGTTGTAGGTTTAAAGACGAAGCAGTCTCCTTCCATAAAGAGTTATAGGTTCAGAAATCCTATGGAGCAGGCCCACTGTGTCTTACAGCTTCAAGTGAGTTGCAGTTGATTTGCTGACAGTAGGTTTTTGGTTGGAAAGTTTTGCATTTCAGAAGTTTCCCTTGCAATCTCTGTGGATGCTTTACCTACTTTGGAATTATTTTGCTTATTAATTGCCTGGGGAAAATAAAACTTTCTTGGCTGACTGCCCTAGGGATTCTGATTGAAGAGGGCTGTTGAAAGACCCCCAAGGAACCCTGGTGGTGCAGTGCTTAGGAGGTTGGTTGCTAACTGAAAGGTTGTCAGTTTAAACCCTGTTGCTCCAAGGAAGAAAAACGTGGCAATCTGTTTCCATGAAGATTATAGCCTTGGACGCCTTATGTGGCACTGTGTCCTTGTGAGAATCTGTCATCCTGGGGCCCTAAGATTCAGAACCAAACTTGATGGCAGTTGGCTTTTTGGGCTTGGGAATGTATCCCAGGTGAATAGATGCAGGCCAACCCCAGACCACACTAACCTAGCTCCACTAGTTGCAGTTAGGAGTAGAAGTTCCTGCCTTCTTACTTTTCATCAAGAGATGACTAATGGTTTGATTGAGGATGGGGATACTTCTTTTGGGCTCACCTGAAGATCAAATGCCCTTTCTTGGCTCACCAGATTTAATTCTGTCCCTTCCTTTCCCACTGGTGAAAGTTAACAGAATCCAAATAAGCAAAAGTAATGTTTTCTTAAGTATAAACTTGAATTTGCCCTAATTATAGCAAACAACTTAGAACTTTAATACTTTTTTGTTACTCACAAGGCTACTTTGATGATGGGCATTTTCTCATCAATGACTTGCTGGTTAGAATTTAGCTTGTCCTGCATTCAACTCCTTGAGTGTTTCTAATCCACCTCAATCTGGTCACTTTTTCCAGAAGTTTCCTGCTCTCCGGGAAACCAATCAATTCTGTGTGGTTGTCAGATTAAATCTGATGGTATGCACTGTGGAGAATCTTTCATTAGGAACCTCTGCTTGAAACTTAATTGACTTCAGCACATGCGTACTTTGGATACCTTTTGTGTAAAGAAGATGCAAGGTAGTTAAACATAAAATTTCCAAAAGATTAAATTGTGTACAAAATCATAAACTTTATATGCAATTCATGAATTGGAGAACATCAGATAAGAGCTCTGAAAGCGTTCTGATCTGTAAAAGGGGTTGTTGTTGTTAAGTGC
>NW_006408783.1:1654468-1655522 GCF_000296735.1 Chrysochloris asiatica
ATAAATATGCTGACTTCCAGAAATATGTCTTCGACACAAAAACAAAAGTAGACTAAAGTAAAAATATGTGAAATCAATGGCAATCAAAACAGAGCAGGAGTAGCAATATTAATTTCTGATAAAAATAGATTTTTAAGACAAACCCCAACATAACAGACAAGGAAGGAAATGATATAATGATTAAGGAGTCAAGTGACAAGAAGGCACAACCACAATAAATATATATGCACTCAACAAAGGAGGGGGAGCACAGAGACTATATAGGAAAAGCATTTGACTGCAAACAAAGTCAGTGGTTCAAGTCCACCAGACTCTCTGCAGGAGAAAGTTGAGACTCTGTGTCCACAAAGATTTATAGCCTCGGAAGCCCTTTACAGGGTTGCTATGAGTTGAAACTGACTCGATGGCACTTAATAACAACAATGAAAGAACCCCCAAGTATATAAATCAAACAGAATTTAAATGAGTAGACAACTTCATAATAATTGTTTTGTTGTAGTTGTTAAGTTGGTTCTGACTCATTGCGACTCTGTACAGAGTTTCTGAGGAGCAGCCTGGCGAGTTTAAATGCCACCCATGTGGTTTACAGTCCAGTGCTGATTCTACAGCGCCACACCAGGAGTGGGAGTAGGAGACTTCAATATACTACTTTCAATGAAGGACAAAACAACTGAAAAGTAACTCAGCAGAGGCACACAAGAAATAAACACCACAATCAACCAACTTGACCTCAGGACACTGTACCAAGTGACAGCAAAGTGTACATTCTTTCCGAATAAATGTGGAATATTATCCAAAATAGACTATGTGTTAGGCCACAAAACTAGCCTCAGTACATCTAAAGGTATTGAAATACTATAAGGCATCTTCTCAAAGCACAATGTAAATTAGAAACCAGCTATCTGAGGATCAAGGAAAAATTTAAATACTTGGAAACTGAATAACACTGTGCTTAGAAACCACTGGGTAATACAAGAAATAAAAAAATGAAATAAATATAATTCCTTAAATTCAATGAGAATGAAAACACAGCATTATCAGTACCTTGGAGACA
>NW_006408783.1:1655622-1656201 GCF_000296735.1 Chrysochloris asiatica
AACAACAATGAAAGAACCCCCAAGTATATAAATCAAACAGAATTTAAATGAGTAGACAACTTCATAATAATTGTTTTGTTGTAGTTGTTAAGTGTTGTTAAGTTGGTTCTGACTCATTGCGACCCTGTACAGAGTTTCTGAGGATTAGCCTGGTGAGTTTAAATGCCACCCATGTGGTTTACAGTCCAGTGCTGATTCTACAGCACCACACCAGGAGTGGGAGTAGGAGACTTCAATATACTACTTTCAATGAAGGACAAAACAACTGGAAAGTAACTCAGCAGAGGCACACAAGAAACAAACACCACAATCAACCAACTTGACCTCAAGACACTGTACCAAATGACAGCACAGTGTACATTCTTTCCCAATATATGTGGAATATTATCCAAAATAGACTATGTGTTAGGCCACAAAACTAGCCTTAATACATCTAAAGGTATTGAAATATTACAAGGCATCTTCTCAAATCACAATGTAAATTAGAAACCAACTATCTGAGGATCAAGGAAAAATTTAAATACTTGGAACCCACTGGGTAATACAAGAAATAAAAAAATGAAATAAATATAATTCCTT
>NW_006408783.1:1656301-1662610 GCF_000296735.1 Chrysochloris asiatica
GTAACCACTACGCTACCAGGGGTAGGTATTTTTTTCTTTTTTTTGTGGTAGGGTTTTTATGGGCAGAGATATATAGGGCTAAGGAACCTATACTGGGCAAATTTTTTACTGACTGGCAGGCATTTTGTGTATGAAATTAGAAGCTTTCTTTACAACTCATGAATTGGAAAAGGAAAGCTCAGTAAGTTGAATTCACCAATCACTTCAAGGGAGAAAGATGTATCAGTCGCTTCTGGAAAGATTTATAGGTTTGGAAACCCTGTAGAGAACGTCTACACTGACCTACAAGGTCACTCTTAGTTGGAATAGACTCAATGGCTGTGAGTTTGTTAGGTTTTTAACTACAGTATCCTGTAAGTGTGGGAGAAAGATGAAGCTTTCTGTTCTCATGAAGCTTTACAGCCTTGGAAACCCTATACGGGGTCGCCGTGAGTCAGAACTGCTTGGCAGCACTTACCATCCTATAAGTAGTTCTATGGTAAGGGTTCTTCTTTTCGCTATTTCTGATTTCATCATTTTAGAGTTTTCCCTCAGTTAAAAATTTTTATGCTCGTCTCATATTTCTAAATTTCCCCTTTCATTAAATTATTATGCATAGACACACAGGAATAGCATCTTAAGAAATAGTCCAAATACCAGTGTTTTAGGGAGGTGCCGCCGAGTTAGTTCTGACTCATAACAACCCTGTGTATGTTCATTCTGTGGAATGAACCACTGTTGGATCCTCAGAATTGTTGCTCTATGTGAGGTCATTGTTAACAGCCAGTGTGTCAGGCCATCTCACTGATGATCTTCTTCTTCTTTTCCCTCGCTCTCTACCAAGCATGGGAGTCCTGGTGTGGTGCTGTGGGTTAATGCACCAGACTGCAAAGTCATTTGAACTTCAAGGTCGGCAGTTCAAGCTCACCACTGCTCCTTGGAAACCCTACACAGGGTTGCTATGGGTTGGAATCGACTTGATAACACTTAACAAAAACAACAACATACCACGCATCTTTTTTCTCTCAGGAGCATTCTGGCTGTACTTCTTCTAAAACAGGTTTGTTCATACTCTGGTAGTCCAGGAAGGTCTTCTGGCAGTTCAGTGTTGCCAACACTACAATTCAAAGGCATCAGTTCTTCTCCGGTCTTATCCACTGTCTAGCTTTTGCATGCATTGTTGTTATTATTGTTAATTGCTGGCAAGTTGGTTTGCATTTATGTTGCTGTTGTTCAGTGCCATTCAGTTGGTTCTGACTCATATTGGCCCTGTATTTGGGTTTCTGAGGACTGGCTGGTGAGTTTGAACCACCGACCTTGTGGTTCAAATCGTCCTTGTGGTCCAGTGCTTTATCCCACAGCGCCACACCAGGACTCCAAACGTTGTTGTTACGTGCCGTCGAGTCGATTCTAACCCATAACGACCCTATATAGGGTTTTCAAGGAGCAGCTGGTGAGCTTGAACCACCAATCTTGCAGTTCAAACTGACTTTGCAGTCTGACACATTAACCCACAGCGCCATCCCAGGATACTTGGATAATTCTGCCATTGAGTCGATTCCAGTTCATAGAGCCCCTGTGTAGGGTTTCCAAGATTCTAAATCTTTACAGGAGCAGACAACCTCGTGCTTCTCCTGTGGAGTGGCTGTTGGATTTGAACTGCCAACACTTACGGTTAGCATTACAGTGCATACCCAACAGCACCACTGGGGCTTCGCATGGCTTGGATGGTGTGGCGTGTAGGATAAGCATTCGACTGCAAGGTTGGTTTGAACTATAAGATTGGTGGTTCAGACTTACTAGCTGATCTTCAGAAACTCTATACAGGGTCACTCTGAGTCAGAACCAACTCGATGACGACAGCAACACCAACAATTAGTTTTGAAAGTGGAGTCTTGCTGTAGAGTCCTGTAGGATAAGCACTATACTGCTAACTGCAAGGCTGGTGGTTCAAACCCAACAACCGCTCCTTGGAAACCCTATACAGGGTGGAACTTACTAAACAGCACTTAACAACAACACCAATGACAACAAGTCCTCAAAATGGTGTTATTGCTTTTTAACATGTTGAAGCAAAAGATAGGTTCAGTGCAACATCATTCCATTTATTAACTGCTGCGTCCATGCACATTAGTTGAGGAATTAAGTAAAACGAAATCCTTTTCTCCATTTATCATGATGTTGTTTACTGGTTTAGTTGTGAGGAAAATTAGAACAAGTCCACAAGAGCCAAAGTATGACCTTTAGTGTTGTTGTTGTTAGGTGCCATTTAGTCAGTTCTGATCCATAAAAACACTACGTACAGCAGAGCGAAACACCACCTGGCCCTGCGCCATCCTCCCAATGTCTGCTACACTTGAGCCCATTGCTGTGCCAGTCCACTGTGCCAGTCTACCTCATTGGGGGCCTCCTCTGTTTATGCTGACCCTCCGCTTCACCAAGCATGATTGCCTTCTCCAGAGACTGGTCCCACCTGATAAATGGCCAAAGTATGAGAGATGAAGTCTGGCCATCCTGGCTTACAAGGCTGTACTTCCTCCAACTCACATTTATTTGTTCTTCTGGCAGTCCTTGATAGTTTTATTACTCTTCTCCAACACCATAACTCAAGTGCATCAATTCTGCTATGGGTTTCCTTATTCATTTTCTAACTTTCACATGCATATGAATTTATTGAAACTACCATGGCTTGGGTCAGCCGCAGGATATTCCTCACACTGACATTTGTGCTCTTTAAAGGGGTCGTGTGCAATAGGTTTGCCTAATGCAATATGTCATTTAATTTCTTGACTGCTGCTTCCATAAGTGTTGATGGTAGATCCCAGCAAAATGATGTTATTTATTGGTCCAGTGGTGAGGATTTTTGTTTTCTTGACATTGAGGTATAACCCATACCAAATGCTGTGGTCTTTGATCGTCATTAGTAAGCATTTTAAGTCCTCTTTGTTTTCAGCAAGCAAGGTTGTATCATCTGCATATCGCAGGTTGTTAAGGAGTCTTCTTCCAATCTTAATACCACGTTCTTCTTCATATAAGCCAGCTTCTGGGATCATATCCTCAGCATACAGGTTGAATAAGTATAGTGAAAGGATACAACCCTGGTGCACACCTTTCTTGATTTTAAACCATTCAGTGTTCCCTTGTTCAACCATTTCAGGAGGTAGAATTCTTCCATTTCTTCCAGGATAACAATCACCCCAATGGTGCAGTTACTCACTATATACAATGATGTCTCAGCATCACAGAATAGATTGTTATACAAAATCCAAAAGTCCATTTTCTGATGCCTGGGCATCCCTTTTCTACCAACCTGTGTTTAAACCCAAATAGTATGTGTGCTTACCTTCCTAACTCACCCACATGCAAAATCCTAGAGAAGAGTCCAGAGAAAATTCTTTCCTTCCCTTTCCCCACCCTCACATCACACTTCGGAATCCAGGTAAGAAACTCATAACCTCCCTGCCAAATTTGCTCCCTTTACCCCCTGTTTTCTGTCACTTGCTTTATATTAGCCAGTAGTCTTCCAAATCTACAGAATAAAGTGTACTCCCCTTACCCTGAGCCCTATTAAAGGCTGAACCCAAGGCCACTTAAACTCTGATTCTCCCCTTCTGTGCACTTGTGTGAACTCTTTGTGGACAACTCAGATGTGCTACCCTCCACCACCTTTAAATAAGAAACTCTGATTTCCCCCAAAGCAAAACAAAATCTTGTTTACTGAAAGGGAAGAATTTCTGAAGCACCAACTAGTTAAGATCAAAGACTATAACCTTTTAGTATGGATTACACCTCAATATAAAGAAAATGTACAGGTAGAAAAACATTAGGTCTTGTAGTTTACAAAAAGATATAAAATAGCTGAAAGACAATGCATGTGATCAGAATCTAGTAGCCCACAAGGCTTTGCACTAGAATTCGGTTGAAATGTAAAATTTTGCTTCTATCCGTCACCTCTGTTTTTGGTAAAGGGTTACACATCAGTTTAGGTTCTCATTTAACCTTTAACAACGGCCACACAAATTGTTCAATGATATTATTACATTTGTCACCAAACTTGGACTTTCTCATTATTTCCATTCTGGGGTTTCCATTTCCATGAATCATTTTCCTGTCCCCTTACATTCTCATCTTTGTTTTCAAGTAATGGTTGACGGTTGGATCTCATATGGTGACTTTTAAAAGGATGGATCTCATCTGGTGACTTTAAAAAGGAGCAAGGTATTTATGGGCTATAGTTATACTTTTTTGAGCCAATCAGTTATTTAGTTACCAGGTCCCCTCAAGGGCTAGTTTCACTTCAAGGTTTGAGGAGAATCTCAGGGTAACAATAATCAACTTGTCCAGTTAGGTTTCTCTCTGTCTCCCTTTTCTTTTTTAGGAATTTGAGGTTTTGTTCCGCCTTTTTTCTCTCTTTATATCAGGGTATGATCATTGTGGTCCTGATTAGAATGGTGCCACCTGGTTCATCTGGCCTCAGGGCAGGTGAAGCAGTGATTCATGTAAACTATGTGTCCTGTAGACTAGTTTCGTTTCTGACTCTCTGGATTCCTTCTTTCTCTTTGGTCCTAGGTAAGGAGACACCAACAGTTGTATCTTAGATGACCCCTCACAAGTTTATAAGACCTAAGACATTGTTCACTAAACTAAAATATAGACCATAACTTAATGAACTATATTATGCCAGGAAAGTATGATTCTAATCCTTCAAATCCAAAGAAACAGTCCCATGATGTGTTTAGTTTTGTGTAAGAAGTACTTGTAGCAGTGCCCCCTCTGTTTTACTGTATTTATGAATTGTGTGCATACGGCTATACAGATGCATATACACACACCTGTATATACCCAGCGTGTATTTTTACCAAATCATGCATGTTACACTTTTTTTTTTTCTTTGCAAACTGTGTAACCTCGTTTTGTATTGGTTTCCTACGCGTGTTATATGTGTTGGTGCTTAATTTGCATGGGACATTACATGCAAAAACTATAATACATACATACTTACATATACATATGGTCCCTGGTGTGGTGCTGTGGGATAAGCATTGGAATGCTAGCTGCAAGGTTAGCAGTTCAAACTCACCAGCTGCTTTCAGAAACCCTATAGAAGGTTGCTTGCTGTGAGTTGGAACCGATGCCACAGCACACAACAACATACATATGTAATCAGCATTCCACACATATGTATTTTTGATTGTTTTAATATTTCATATGCTGTAGCAGTGACCTACAGGTTCATTTTTCTTGTGTATTTTCTTTTTTTTTTAATGACATTGTTTACCTTCATCAACATGTGCATAATTCGCCTTAATTCAGTGTTACCTTTCCCATCACCAAAAATAACAAGTGGCACTGTAGGATAAACACTGAAAGGCTAACCACAATGTTGGTGGTTCAAACCCATCAGCTACTCCTTGGAAACCCTATACAGGGTCTCAATGAATTGGAACCAACTTAACGGCACTTCACCGCAGTAACTATCTAAAGATTGGATCTCTCTCGCCCACTCACCTTCTTAATCAAAAGATGGTCTTGAAAAATAAGACAGAAAAATGACAATTATGTTCTTGTTGTAAAGTGCTGTCTGGTTCATTCTGACCCTGTATAGGGTTTCTGAGTAATGGCTGGTGAGTTTGAACCGCTGACCTTGTGAGTAAAACCCTGTAGTCCAGTGCTGTCCTATAGCACCACACCAGGACTCTGTTTATCAGTTAGGCTTTTAACATTTGCCTTGCTGCAAGTTTTTGTAAGGAATCTCAGAGTGACTTTGTAAAATTTCTCAAGACTAGGGAGCCAAGCCACTATCTTGCTCCAGATTTTATTTATAATATTCACAGATTTGGGAGTATCCCTTTACAGATAATTGGTCAGTATACTTGGGAGGGCTTTGTAAGCATTAACTCCATAAATTTAAGCTTAGCTCTTTAAAAGTGTCTGCTCATTCTTGATTCTCTGAGCATCATTTAAAATGTAACATTCCAGTAAAAACTTGGTTATTTAGCTGACATTTCCAGTTACGTCTTGCTACCTGAGTGTATGTGTGGGTTCTTATTGAATGTGTGGAAATAATGATATTGTCTTAAAAATAAAAATACTCATTAATATTTTTACAATCCTGTAGAGAGATCTGAAAAGAATTAACGTTTTAAGTTTTGTTGTGAAAAATAGTTTATAGTTTAGGAGAAAAGAGAAAAGGGTTTTTTTGTTTGTTTGTTTTGTTATTATTATTTTTACTATTCAGAAAGTGGAACAGTACAGCATCAGTAATATTCCCCACATAAAACCTGTAACTTTTTTTTGGTTCACTTAGTAATTAATTTCTGTTCCTTACAA
>NW_006408783.1:1668927-1670999 GCF_000296735.1 Chrysochloris asiatica
ATCATTGCAATGAAACAGTGTAAAGCTGATGTTCTCCCATGGAAACTATCAGTTCACAATTGGGAAAAAAAAAAAAAAAAAAAAGATTCTTTGAAAGGACTAATAAAATCAACAAATCACTGGAAAACCTAACAAAGTAACATGAATAAGAAATGTAACGTGTGGTACCACAATAGAAAAGTATAACAGAATACTATGAAAAGCTGTACTCCAAAAAAATGGAAAATTTAGAAGAAATTGACAAGTTTCTAGAAACATACAACCTACCTAAAATAACACCAATTGAGGTAAAAGTTAAAAAAGATCCATAACAAAAGAAGAAATTGAGCAGGTCATTAAAAACTCCCAACAGCAACAACAAAAGTCTTGGTCCATATGGCTTCACTGGGAAATTCTATTAAACATTCAGAGAAGACTTGACACCAATTCTACTCAAACTATTCCAGGATATAGGAAAAAAGGAAATACTCCCAAATTCATTATATAAAGCAAGCATAGTCCTAATTCTGAAACAAAAGACCGCAATAAAAAAGGAAAGGATAGGCCAATAGCCTATGAACACAGACACAAAAAACTCACTAAAATTGTAGTCAATAGAATACAACAGCCTAAATACATCATGATTGTTGTTGCTATGCGTCCTCGAGTCGGTTCTGACTCATAGTGACCCTGTCTGTGGTTTCTGAAGGGCAGCTGGTGAGTTTGAACCGCTGACCTTGTCACTCACACCGACTTTGCAGTTCTGTTCTTATTCTACAGCACCACACCACACTCATGCAAAATGTTACTATTGAAGGAAATTGGGCAAAATGTGTATCAGCTCTCTCTCTACTTCTGATGATTGCTTGTGAATCTGCAATAATCTCAAAAATTTCAGTTTAAAAAGTGTAACCATTTTACTAAATGAACCGAAAGCAGTGAACTTGTCACTTTGACGGGACAACTGCCAGAGAGTGTAGATGTTGTATCTAAGGAGAAGCACCGTCGCTACCTCTGCTGTCATCACAGTCACCAAGACCTCTTACACTGTGTTTTTTCTTTTGCATTGGGAATACCCTTATACAATTTCTAATTAACAACTTCAGTGTCATTCATGAAGTCTTGATTCTGGGTGGAATCACTTGGCTCTATTTGTTCATTGTTGTTGTTATTAAGTGCTGTTGAGTCGGTTCCACCTCATAGAGACTCTGCATAGGGTTTCCGAGGAGCAGCAGGTGAGCTTGAACCGCCAACCTTACTACCTTGCAGTCCAGCACATTAACCTGCAACGCCACACCAGGACTTTATTTAGGAAAGAAAAAGAAACATAAATCAGCGTGCTCTGGTAGCATAGTGGTTACGAGTTGGACTGCTAACCTCAAGGTCAGCAATTCGAAACTACCAATTATTCCTTGGGAGAAAGATGAGGCTTTCTGCTTCCATAAAGATTTACAGTCTCGGAAACCCTTTACAGGGTTGTTATGAGTCGGAACCGACTCCATGGCACGTAACCACTACCACCACCTTGATTTAAAATAAATATTTGTAGTACTTTTACCAAAGCAATCAGTTCATTTTTGTGTCTTAAATTGTCATTTGAAAATACTTCATCCCCATATGTTCATCTCTTAATTTCGTTCTCAGATTACTTGGGGCTTGATTACAATATAAAATATTGTATTTAAAATTTTTTAAACTGCAGGTAGAATGATATCGCTGAGTTTACTTTTATACAAACTATTGAAAATGCACTTACTATCTGTTTCTACTCTTTGAAGCCTGGCACATTTAACTACTTGCTTCATGAGAAGTGGAAAAAAACATAGCTAAAACTTGATGTTGTTGTTAAGTGCCGTTGAGTCGGTTCTATCCCATAGCGACACTGCATAGGGTTTTCGGGGCTATGAATCTTTACGGGAACAGAAAGCTTCATCTTTCTCCTGCGGAACCGCTGGTAGTTTCGAATTGCTGACCTTGAGATTAGTAGCCCAATTCATAAGCACTACACTCCCAGAATGCCATAAAATTTGATAGAATTTGCAATTTTGAGCTGGGCAACCCCAATCCATTTTATGGAGAAAAGGCTATATATC
>NW_006408783.1:1672253-1673819 GCF_000296735.1 Chrysochloris asiatica
CTGCTCTAGTTCTCCATGCCCTTATCTCTGTCTCCATTTCTGAAACACCAAACAGCTTTTGATGGCTTGTTTTATTTCAAAGTAAATTCCTAAGAATACATAAGATTTACTAACTTGTATTTGGATCAAGATGGTAAATAGATTTTCTGTCTCTGTGAATCTTAAAGATGTCTTCACAAGAGTAGTGTATAGGCAGTACATTTCACTAGTAGCATTTGACTTATAATACTGTGTAGGGGTGAGTCTTAAAGGAACAGAGAAATCTTAACTTCAGCAAGTGAAGCCAAAACACTGACTACAGTTTTTGTTACCTAATACAAATCCTGTGCCCACACAGGACCTTGTAAGTCTGTCATAGCAACTCCTTGGCAGGTATATTTCACTTGTTCTAGGAGTGATATGGACCCCTGGTGTGGTGCTGTGGGTTAATGCTGCAGTCTGCAAAGCTTTTGAACTGCAAGGTTGGCAGTTCAAGCTCACCAGCTGCTCCTCGGAAACCCTATACAGGGTCATTATGGGTCAGAACCAACTTGATAGCAAACAGCAACAACAACAAGGAGTGATACGGACATCGCATGAGTATGTGTCATTGCATGGAAGCCACATCAGCCTCTCTGGTTCCTGATATGGGCTAGACTAGTGCTTATTGCTGTTGTTAAGTGGGGTTGAGTTGGTTTTGACTCATAGAAACCCTATATAGGGTTTATGAGGAGCAACTGGTGGGTTTGAACTGCCAACCCTGTGGTTAGCAGTATCATGCTTATTCTGTATCACCACATCAGAATAATGCTTGTTGTTAAGAGCCATTGAGTCAGTTAGTGCTGTTGAGTCAGTTCTAACTGATAGTGACCCTGCATAGTTAACAGTTAGCAGTCCAGTGCCCACCATACAGAGTCACACCAGGACGTCTTGAATAAGGCAAGGCCTAGTTAAAGCCTGGAGTCCTAGTGTGGCCCTGTAGGATAAGCACTGGACTGCTAACCGCAAGGTCAGCAGTTCAAACCCACCAGCCATTCCTTAGAAACCCTATATAGGGTCGCTAAGATTCATAACTGACTAGGTAGTTAACAAAAGTTTAAACCTTGGTGGTTTTGTGAGACAAGCATTGGACTGCTTGACTGTAAGATCTGCAGTTCAAAACCCATCAGTCATTCTGAGGGAGACAGATGAGGCTGCCTGTTATGAAGATTTACAGTCTCTGAAAGATTTTACAGTTTCAGATTCATAGGCTGCTATGAATCAGAATTGCCTCAATGGCAGGGGGTTCGGCATTGTTTTGCTTGTTTGGTTTAATTAAAGCCTTAAGACAGTGTGTCCTGGAGTGGCACTGTAGGGTAAGCACTGGACTGCTAACCACAAGGTCAGCAGTTCACAGTCACCAGCTGCTCCTCGGAAATCCTATGCAGGGAACTGGCTTGATGGCAGTTAATAACTACAAAGCCTTAAGAGGAATTTGGGGGGGGGCGGGGGAGCGGGTAATAAGGAGAGCTCTGGTAGCGTAGTGGTTACAAATTGGGCTGCTAATCTCAGGGTCAGCAGTTTGAAACTACCAGCTGTTCCGTGGGA